>NW_015090814.1:1723729-1759145 GCF_001431845.1 Calidris pugnax
TCCTTCTTCCATGTATTTTTAGTAAGCCTTTGGGCATTTTCCCTGTCCCTAAAAGAATACGGTTGCGTGGCAACGTCCCCGGTTGCCATGGAGACTCGGTGTGTAAGCAGCTGCCGCAATCAGCATTAACTCCGGGCTCGCAGGTTTGTCATTCCAATGCATAGGGAGGGGGAGACAAATAGGACAGCAGCGCATTGCCGTAAAAGGGAAGTCACCTAGATAATGTCACTCACAAACATATGTTCCACAATTATTCTTTCCACTGTTTTATTGCCGCAATTATAGCTAAACTAAGATTACAAAATTATATGGTTTTAATTTGCTTCCGTCGACTATGTTTCACTTCCATTAAAATGAAGTCTAAACCCATTTAAGTAGCAAACTGTTGGCTTGGCAGGGGGACGGGGGGATTCTGGTTTTCCGGTGGGTATTTCGAGGACTAGGTAAAAAATAATACCTCTAGGAATCTCAAGGTCTAGCCAAAATGAGACACTGTCCTGGGCACTGGAGTTTTATCCACCTTTCTCTTTTGTGCTGCTTTGAACCCCGCGGCACGGCCACAGCCAACGGTGTTGACCAGCTCCTCTTCCTCTCCCTGGAGCCAAAGAAAAATTTTGGAAATTGTATATTCAGCCACCTGAAAGCTTGGGGCTGGGCTCAGCAGCCTCCGACACATCCTTGTGCCATCACTCCCTTTGGAGACCCCTGCAAGAAATAGGTGCTATGGGGTTGATTTCCAAATGAAGTAATGCAGCATTAACCCTGAATTTCCTTACATCAGCAGTCTCCAGCCAATCCTTTAACGTTACTCTTATATATTTTCTCATCTTTGTTTTAGATGAAGTTTCCTTGTGCTCTGTTGCTGCTCCTGATCGTGTTAAAAACAAAAAGTAAAGCCCATTAGGAAGTGTGTGGCAGGTGATGAAATGCACCTCCACAGCTATTCTGCAAAACCCTACAGTTAGTGGCAGGAAGGGACTTTGGTTTGGATTTTTTAATGTATGGGTGGAAGCATTTAATCAGTGTTAAATACACACATTTGCACAGCTGTGCTGATTCAGTTGTGTAAGCGAGAATCTATTCGCTATTTAAAATATTAGGCCACAGAGTGATGCTGACTCCCTCAGAAACAATTCCACGTTATGGGGAAAAGAGGTATAAACGAGTATATAAACATAAACTTGACGTCCAGATCCATATGATTTATTCGCCAACCTTTTCAAGCAACCAGTTTGTGACCCTGTTAAATCCTTCCTTTATATAAGGGCATTTATGAATGTGGATTTGCATAATTAAAACATACATGCCCAGTCACCACTGCTTATAAACTCTACTTACTCAGATTCTTATTAAGACTTGCATGAGAAATGCAGCTCTTTTAACTAAAAGATAAACAGAGCACGGTATCTTTTCCTTAAGGAATCTACTATCGATACCAAATTGCAGCTGAAAATATGTTTTCATTTTTGACTCCTGCAGAGACAACTGAACACGTATCTGTTGAGATTTGCAGGGTGAAAAACATGCTCCTTAGAAGAGACCTTGCATGCCACCATTCAGATAGAAGCTTCTTTCTATGGTCAAGTTACAGTCTATAAACCCCTGAAAATAGGGGTTTATAATGAAATTATGGCTAGACCCTTCGCTACAAAAATGCTGGCAGGTGCTGTTATAATATACAAATCCAGATAGCATACAGTGACCTATTTTCAAAACCAGGCCAGGCAAAATGACATCGAGAAATTGAATTCCTTGCCCTTACTTTAATAGTGTCTTGTCATGCAATCTTCAAATCAGGACGGGTGATCATTGCAAAACAATCCCTAACCCGAGGGACAACAGGAATGTTCTCAGCGCTAATACCTCGGGCCCATCACACTGCTTACAATAATTGGCTGATTGCAGAGGGCAGGTATAGACCATTCAAATCAAAAATATCCTTGAACAAGGCGGGGGGGGGGGGGGGGGGAAACCTCCAAACTGTATTCTGCCCTATTTTGTTGTGTCATCAAAAATAGCTGGCAACTGGAACAACAAAACTGCGTTGCTAAAAATACGCTGGTAGTTATGCAGGGATATTTAAAATAGATTAGCATATGGATTAACTCAAATTCAAAACTGGCTTTAACCCTTCCATGACCACAGCCCTGCCGCGGTAAAGACAAACTTAGCTCCCGAGTGGCAAAAAAAAGGATTCTCTGGTAAAGCAAGCGTGGCCACTGCTGTTTCCATTTATAGTGGGGACTCATTGGTATCTCAACAAATTTAGGCAGTTCGAGTAGTTCATGAATTCTCTTACCATATTGTTAGGGGCTTTTTGTAACAAGGACCATCTGAGAAGGCCATACTCAGGTGGGAAATTTAATTTTATTTTGCTGAAAGCATATTCAGAAGCTATAGAATAAGGCACTGGAAATGACTGCAAGGGAAATATGTAAGGCTGCAGCTCTGTATGGCTGTACTAAATCTAGCAGTTAGAAGTGAGGAAAATATTTGCAGGGCAACGTAGAAAGACTCAAAATTGAAGGAATTACATTATGTAACAGAAAATAAGCTTTGCTAAAGTAAATACATTTTTGAGCCACAAACAACAACTATTTTCCTGCTGAAAATGGTTTATTTTTATCAAAATAATCCAATTCTCTAAAATAAATTACCTTTGCAGCAGGCATTCAGAATTCATATTTTATTGCGCGTAATCTGCAAAATCAGGTATTTTGTTGAATTTGTCGAGAATTCAGTATTTAAGCAAGGTCAGAAATCACATAAAAAGAATAGCATATCTCCCAAGAAAAGCAGTCCCAAACTTGAAATGTCAGTTTTGCAAAATTCTTCTTCCACTCTTATTTTTTGCCAATTACAAGATAGCTATTTCTGATTTAAATAACTGCAATGTTTAAAATAAAGAATTTTCAAAGTTTTCTGTTCCAGCAACACACAACCATTTCCACTGCATTGATCAACACATTTTCCCCACACTGGCCTTGTTTTTCATCACCAAAGTTTTGCTCTTTGTCTTTGTTTGTTTGCTTTTAAATATGTATTTCCCTAATTTATTGACTTAATTTTTTGAAAGTGCTGGGCTTTTATATCTCATTTTGTGGGAGAAGTCTGTTGTTTACTGACGTGTAGAATTTTAGGTGTTTGAAGGCTTTGACAAAAGTGCTTATATTAAAACCTCTGCAATATTAATAAGGGTTTGGGAGTTTGTTTTTAAGCAAAATACCCTTTCATATATATAGAACACAATCACTTATTCTCATCTTTCCAAATGAAATCTTTTGAGATAAAAAATTAATAAGTACTGATGCTAAGAATATTTGGGGAAAAGAATCTTTTTCCAACAGCAGAACCACAAGCAACATCGCTTGGGAAATACGCCGCGTACAACGGCAACAGCTCCGAGTGAAGTGGCCATGGGAAAAGCTTTCCTGAATATTTGGGATTCCTCCTCAGATTGTGCACAGGGAAGTCCTGTGAAGGTCCTACATGGGAAGCTGGATTCCCTTCTGGGAGGTGGAAAAGGGAATGTGCCAGAGCCAAAGGAAGAAAGACTGAAGGCCAGTCCCCAAAGAGCATCATTTGTTCTGCTACCGTCTCCCTTACAAAACCAGAAAGAGTCCAATCTGAGGCAAAATGCTCCTACAAAAAGCAACCGTTAAGCAAGCAGAGGACTCCATGCAACCCTGTACCAAAAGCTCCTGCTGACATGTCATCTTGCAGACAGTCAAAGAGGGAGAAAAGTTACTGCCAGAGCTAGTGGGCAACTGCCTTTGCAAACACAGGGATGAAAAACCTCCTTGTTTCTACAAGAAAATAGCTAACAACACTCATTTTTTTTGTTCCTGCATAGAAACATGCCAAACCAAATCCCTTCTGGAACAAGTATTTTCCGGAGGTGAAATGCACATCAAAAGCACTGGGAAGAGTAGCGTTTCAAAAGCCTAATGTGGATGGCAGAACCAAGGTACTACTGCCCCGTACAAAGGCACAAGAAGAAAAGATATCTTGAAAGTATGGCAACCACTAGCACTGAACCTGGCTCTGAGGATGCTCTGTGAACTGAGGTTACCTCTCAAAATTCTTGAAACAGGAGTGAGTTGCCTGAAGTCTTAGCATGTAGATGCTGCCTGCATCAAGATGCTAACGTGGGGCGAGGGGGGAAGGGTGGGGAGAGAAGTAAAAGTAAAGAATATCTTCCTGGCAAAGAAATTTAATCGTTATAATTTGTTCCTTAGGCTTCAGTTTAAATGCATTTTATATTCTATGTATCCTTTAAAAAAAAAAAAAAAAGAAAAAAAGGTTTCTGTTCTCTAATGAAGCTTTTTGTCCATTTGGAAGGGAGAAAGCTCATAGATGTTATGGATTTCATTCTAAGTCAGTTAATAAAGTCTCCTTTCTCCAATATCATTTTGGCGTAATCAGACAACCTTGTGTTTCTATTATCAGATGAACCTGCTCCAATACAAGGTTTTTATTACCTGTACATAAGGTTTCAGGGAAAATATTTTGAGAGAGACAATGATTGTTTAAATAAATGTGAAACATAAAACATCTGAATGTTGCTTCATGTAAAAGTCACTGGTATAAAAAATTATAATTAAAAAAATATATCTTCCACTTATATAGCAAAAGAGCTGTAACATTCTGACATTCTGAAGGCAGAATTCATATTTTCTGCTTTTAAAAATCAAATTAAAACCACAGGAGTCCGTTCTCCAGTTATAAACCTGTGAAGCTCTTTGCCTTGTGCACATGCATCTCTATATAAACGTATAGGCAGACACGCACACGTACATGCACACACACACTGGAAAGACGCTTTTGTCTCCAGGGCCATTTCTGCTCTTCAGAGATCATAAGATGCTTAGTTAATAAGAGGAATATACAGAACAGTTATAACATTTAAAAAAACCCATTTTCCATTTGAATACATTTGATGGCCATTACAAAAACAAAAACAAAACAAAAAAGAAAATATCGGCTTTTTTTTATAATTCAACTAATAACTTGAGTAAAACATATCACATTTTTGGCTATTTTTTTCTCTTTCTCCTCAGAAAAAAAAAAAAAAGAGCATGCAGCTGGCGCTGAAATATCCAACAAATCCTATGCTGTACTTAACATGGCTGTTAGGAGATTAAATCATAAATACACAAAGTGATTGAAAACTAACATTTAGTATCTTTTTTTCTTTTTCCTTCCTATGCAGTCTGCCTCTTTTTTACTACTTCATTTTTTTCTAGTCTTTGAAAGCGGTTATCATAATATTCTCTTTTATGTTTTTATTGTATTTTTAGAATCTACTCTCCATTATCAAAGATGCTACCGAGGGAAGACACTTTAGGAGATTATTAGATTTCCAGAGTAGTCCAACATTGTTCATAGCTAATAAAACAACAGGACAACTGCAACTGCAACAATACTTGGGCTTCACGTGAAAACGTTTTTTAGTCTGTGCCTTAAGCAACACCAGTCACTCATTCATTTAGTAATAAAGATTACATTTCGACATTGCCGTGTACGAAAGAAAAAAAAAAAATTATTAAGAAAGGTTACAAACCTCTTGTGAGGGCGGAAACAAATCACGGTTCCAGTTCAAGCTTATTTTTTAGCACTACCCTGTTAAAATGCTTACACGTGTTATCGCAGCACCTCTCTAAATTGCTGCACAAATATCTCACACAGATACTTATCTGCTGGAGACAAACATTATACCCATTTCTGTAAACGGGCAAGTGAGAGATGCCAATGCTGATCTTGAGGGAAGTCAACATCACAGAAGCTTTTCAGGAATTGAACCTCCCTCACAAAACCCATAAGAAGCAATTCTTCTGTACCCATTTTACAGATAGGTAGAATAAGGTGGGGCATGATTTGCTTTATCTGAGGGTAAATCAGTGAGTTCTGGACGTGTGCTTTACCCCTGGGGGGCCAAGACACTGGGAACACCCAGAGATAGACACCACCAGTGACTGGGATCTCAGGGGATGACCCTCCACTTCTGTCAAGCAACAGTTGGCTCCAGGTAAGGCTGGAAAACTGGTACCTGCCAGCCATGAGCCCACAGCTATGCCAAGCTGCTGGGCCCTTTCCAAGAATTTGGTTTGGGGTTAGGGTCATCCTTGCCTCTTGGAATCTCAAAAATGACATTTTGAGTAGCCCCTAATAACCACAGGAGCCTTCCGTGTTCCTGTGTGGTGTCCTTGGTAAGCAGCCAAGGCAAATTAAGGCAGCTGAATAGAGGGGTGATACTGACCCAAATGTATCCCTATTTTTGTACGTTTTTACGGGAGAAGCTTAATCAGATTGAAAGCTGCTTTTGTAGGCTTTCATAGGAAATGCCTTTTAACAAAAAGGGGAGGGGGATATTCACAGAGTGATGGCAAGAACAGAAACTGGAGGTTTGAAAGACCCACCAGGAGAGGGAATTCAGCCCACTTATATTAAATCAGCTGTTATTTTTTCTCTCCTCCCCCTCCCCCCAAGTATTGGGTACCCAAAAAGAAAATGATGTGAATCCATTTTCAGTACTGATTCCTTTTAATCCCCCAGATCAAAACCATCCTACAGTTTCCAAATGCTTTTTCATTCTGAAGGTAAAACATTTCACGGGAAGATGTGAGGGGTAAGTCTTTCCAATCACACATTTTAAACTCAGTTGCTTGCAAAATATAATGAACTTTAAAAAAATCATAAAGGGCCTAAATCCTGAAGACAATGGGGGTTTTGCCATTAATACCTAAAGCAGCGGGATGTTGCACAGAGTAATCAATTGCCCAACAAGGCCCTAGGAACACAATCAAGGAAGGAGGCTACAGGAACATACAATATTTCACATTTAATAAATGGTCTTTGGAGATTACAGCCGTACAGAGCAGCAATAGAGAGAAAGACTATAACGCTAAAGTAGGGATTATATACGTCTGTCTGTCTGTCTGTCTGTCTGTGGGGTGGAACTTTAAGCAGTCATTTTCATATAACCTGTCAATATTAAGCATGCTTTGGCAGCTTCACGGCTTGCTTCAATTTAAATGCTTATTCCTTAAAAGCATAGTAAAGATTATTCTATCTTCAAGGGGGCGGAGGGTGGGGGAGAAGGAGGCAGCGATGTGTCTTTGATAGACTAATCAGACTGGCTCCTAACAATACCTGTCTTGTGAAAGCTAAGGAATTACGATAAAATATTTTAAGTACGTCTTCACTGTCAAATACCATATTCCTCCAGTATTTATTTTACTAGCAGTGTTATTTACGGCAATTTTTAGTAAAATAAAATTAGACCAGTTTCATTGCTGCATGTTAATCAAGTTTTAGCCTTAAAATAATGCTGAAATGTGTTGTTTCTTAATAAGCAGAAAAGCTTCCAAATGGTGAAATATCTACATCATACTCTGTTTCTCTTCCAAATTCAGTATACAACTGTAACCTTTTTATAATTATAAATAGTCAAAGGATTATGTGCTCAGGCAAATCATCCTGGAAGTGATGACTGAAAGGGAAAGAGCTGGGTTTGGTTGGGTTCTTCCCACCACCTCTACCAATTTTTTCATCGGATTCTTCCTTCTCTCCTTCCCTTTCATTCCCACCCTAAATATCCCCAAATCCTCTACTTCTCTACCATCAGTCATTCCATCTTTAATTCAAAACCAGATTTGGATTGCTCCCTCACCCTGGTCTCTGGATGCATCTGTACAAGACACCAGGCACAATACGTTCATGTAAAAATTCGGGAGACTGTTCCTACTTTTTATACCTCTCTTAGCACGATGTCTTAGGCTTTTAATCACAACCTGTATCCCCTTTTCATTTTTAACCCAGCGGCCCACTCATATTTCAGTTCAGTTCAAGAAATAAAATGATTGTTTCACCGTTCTCGATCACAACAAATTATAATCATTAATGCTCAGCTTTGATTTTATTCTCATAAAGTACCTTATCAGTGGGCTGCAGCTGCTTTCCTGGATTCAGAGAAAATACCAGTTATTAATTATAGTATCGTATATCACCCATATATATATATATGATCATATGTGTGTATATCAGTCTGCCTAGATTACAGTAACGTGCTGGTTCTCTGAGCCTATGGGGAGGGGGGAAATGTGCATGGGAAGGGGGAAATGTATGCATCCCATTTAATTACAGTTCCGATTAGCGTAGAAACTATGTTAAGCTCCTTCTACTACCTTTATAAAATTAAGATCTTGTGTTTTGGTTGCCTTTTCTGCTTTCGCCTCGTCCTGCCAACTAACAAGTAACTTGAACGAGGACTGATTTTCAAATAACTTTTTTCAAACAGACAGGCTGCAGTTATGCTTTCCAGTATCCCACACATACACATTAGGTAGCTTTCTCCCCTGGAGTGCCGGAAAAAAAACACGCATTCCTTCTTGCTACAAATCTGTAAATCTGAAAAGAAGAGGCCACATGAATGGGAAAGCTCTTTACAGAATAAAAAGCATGGGGTGTTATTAAGTAGGACTGTAAGCCCTATTCTATTCATAGTAATTAAAGGATCAGATCAGGTTAATGTGAGGACCTAGGTCAATAAAGTACTGTAGGTTCACCCTTTTTAATCCTTCTCAATCCTACAGGCTGGGTCTGTGACTGCTCTGTTTGACTCACAGAACTCTTATAGGTGACAAAGATGTGCAGAGCGCTGTTGAGAGAAGTTGAGATTTATATCAAAGCCAGCATGCATTTTTGAGCACAAGTGTCAGGAGGTGCTTGGGGTGAGGTAGACGGCAAACTTTAGGGCTGGCTGCTTCAGTGCTGTACCTTTTTCACTCTGCCAGCTGGGAAAAAAACAGCGTGAAAAAGTTCAGAGAATATTTTGGGTTTGAAGGGTAAACCCGTAGTGCTCTAGATATTTTAAAGATCATTTTCTATCGGCTCTTTCATTGTTTTATATGGAACTCTTTTCATTGTTTTATATGGAACTCTTTTCATTGTTTTATGCATTTTCACACTTCAAAAACCCCTCCCTGTTTGTCCCCCCCGTCAGAGGGTACGTTACAGCAGGGCATGCCTGTGCCCAAGCCCTGAGGCCACCAAAAGCCAAGGTTTCAGAGCAGAGGTGTGCAACCCAGCACAAGCTGTGCACCTGCCCCCACATCTCCCAGTGCAGAAGAGGAACCCACATGGTTCAGCTGGATGAGGGAAGCACGTTTTGGTGGGGAGCATCCAACCGAGCTGCAACAAAGTTGAACTGGAGACATGAGGACAGCTGTGCCCCCGTCTAGGTGTAGCTCTTGAAGAAATCACCTGACTTATGGCAGCCAGTAAGCATAAATATCTGTTTTGAGGTAATCTGGAGGATTCCCAGCCCCACACGAGCATGTGTTAATCATGCAGATCAGCTGCACTGGCTAGAGGTGGATTTACCCCATCCCCATAAAGCACCAGGTGGACTTTGCAACATACTAGAGATTAAGCTGAGGACTCTACATGTAGGTCCAATCCTGCATAAAGAGCACCCCCCAAACTCCTCTCAGCAAAATCCCAGTGCCTTTCAGGTCCACAGTGAAATCCCTGGTGGTGTCTGTCAAGGTAGGGTTTTGCCATCTCTTGCTGTTTTTATGACCAATATTTTGATCCAAATTTCTCCTGTTAATCAACAGTCAGTGCTGTCCATAAGGCATAAATCTCATCACTTTTTTTTCCTCTCCTCTGACCCTCCAAAGCCCTCATTATCTAAGGTATGAAATCAGTGAGGAATTGTGCTTTGCAAATCACTCGGCCTAACAATGAGGTGGATCCTGACACTACACTTAGAGTTATGGCTGGGTACTGGGTGAAAAGAAAGGCTCCTCTCACAAACATGGGTATTCTTTTGCCAGGACTATTTTGCTTATATTTATCTCCTAGTGTATGTTCAGAGTTTTTTTCCATCTAAAAAAACCAAAAAGATCAAATTATTGTATTTTAAAGCAAAATTTAAAATTTATTTGAAAAGACCTTACTTTGTTTTATACTCCAACAGTCTTTGCATATGTACAGAAATTAAACAAAAAGTTTATATTGTCATTTTCATGGAAAAGCACTATAATATTCTTTTACTGAAGGGTCTTTTACTGAAATCTCTCCAAAACCTGTAGAACTCAACAAGAAAACCTACGTACATTAAGCGTTCTAAATCTTACCCTAAAACATACCTATTCTGCATTATAAGATGAATATGTGCACATTTGCACACAGTATCTAACTCCCTATGTATTTTTTATTATAAATTGCCATTCAATGGTTCAAAACAAATGGAAATTTTTTTTTCTATTAATTTCCATGAGTTTCCAGAGTAATTTCTGTGTAACTATTGATCTGTAACTACTGATTCTGTGTAACTATCTCTGTTACTTTCTAATGGAACATATGCATGAAAGTTAGAACATTGGGAATTGAAATTACTTGCTCTGTGATCCCCCCAAAAATAGGTAAATTGAAACCAGAGAAAAAAAGAATTTTAAGAATTCCATTTTAATACAAGTTGTTGTATTTTCTGTTCAGGTGTGATAAATTAGCATAAGAGAAAGTTAAAACTCTGGAGGAAAAAAAAACACCATCATGCATGTTTGCCCTCTGCATTTTCTTTTTTCCCTATCTCTGTGAGCAGTTTATTAAATCTTTTTAAAGGCAAAAGCAAAATCCAACCAGTCATTTGGTAGGGAAAAGGCTGATCCCTTTAAAGACTGAGGCAAAAAAGAGAGGAGGGACAATCCACTATGAAAGGAGAGGTCATCCCAAGAAACTGAGAAAAAATAAATTAAAAAAATAAAAAATAAAAAGAGAAAGCACCAAAAATGTTAGTATTTGAATGATGTGAACTCTGGTAAACGCCAGCATGCAATATGGCAAAAACGAATCAATCAGTTCAGCTTAGTTCAGCCTCTGCAACTGGCCATCTGGCGCGAAATCAACCAAATGTAGCCCTGCATATTCATCTTCATTTTCACAAATACTCAGGAGAATGTCATTCTAGGGCAAAATAAAATTAAATCACCATAATTTTTAAGACATCTTTTCCTCTCGTGCTCTCTGGAGATTAGTGTGTTTATGTGGGACTACTCACTGCTATAGGGTTAGCAGGTAATTTCTAAGGGAGTACTGTCTCTCTTAGATTTAAAATCACATTTCACAGATTCGGGACACTTAAGCATAGATTTTGGGGTAAACATTCCTAAGCGAAGATTGCACAGGAAGTGATTGTGGCTACACAGACAGAATTTTGCCCAAGGGTCACTAAAGAACCATTTACCTTCAACAGCCATCCCCACCACACACCTGTGTCACCTCCTGACGTTGTGGGACCACGTTAGAGAGATCTAAGGGGAAGGCTGGGCACTTAATCCCTAAAGCAGCTAACAGAAAGGGACAGGGGATGACCAAAGAGTGAGGCCAGAAGCGAGTATCAGCTGTGATTAAGATCATTACTGATTTGGTACACTTTTCACCTATACAAATCACGGTGATAGAATTCCGTATGAAAAATGTGTCTGTACAAATCACAGTGATACAATTCAATATGAAAAATAATAGGAGAGAGAAAATGAGAACGCATGATGGATGGAACAGGCATCCATCGCCATCATGGTAAAGTTAGAAGCTACACTATGCACAATTCTTTATTCAAGGTAATCCAAACGGTTGCTGGTCAGGATAGACTATTTTGGGTTTTATCTTTTAATTGCTTGAATTTAACTCTAATCACACTCCATCTAGAAGCCTTGCCCTCACGTTTACTTGTTTATTTGATTGGGTTAGGTGCCCCTAGAGTTGGGTTAGTTGGTTTGCTTCTGGTTGGGGGTGAGAGGGAGGAGTTTTATTTGGGTTTAAGGTTGGTTGTTGAATTTTTGTTTTCTTGCAGCCATTAAAGTTTATTACATTTTAAGAGATCAAGTAAAAGTTACCTAAAGTTTGGATAAGAAGTGATTTCACGAGTATGTCCTCTGGTGTTGATATTTTCTTTGCTAAGTATTATTTTAAAAAAGCAAACAAGAAAACAAACAACAAAAAAAGAAGTCTTAAGGTACTTCTTCTGATACTGTCTGTTTGCTCTTGTCCTAGAGCTGTCCCACCTCGTTTGATAAGGAATAAACAAATGCCTAGCCTCATTTGAATAAATATGTTAAGCAAATGTTAAACAAGATGCATCAAAAGGCAGTAAATACATTACACCTTCAGGCTGCTAGGACACTCTAGCTCAACATGGAAACATGTTTCCACTCAGACAGGGAACACGAAATAACTAAGGCCAGTTAATCTACTTCTATCTATCTGTCTTAAGGTTTTAAACTAAAGCCCATCACCGTAGTATCTGACAGAAATCCTTCCTCATCTATTTGCTTATGGTATATACAGAACTGTTAACTCTTAAAATGCCTCCTATAAAACCTAAACACAAGGAAATACAGTTTTACCAACTGAATATTTTTTCTGAATGTTTTCAAAAAAATTCCTTTTATTTTGTTTTGTAGTTTTCAAATTGGTTTGGTTCCTTAACTAGAAAAAAACAGTTACCTTTTTTTTTTCTTTTGAAACCTTGATTATATTTAATCAGTTAAAACAGGTTTCAGCACCATGAAACAATAATTTTATTTTATTTTCACATCTGTCTGAACTTTTATAGCCACAAAACAGTCGTTGGTTGAACTGAGTATACAGCACACACACAATAAACTCAAACAGAAACAAACATACAAAAAACAACCAACCTCCACACACACCCCCCTAAAAGACGAATTCTTGGCAAACATTAGACTTAAGAATATCTTCCAGTCCTCATTTCTATTCAGATATCACTGTGTTCACAAAAATTGTTACAGTTATACTTACGATTGTTTATTTTAGTATGTCACCAAAAAAGAAGTATTTACAAGAAATAAAGTAAGCTGTTACAAAATGTTTTATATTCATTCTTCCATTTTTGCACATCATCATTTTGCTGTTTACATATTGGTATATTAGCAAGATGACAACTATGTTTTTAGACTAAAAACAGCCATTTATAAAGCATGCCACGTAGGATTCAGCATGCCTAATTCTGAAACTGCCTTTGCCAACTATGTGACACCAAATCTATGTTTTATCTTCAGGCACAGAGAGGTTTGAAATAAATATTTTGTGCTATTCAGAGGGAAAGCTGATGCATCACTTCACAACTTCACGGACAGCCCTTACACACACAGCTCTAACTTATCTAACTGGCTACAGCAACGGCTTTGCAGCTATAAACTACACAACCAATCTCATCTTAAGTATCTCAGATCTGACCTTCCACAAGAGAGACAGCTTTCTCCTAAGGATAACTTCCCCTACGAGCTTTTACTTCCTCAATACTTCATGAGCATAAGAAAACCAGCTTGTGATTGTTGTACTAAAGCTTAATGGTGTATATTGAATTCATGTGTCTTCTGCTAACGTGCAGCAAGTGTTTGCATTTTTCTCCAGAAAGAGGAAAGATCCTAAGATCTAGAAGAGTCTGTTCTTCCTCCAAGTTCATTTCAGCATAGTCAAAGCATCTATTTGCAGTTATATTTTTCCTGCTTGATTCTATTGCCTGTAAGCCAGTACAATCACATGTAATATACAGCATACAATACCCTACAAGGCTGAATGCTAATGCTGTAAGAATACTAGAAACTTACTCATATATTATAAAGCATGATTAAAAAATCTGTAGAATAATTTTTACTGTAATGGTGCCGGTATTTCAATATTTAGTAGCCTTTTCTCCTTTACTAAACTTTCCCAACTATTCACTCAGCATGATGACACTAGCTTTCTTTCTTCACAAATATAACAATTCTAGCTTTAAAATTTGTCATCGTTACAATATTGGCTAGGATTTCTAATTAATTACTTCATATACTTTTCAAGAAACTCTTTGAGCAGGCTTAACTAAAGGAGCTCATTAAGAGAAAGAGTTTGCAAACCTAACAGAGGAAATCATAGTGCACGTTTTATTAATATTTGGCCCTACTCTTACCTGTAATATTCAGCCTTTTAAATCTGAATACTGAACTTGAGGAATCAAACATGAAGCTACATCATGTAGTTTTTAACTCATACTAGACCTTCGACAACTTTACTGAGAGTGCAGGATGAGAAAGACTCTTGCCAGGCACTACAATGCAGCAAGCAATAGATAGATAGATAGATAGATAGATAGATCGATCGATCGATAGAGATATATATATGCAGCAAGGGATATATCTAGATAAATAGATAGATATTCGGAGCAGGACCCACTGGGACTGGGCCCATTGCCTTTAACATATTTTTGAGATTGTGATACCAGATAAGCTTACGGAATTTTTTGGTGTTTATGTAAAAGATAGCATCACTGACACCAATAGGATGCACATTACTACACAGGTGATTTTCTAAAAGACCATTTCTAAAAGTCTTTCCTAAAAAAAGCTTTTTACAGGCGTCCATTTCTGGTGGTTACAGTAGATAAGATAATCCTTGCCTGACCAAGTACCTGCACTCTTATAAAATGTTCAAACCAAGGATATACGCCATACAGTGAGTTTACTGTTAGGTCTTTGCTATAGCAGCCTGTTAGTAGCAAGAATTAAAATTAGCAAGAGACATTAAAAACAATGCAAAATTTAAAAGCAATCAAAAATTGCTTCAGTGGTACCATTTCTGAAATTATAATTGTCACTAATTTCATATGACCCATGCCATTTAGAAATTAAATATTAGTTAAAATAAATATAAAATCCTTACTGATTACACCACAAGGTGACAAATATTTCAGGCTTCCACACCGTCTTTATTTACCAAGCAGCAGGTGCAAGGAAAAAAAAAAGACCTTTAAAGGAATCAAATAGTCTGAAGTCAGGAAAATCAGACAAGTGAGTTTGAGCACAACATTACAAAAGCATTTGGGACATTTTCCCTACGAGCAATGAAATTTGAAAATTAGAACAATTTCACTTCATGCTGTCCACTACAAAAGTCTCAAGGATTCACTCCCACATCGTTTACACCAGTGTTATTATGAAGTAACTCTGCTCAGATGAACAGAAACACTTCAGATTTACATTAGTGTGTTAATGAAGTAAGACTTTGGCCCTGAGATTTAGCTCTTTCATTAGTAATTTATACTCTCATTAGGGATTTATAGAAATGGGAATCTGGGCTCAAATGCTAATTGAGAATTGTCAGTTGTAAATAAGTGCTAACAAGATAAATTTGCTCCTGGTCACATTGAACAGAGACCTGCATTTTACAAAATGAAACCCTTCCTTTAATATAGAAAAAGATTTCAGGTTAGTAGACTGCAAGTAACTCTGCCGTTCTGACACGTAGGCCCTCAGGAGCAGACCCATGGCTCCTCTCCTCCCCCACTGGCTCCCACAACTGGTCCAGCATCCTTCAACCTCCACCCTTCATCCTTCATCCTCTGCAGGGGATGGACCCAGCTGGGACTGTGCATGTGAGATGTGAGCACTCTCTTTAGTCCCAGTGAAGCTCCTTTGTGCTCTTGCACTGGGGCAAACCGAGACAGAGACAGTCCTGGGGACATTGTGGGCAATCACATGGATATTGTCCATGGTTGCATAGGATATTGTGCACAGTCATGCAGAAGGAGGCCAACCTGCAGATCACATCACCTCGAACCCACAGGGAGATCTTACTAACCCATGCCAGCCCTTCACATGCTGAACCCGACCAGAAAGAAACACAAATAGCATCAGAAAGGAACCAGAACATGCCTAGGCAGGTTTCGCATTTCCATGGCCAGGAGACTAGACACCTCAAAACATGTACCCACTGCTCAGTCTAGATTTAGATTAACCCACATTACTGAGGTAAGATGTCTCTATACCCATCTTGGAGATGGGTTCCCAAGAGTAACTTGAGCTCTGCTCACTCGGTTTTGTTAAGCTGGATGGGGCTTTGAGCAACCTGTTTAATGGGAGGTGACCCTGCCCAGGGCCAGGGTGTTGGGACTCCATGATCTTTAAGGTCCCCTTCCAACCCAAACCATTCTATGACTCTATGGTTCTAAGCTTGGGCAGTATGGCTGACATCACTTTTTCAGCTGAATCCTATTTTAATTTTAACTCAAGGAAATATATAAATTACAAGAAAGATGTGTTAACTCCTGGATGAGGCATCCCACTTGTGTAAACCTGCAACCTGAACATTTGCCTCAGTGTCAGAAAGCGAAACTCTGTTTTAATCCTCTTCTCACTCCCCCTTTCCTTGCCCTTCCAAAGAAAAATAAATCATTCCTCACTCTGGATAGCTTTCACACTGAGATACGATTCCTCATGCAGCCAGAACAAAGTGAATTCCACACAAGAGTCTAGTCATCACTTGGAACCGTAACCAACACACAAATTTACAATGGTTGCATATTATTTTCTTTGAAAAGGAATTCAACTTAATCTAGTGAATTGCTGTAGGCAGCTATTAAGCAACAAAACAAAACAAAGCATTTTATGTATTTAAGGGAAGAAACAAGGAATTGCCCATTTTGCTTGTTTGTTTGTTTTTAAAAGAGACATCATTCAGCGCTTTCAAAACCCGCTAACCAAACGATAACAAGAGACAGGACATTCTCCGAAGTTACAAAAAAAGCCTCCAGGAATCTTCTTTCAAAACACAGACTCGCTAACATGACTGTCAGCTTTCCAGAAAAATAAGATTTTCAAAGGGACATGATGAAGTTTGGTACCACGAGTCCCTAGTGATGGATGGGTTGTCCACTCTGCATTACGTACCTGTCATCTGAGCTTTCAGATAAGCTTCCCTAGTAGCTCCTACCATGGTGCAAGGACCCTCAGGCTCTCTTAGCCTGCCCCGCCATGAGCCAAGGACAATTTCTGGTTTATGTTTTACTGGGATATTGCTTGCCGGATGATGCACTGAAACACTGCATGGTATAAACTTTCATAGGATAAACCTTTTGGTTTTTTCCAGGATGACGGTCTCTTATCATCATCTTTTATGTCTTTGTGATATCTTAATGCATTTTTTTTTCCATGCCCATCTTTTCCCTCAGAATAGTTTTCTATTATACTAGCGTGCCCCAAGGTCATAGCTTCAAGCACAAAGGAAAAGAAGGAGAAAAGAAGCAGAAAGCTGCACTGTGCCCCTTCATTGAACATGGTCCTCCAGGTGAAGTGCTGCTCTGCCTTGGCACAGACACAGACACACCAAGGTTTTTCTCAACCTGCCTTGACCAGATAGTAAAATGCTAATCTTGGGATGTCTTATTTCAGCTAAAGCCTAAAAGAAAGGGGTAAGAAAGAGAAAAAGAGAGGGAGATGCCAACATTCCTTCGCTAAAATCTGATAACTATTTATATAACCCTTCTAGGTCAATTGGGTATGACGCTTCCCAGCTTCTCCTTGCTTCCTGAACTAGGGAGCCCTTAGGTTAACAGCCTCTAGACTTTACAATATCCCAGAGAGGAAAAGGTCTGAGAGACAAAAGCACCAGACAGAGAAACTGAATTTAAATCTCACACTTCTCGTGTGACCTTGAGCAAGTTACTCGAGATGAGGATCTCAAAGGAGGTCAGACACCCAAACTTCCCTGATTTCAGGGGAATCAGATACACGCAGTAATGAAGGCACTTTCATGAGATTCGTAAGACTAACAAAATACTATTCCCATTTTACTCTCTAGGAACAGCAGAATGAAGCTCAGGGACAAAAATTTGGGTGGGTTTTTTTACTTCATTGGGGACACGTTAAAAAAAGACTAATTAAGCACTGAGCCTCTGCGGAAATCAAATCAATAAGAATGAGGCAACGTGAACCTATCTGGGCCTCTGCAAAGCTAATGAACCCATGCTTACTGCTTGTAACCACCTTGGCACCAAAGCATACACACCACCTGACTTAGACTACTCTTCTTTAAGTGCTACTTTTTCCGAATTTTTAATTTTTATTTTTTTGATTTATTTTTACTTCTCTAATATTTATCCTATTTCATTCCCTTTCCTACTCTTTTTAATCTTCCTTTCTTTACACCCCAAGTCTCTTTTTCTTTCCACTTACCCCACAGCAGAGCACACCCTCCCTTTTCTCATGGTGGCTGGCCTTGATGGTCCCCTCTCCTGCCTCCCAGCCCCACACTTTGTATAGCTACATTTCTCTCCTTTCTCACCTTACCTCTGCCAACTGAAAAATAATAGTCCTGGAAAACAGAGGGACAATATCTTTAAATCAACAATTTTAAAAAATATTTGTCTCATTTATTTGTGCAGTTCCATATATATTTGTGTTTAGGTATCACCTACATTTTTAAAAACATCACTATGGAAAAAGAACCACTGCTACTGCATGTAGTTCTGTGTTCCACCATTTAAGAAGGATGTGAAGGTCCTTGAATGCATCCAGAGTGGGGCAACAAAGCTGGTGGAAGGGCTGGAAGGAGTGTTCTGTGAGGAGCAGCTGGGGATTTTGGGCTCATCTAGTTTGGAGAAAAGGAGGCTGAGGGGCAATGTCAAGGCTCTCTACAGCTTCCTGAGGAGGGGAAATGGAGAGGGAGGTGCTGAGATCTTCTCCTTGGGATGTAGTGAGAGGACAAGAGGGAATGGTTCAAAGCTGCACCAGGGGACATTTAGGCTGGACATGAGGAAACACTTCTTTACTGAGAAGGTGGTCAAACACCGGAACAGGTTCCTGGAGAGGTGGTCAATGCCCCAGGCCTGTCAGTGTTTAAGAGGCATTTGATCAATACCCGTAACAACATGCTTTAACTTTTGGGCAGCCCTGAAAAGGACAGGCAGCTGGACTAGATGATCATTGTAAGTTCCTTCCAACTGAAATAGTCTACTCTATGCCCTTAAAATCATTTATTTCCAAGGGAAGGTCATATTCTGGAAGAGAAACGTGAACAATGGTCAGGAACAAAGTAACCATTTTATTATAATGCTAGTATTTTTTATTATTATTATTACTACTTTGAGTGCCGGAAAAGAAGTTTCCATAAGCTTTTGACACCATTTCCCACAGCATTCTCCTGGAGAAACTGGCTGCTTGTGGTTTGGATAGGCATACACTTGGCCAGGTAAAATCTGGCTGGATGGCCAGGCCCAAAGACTGGTGGTAAATGGAGTTAAATCCAGTTGGCAGCCTGTCACAAGTGGTGTTCTCAAAGACTCAGTATTGTGGCCAGTTCTGTTTAATATCTTTATCAATGACCTGAATGATGGGATCAAGTGCACCCTCAGTAAGTTTGCAGTTGATAGCAAGTTGGGTGGGAGTGTTGATCTGCTTGAGGGTGGGAAGGCTCTACAAAGGGATCTGGACAGGCTGGATGGAAAGGCTGAGGCCAATGGGATGAGGTTCAACAAGGCCAAGTGCTGGGTCCTGCACTTGGGTTGCAACAACCCCATGCAGGCTTGGGGAAGAGTGGCTGGAGCTGCCTGGCAGAAAAGGACCTGGGTGTGTTGGTCAACAACCAACTGAATATGAGACAGCAGTGTGTCCAGGTGGCCAAGACAACCAATAGCATCCTGGCTTGTATCAGAAAGAGTGTAGCCAGCAGGACTTGGGAAGTGATTGTATTCAGCACTAGTGAAGCCACATCTCAAGTACTGTGTCCACTTCAGGGCCCTCACTGCAAGAAAGACAATGAGGTGCTGGATCCTGTTCAGAGAAGGGCAACGGAGCTGGTGAGGGGTCCAGGACACAAGTCTTATGAGGAGCAGCTGAGGGAAGAGAGGTGGTTTATCCTGGAGAAAAGGACACTGAGGGGAGACCTTATTGCTGTGTACAACTATCTGAAAGGAAGTTGTAGTGAGGTGGGGGTTGGTCCCTTCTCCCAACTAACGGGTAATTGGACAAGAAGAAATGGCCTCAAGTTGCACCAGGGGATGTTTAGATTGGATATTAGGAAAAATGTCTTCACCAAAAGGGCTGTCAATCATTGGAACAGGCTGTCCAAGGAAGTGGTTGAGTCACCATCCCCGGAGGTACCTAAAATACATGTAGATGTAGTGCTGAGGGACATGGTTGAGTGGTAACTTGGCAGTGCTCGGTCAACGGTTGGACTTGATGATCTTAAAGGTCTCTTCCAACAAAAAACCATTCTATGATTCTAAGATAACAAGTTTTTATTATCATCCTCAGGTCAAATTGGGCAGTAACAGGGAGATGTACCTGATGTTACTGTTATATCCTATACATTTTTAATAATGTAAACATAATCTTCTGTTCAGGATGGTTATTATTGACTTCAGTCTAAAGAGAGAGTGGAAAAGTTTTCACAGATCCAGTCCAGATGTCAGGTGTGAAAGAAATCAAAGTCTCATCCTATAAGTATATCAAAGTGTTAAAGGACACATTGTTTGGAAATGATGTAAAGAAGCTGTGGATGGTTTGGTTCTGTGTAACTGAAAAGGATGCAAAACCAGAGGAGATAAAAAGAGCTTCAGAGTGGACCATTCTGAGGAGTCTTTCTGCCTTCAAGACAGCTTATTTTTCATGGAAGGACATACCTAGATAATAATGCAAATTCTTTCTATGGGTTTTCCATTAATTTGCTTTACAGGGAAAGGAAGAGAAAGAAATGTTCACTTACTTCCATTGTTATATCCATGAACTATGTAAATAACATATCCAGAACATGTAGATCACAATGACATATTGGGCCCCATCTCTGAGCTAGACCATGGATAGCAGAAATAAAAACATTTGCCATATTCCACTGTGAAAAGAGATCAGTCTAATAACTGAAAGACCAAGAGCATCAGCCTCTGAGCAATCTCTTTATCATACCATCCCTTTCCCATTCCTTCCAGCAATAGCAGCTTATGCTGTAATGTTACTCTGCTGCCGTTGATTAGTTCTCCATGGAGCAGGATACGCCAATTATTCATGTGCAGAGCTGGGGGAATTTTCTTCAGTGCACAATCCATATGCCAAAAGTGTTGTTTCATCTATGCCAGGTTTGGTAAAACTCTCCAAATTGTTTTAGTTAGGGGAAAAATTTGAGAAACCGAGAAAATTCAGGAAGAGAGCTACAAGAATAAAAATCTCTTTTTAATTTCAGTACAAATTCTAATGGTCCAGACACCCCCCACGTATGCACTTTCATCTCCTACCCACCAGCACAGTGTCCTGACCATGATGCTATCCAAATTCGGTGGGCAATCAGAGAAAGACCTATTCCTCAGTGATGTTTTTTGACTTGATATAAATAAGTAAGCATTCGGAAGCAGAGGCTCACTTCTGAGGGGAGCATCCTCAACTCCAGACTAGAGTTATCCTCACATGCTGGTCACCAATTCTCAACTGGTATTTCAGTATTAAATGCAAAACAGAGCCAAGCTCAAGGCTTTTTTTTTTTTCAAAGCCCTGCCCAAACTCAGCGGAGAGTGGGTTTGGAGACTGTCACTTTTCTTTTCGGAAACCACACAATCTTATGTTTTTGCACTGAAGCTGGACACAAATTCTGTATGTTGTCCCCTGAATTTGCTGCATTTCTTGGAAGGTCTGCAATACCTTTAAATTAATATACACGTGGAGAACTTGTGCGTTCAGTAAGTCATGGACTGCAGTTTAGGAGTCTGGGATAAGTACGGTGGCTAGATAACAGCTTAAAAATAAAAAAAAAATAAAATAACCAATAGAAAAACTACATTAGAAACTGAATTTTCATCTTTAGTTGAGAAAAATGAATCCCACTTAAAAGGGGGAAAAATTACATCTTCAGAACTATTGCTTTAGAGAATTCTCAGAAAAAGCAACAAAGTTGAACTACTTACTCTCAAGTTATGCCTTAAAAATCTCCCTGCTTCCATAAGAGGACCTCCTGGTGCAGCTCAATTTGAGCTCTCAGTGTGACACAGTGACTAAAAGGATCCCTGGGTCTATAAGGAGGGGGAACAGCAGTAGAATTAGACAAAGCATTAATACGAGGCTTCGGGTATATACTGTTAACCAGATGGTTACTGGAACCTGTCTTGGGCTGGTACCCATGTTTGAAAGGGAATGCTAGAACAAAACTACTGCACAGAAGGAGGATCACTCTACCAGGATTATCCAGGGACATGACAGAGGTAATTTAACCTACAAAGTCTATATATGGACTTACACGGCTGCTCATCTCCATGTATGTCCACACATGGATACCCAACTCCTCCTGAAACTACCCCTGTCTAAAAGATGGGGTCCAGCCTGTAAGATGGATAGAGGGATTTCAGGGTGAGATGCTACACTGTGCCATGTGAGGTTCCAAAACATGATCATAACGATGCCTTCTGCATGAAAGAGTATGATTTTTAATGCAAGATTACTCTGTGAAGCACCCAAGCCCAGGTTCAGGAAGCTCTCATATTGTGTCAACCTGCACAGGAGAGGGGACTCGCAGTGAATGCTGTTTGATTCCCAGCACCTTCCGTCCTGCAGAAACTATTTACAGACACATGGAGCTCAATTCACATTTTCTGGCCTTGGGGAGAGGCAGGCCAGGAGCTGCTGCTTCCTAAGAGACTTTCATCCCTGCACTGCTTGGCAGATTTTAAGCTAGTACAATTGCCTTGGGCCTGTACTAAAACCTGCAATCTCAGAATGTAGCCATTTCCAGAAATTCATTCAGTGTCTCATTTCTCTCCATCTTCAAACATCGCTCACCCTCCCCTGATATTTCCCAGGATCTGGCAGAAGATGGTAAATTCCATTCTTCAACCTTAGACCTTGCATTTAACCGTCCATACAAGACACAGAAGATGGTAAATTCCCTTCTTCAACCTTAGACCTGCATTTAACTGTCCATACAAGACCCCATTTCTGCCAGTAGCCGCACCTGCCAACCACCTCCACCATTTCCATAGCAATGCAGGTGCAGGGAGATTTAATTTGATCAGTCACTACCTCGTAGAGCAACAACCAGCTATGTGAAAGGCTATAACAACCCAGCACCACTGTCCCACACACTGTGCTCGTGGAGGATCACAGAATCACAAAATCTTAGTGGTTGGAAGGGACCTCCAAGATCATCAAGTCCAACCACATTAAAAAAAAAAAAAAAACAAACCAAAAACACCACCCGTCAACTAAACCCCACACCCACAACCCCACAGCCACCACCCCACCACAAACCAATAATCTTGGGCACTAGAGCATGCCCTGAAGAGCCATGTCTACCCGTTTCTTAAATACCTCCAGGGATGGTGACTCCACCACCTCCCTGGGCAGGCTGTTCCAGTGCCTGACCACTCTTTCAGTAAAGTAATTCTTCCTAATATCTAATCTGAATCTCCCTTGCCACAGCTTCAGACCATTTCCTCTGGTCCTGTCATTATTCCTTTGGGAGAAGAAGTCAACCCCCACCTCTCTACAGTCTCCTTTCAGGTAGCTGTAGAGGTCAATGAGGTCTCCCCTCAGCCTCCTCTTCTCCAAACTCAACATGCCCAGTTCCCTCAGCCTCTCCTCATAGTACTTGTTCTCCAGACCCCTCACCAGCTTGGTGGCTCTCCTCTGGACACGCTCCAGCTGATGTATCAGCTGATCACAGTGAATACAGTCCTTTGCTCAGAAGCTGGGATTACTCTCAATTAGCCATCAGCACTGTATTTATCAATTCAGTGTTTGTCACTTCAAACCTCAGCTTTTACCCACAGCTAACACCAGACAGTCCTCGAGGTGGGAGAGTTGTCCCTGCTTGGTTTCAATATTTATCAATTCAGTGTTTCAACCTTAGCTTTTACCCACAGCTAACACCAGGCAGTCCCTGAGGTGGGAGAGTTGTCCCTGCTTGGTTTCATTCTGTTACCTATCACTGGACGCTGTGGAGCCTTCACCCCTTTTGTATTGTCATATTAACTATCTCAGACCATACCACGTTACTACAGCTGGATTATCAATGTCCTCTTTTTGATGTAATATGACTACAATGAAGTTAAAAATATTATGACTGCAGAATGCAGTAATTAGCACTCGCCTACACCATGCAGCAAAATAGTACTTGGTATCTAGATCTTAATAGTGCAACACAAATTATGACCAAAGCTCACCTTAAAATAAACTAAGTGTTTAAAAACACTGCAGGGACTATTCACACGATTAGGTCCCATTTAAAGACAGTATGACTTCTTGTATGAAATAAAGCCAGTGCATTTTCCCAAGGTATCATATGGGGATACATAACTGAGGGACATTCAAAAATCAACCTTGTTAGTATCAAAGTGGAGCCTTCATTTCTTTTTCTGCTGCTGTCTCTTCTAGTTTCTCCATTTGAGAAACCATTTCCCATTTAAATGAATAAAATTATTAATACAATTTATTCCACCATGAAGTATAATACGTACCTCAGGGAAAAGATAATTAGAGAAGAAACCTACCTCATAGAGTTTGTGGTCTACAATGGTTTCCTCTCATAAAAACATTAACATCTTGTACACATTTACAGCCTCCTTCTGAGAAGTGCTGCATGGACCTGTTAATGCAATGGCAAAGGGTTTTTAACTAAGGCAGAATCAGGGTTAAAAATCTTCCACCCCAGTCAGGCCAGACCTATCTCTTTGACTGATACGGTAACCTTCAGGAAATGTATGGCCTCACATTAGTAAACATTGTCTTCTTTTGTCTGTATTCAAACATCTATCTATATAAGGGTCTATCTATACACCATTACTTATGATCAGCCCCAACAGCATGACTGCATTAGCAAAACCATCAGGAAGGTTCCCTCCTCGCTGGTCTGTAACTTCTCCACTTCTTTCATGCAGAAGAGATAGAATTTATCCAGATGTTTTAAACTTTTATAAGTTTAAGCTAAATAATGTCTGAATAAAAAAAAAATACAAGAAAATTTGAGGCTTGGGGAAAAAGGACTGTATTTTTGACCACAGGCCATTTACACAGCACATAATGTAACTTTTACATTAAGCGACTAGGTAAATATTTTCACTTGAAGTCAGGTTTTTAAGCGGGAAAAAGGACTGTATTTTTGATCACAGGCCATTTGCACAGCACACTTTACATTAAGTGACTAGGCAAATATTTTCACTTGAAGTCAGGTTTTTAAGCCTGTTTCTAATGTTATTTATTGAACCTGTTAAATAATACATCATCCCAAAAGAGAAGCAAAGAGCAAAGCTTTATTCTGGCAAATCTACATTATAAGCCAGATATAATACCTCTGCAGGATATAGCTTTTATGGTAACCCCTTCCCTTTTTTGCATCGTAGGAGCAAGTACCAGGCTGAACAATGCTAATTCCGGCTAAATGTTCTCCTGATGGTGTCCGTCAGGTCTCAGAACTGGGGGAAAGCTACAGCTTATACCACAGTTGAGGTCAAAGATAGTCACACTCCTATGTGACAGCTCACACAGAGCATCCTGCTCCTGCCCTGTGACCTGACCTTCCCTGACACCCCAGATGCTAAAGTTTGGGGAAATAGTGGCTTGTAGCATGCTCTATTTCCTCAAACTATGCAGAAGGCAGACCATGCAGCCCCTCTTTCTACCAAGCTTTTCCTTTGTCAGACTACCTACGTGGGTCAAGGAGGAAAAAAGAAAAAGAGCCTCAGAACCAAACCTCTGCATCAAATTCTTCTCCTGCCAGACAGGTCTTCCAACCTCCCTCCCTCGGCTAAAAAAGAGAGAATACTCACTTATCCATGTCAAACCAGCATTTGACTATTAGCTAATTAACCTTTGTATTTGCAAGATTCTAGAAAATTATAGAAGAGAATGCGTGGGAGGACAGAAGATAATTTGAAAGAAATAATTTATATAGGTAAAATAAATGTGACAGAGAGTGATATTGCATGCAGTAAGGCAAGAACAGAGAAAAAAAAAAAATGGAATTAGATACAGGATATAGTCAAGCATGTTAACCCAGAGAGGGGTTTTGAAAAATGGAGAACCTACTTTTTGGTAGGAGTAAATATTAGGAATTTATAACAAGAACACAAGAAAAGGCCACATTGTTATTAAATTTTTAGGGATATTCATAGTGATAACTTTTAAATGTATCTGTTGTGATTTGGACCTTTGGTTTTGAGCTGACTAATCTGAAAGCAAAATTTAAAACTAATTCCAACCATTCACAGAACTCATTAAAAAATGCCCATCCACCCTCTCGCTTTGATCCTCTTGTCCAAAGTCAGGTTATCGATCCATGGAATAGAAGAAGAACAAGAGAGACATGAACTCTGAAACCAGTATTTTTAGAGGTGAGTAGGTCTCTGAGGTTGATAAACTAAAGCTGGATGTCCTTGCAAAGATAAGGAAACTGATGTCTTTATATTTACAAACTACTTTAGATCATGGCAGAGTACTAATTTTCTAACCTTGCATCTTCTGCTGTTGTTGGCTTGGCTGCTTCTCTGAATTGGTCTCTGGGAATTAAGGTTGCCATCCTGAGCAGTGGCCCTTACAGAAACTTGCTCTGCAGTAAAGTGTGTATGTAGAATTTGTTACTCAGAGATCAAAAATCTTTTGGGTAACTATTATTTGGCACAAAGACCTGACTGGCTGCCTTTAAAAGAGAAGAGAGGGTGTTGACTAGGCTGGGTATTACTACAAAGCAGTTAATTTCAAATTTCAGTTAACTAGACGTCATTAAATTAGATGTTTTTCAACGGCACTGTGAATCTTCCTTCATACATGCCATCATCACTGTTACCTGATGTTTCCCAAATAAATGTCTCAAGGCACCCAGTAAAGCCATTAATGTACATGCAATGGATCACATTGTCTCTCTCAATGGAAACACAAAAAATAGTTCTTAGTGCATATTATAAATACTGCTCCTTGATAAGCATAAAACCAATACAATGTCCATGATACAAAGCACTAATTCCTAAATGACAATTTTTCATTCCTGTGAGTGACGGTGTTCATCAATTCACAGAATTGTGTCCCAGTAAAAGACCACTAAACCTTGAATTCAAACAAACTCAAGTCATTAAAATCAGCTTCTCCCTCAAAAATGTCATGTTTTGACATAAAAAGTGTTTACTTTTCAAAAATAACTAAATTTAAAAAAAAAAAAAATCCCAGTAAAAATTACAGATTAAGAGAGTCCCAGACTGAAGCTCTATGCTGGCAACCTCAGATCATATACTCCTACTTAATTCTACTGCTAAAAGGGCAAGTGAGTAATAGAAAATTAAAATCTTGTCATTTAACCTTTAGTTTAGTATGGATACTTACATATTTTGTTTTAAATGGGAGGGGGAAGTATACAACAGAGAAGAATTCAGCATCTTCCATTTCCATTTCATATAGTGTACTGATACCTTACTGCCGGTAGACATAGAATACTCAGTTGTCAGGAAAATAAAATAGATGTGACCATTTAAATGTACCGAAATACAATATAAATTAATTAAGTTAATTACGTGCATGCTTCATCTTCGAACTGTAATCTCATCTAAGAATCGTCACCACACACATAAAAGCAAGAAATCAAGAAGGAATGGCATGATGAAAAGGTTTTATTGGTTTTGGTTTAAATGGTAGTACTGCCGTGAGAAACAGGCGACTTATGCAGACTGCTGCAAATGAGCTCTAATTAAGACAGAGCGCTGTAGAAAGACAAGCAAGACGGAGAATATATAAACCTGATAGGAAAAAAAAAAGCCATCACAGGCTATTTAATTTTATATTTAGAAGGCCTGTTTTTATGTCCTTCCACTTATAAAGATAGTTGTGCAAACAACAAGCAGAACTGACAAACGGAAATCGCGAGTTATAAATATTAGAAAAACTTTCCAAAATATCTCTGTGAATCGGCAAATCTGTTGTAACTGCAGAGGGAGAAAATTCTGCCTGTCTCACTCTCCTGGAAGCAGAGGACTTCATTGCATGCAGAGTCCCTCTTCCACTTCTGCAAAACACGGGGTTAGAACCTAGCAACCATCTAGATTTTCATATTTTCTAGTCTGAACCTCCATGAGCTGCAGTTTGGGTTGGATCTAGAAAGCCCCCGGGCAGCACAGCTTATTCCTGAGCCTTTCCCTGTCAGTTATTTGCATGGACTTGGTTGTATCACGTCCTTGTTACAGAAATCTCACAGTATTTCAATGAACCACAATAAACAGGTAAGAGCAGAAAAGGCAAGTCTGCATCTTCAAAGGCATTTGGTCACTGCAAATGCTCGAACGAAGCTGGTTAGTAGGGGGCTTAAGCAGTGACTTCCAATTTTTGGATTTTAAATGTATATTAGACTACTAACAAACTTCAATCTTACTTGTAGGTCATCTGACAGCCATATCAGACTCTGTTTGATAACACTACATAATTTCTTTCTGTGGAGCAGATGGGGAACACTTCCAGACTCAACACCATTCTTGGAGATCTCCTGAGCAGAAGGCAGAGCATCACTAATATGATCAAAGATATTTATCAACTACAATATTTTCATGCACACACTACAACAACCATGATCAGCTATAATTTTTTTAAAAAAAATAAAGTTTCAGCATCTTTTTATGTTAGAGGTAGAGATACCAGCAGCAAGTTCACATAATACTACTTTTACCTTTGCTGGTGGGCAGTGTCAACTGGCAGCTACCAAAGCCCACCTTCAGATACTACTTTTACCTTTGCTGGTGGGCAGCGTCAACTGGCAGCTACCAAAGCCCACCTTCATAAATGAAAATAATTCTTGCTGATACTTTATACACGCACACACAAAAACAGCCAGGCAACTATTTTTAAGTGAACATTTCCAATTCTGCAGGAAGATTATGCAAGATTAAGCAGGACAACATGCAATAATAATACCACTGACTAAAATTAAGAATGCCAAACAGACCTTATTTCATGAACCCCTAACTTCCCAAAGCATTGATATTTTCACATGAGTTACTCAATGCTGGGTTTTTTCTGCAGATTATTTTTATTTGTAAATTTGAATAAAATGCAAAGGAACAAGCTCCCCTCTTTCTCTATGTTCTTTCTCTATGTTTTCCTCCCCAAGATGGAGTAAAAGTCCAACCATGTATTTTGGGCAGCATTACAAAAGGGGAGACCACAGTGTGAAGGCCAGGGAGGAAATGACCCTTGCTGAAGTGTGCATGCTTTGACTGGGTTAAAAAAAAAAAGCAGCAGCAACAACTGAAAAGCTGTTTCTGAAAACAGATGAAGAATAGATTAAATTAATCTCACTCTTTTTCTTTTTTTTTCACCTTACACGTGTGTCCTCCATGCTTCCCAGAGACCTCCTCATCAAACTCACTACTTACATGTCTTTGTACCTAAATAGCAATAACAAAAACTTGAATTTGTCCAATAAAACCTGTGAAGAGCTGAGTATTTTTGCACGCCATCTACCGGTAATTTTCTTCCCCAAATCATGACACCTATCAATAAAAAAACACTTCTGTCATGAAAAGTGTAGTTGAGCAATTTTGACCTTACGTGGAGTTTAAGCTTTTGCAGCCAAAGTGGAGCAGTTCTTGCCTGCAGCAAAGCTGAATTTGGCTGTACAGATTATCAGTTTAGCACCTTCCCTCCCAAACCCCTGCTCCTGCCACTGGAAGGAGTTACTGCCTCCATCCCTGCACTCTTGTGTGATGCTCAGCCACCTATACGCAGCCTCCCTCCCAACACATCAGCCACAAACTTTATCCTCACCGGCATCCTCTCCTCAGATTTCCACAGTCCTTTAGTGAGGAGCTGTGAACAAACTCACGCCCCTACACAAACAACCCACATCCACACGCACACAGAATTACAGAGGCTTTTTAAAGCCTTTTGAATAGTTATTTGATCTCTCTGAGCTAGAAGACTTCATAATAATTCCAGGCCCTTTCCTTAGCTTCTTAATGCTGCCAGCTCTCCCACTTCCATGAGCCAGTGTTTCATAAAGCCCCAGCTGCTGCAATCAAGATATCTGCAAGGGAAGCTCAAATCTTGTTTTTAAAGTAAATTTCCATCCTTTGCAGATGAAAAGTCTGAAAGCGCCAGGGCCCCGGGCTCAAAAATAGGCAAACAAGCCCTAAATGTATTATTTAAAAAAAAATAATCAAAGCCTTGGAAAGAATGACTCATTAGTTTTGAATTCTTTAGATACACAATACTAGTTTTTGGTGAACACTTCACCACTCAGAATCCACCTTAAAAAAAAAAAAAAAGTTATAAAACCAGATTTCAAACTGAGCACCAGATTCAGCCCTTTATTCCCTGCTTCTCCTCCCTGCAGTTCTTCAGCTCATCAGCTGCTGAGATTGCAGGTCCCAAACTCCTGGTCTACAAGGAGCTGAGACTTTCCAGCAGGTAGGCTGGCTTAAATGGAACCGTACATCTCAGGCCCTTGAGATTAATGCCTTTATTAAAACCTGGGACAAAAATCTTCACAGAGGTCCAACGTTGCTGTGCAGAGCAGGAGGGAAAACTCGCCATGTGAGTAAGTGAGAAGGTGCATTGAGCCTGTGTGTGTCAGGTTTTGTTGCATCCCACATGGCTCAGCATATTCTGTGCTCTCATTTCACCGAAAGTGCATTTGCACCTTGATATACCTCCACACAGTTTTAACTGATTGTTCTCCACCTGTCTTTGCCAAAGGCACCCTCAGTCATAACACCACTACAATTTCTGGAGTGGTCAAATAAATCAATCCCTTAGGAAGTAAACTCCTATGTCCTTTTTCCCTACATTTAAATACAGCACAGCGTCTACTGAATGAATATAACCTTTGTATTCAGCATCAAGGACCAGGCTTACTAAAATAAACACACAGATGTTTATACACATCGGAGTTGCAGAAGTGAAAACCAACATATGTATATGAGAGACCTTTTTTCCAGCAGTCTATAGTGATACATATGTGCAAACAAAGGTAAAAGGTGTAGCTCTTCAGGGGTATGACAGACAGATCTGTATGTGTGTTCCAGGCTAAAATTTGGCTTTTCCCTGACAAGTTGTCATGAGCTGATTTTATAATACCTTGATCTATATGTTTTGAATTGTAACCAAGCCTTCCCTGAAATAAGTTGGCTGGAAAACCTTTAGCAAGTAGAGTGGATACAATTCATGTACGAGTAAAACAGTCTTCACTGGATCAGAGATAATTTATGAGAAGAGCATCCAAATTCCCGTAGATATCTAGAACAATTACTGTAAAATAAGTCATTTTTAATCCAGGATGTACTGTACAGACAAGGCATATTTAAAAAAAACCCACAACTTTCTACCTTAAAATAGCAATGTAGAGAAATGCGAAACTATTTTAAAACAACAAATGTGTAAACACACAGAAAGACCATCTTTTGCTTTCTGAGTACTTTAAGTACCTCAAGCTTCTTCTGTCTCTTAGACCTAATACTGGTGTCCTGTCCCTTCTGGTCTTCACCACCTTAACCCTGACTTCTGCCTGCGGTCGGTACTCTTTGTGTCCCATCCTCTCCAGCCTCATTTCTCCCTGCTTATCCCCAGTGGCTTGTGTTTTCCTCTCTTGGTTGAACCTCCAAACTCCTACGTGCAGAAATGTCAGTGTTTTTAAAGCCCCCTGTAAAGATGGTGCGTTACCCCAAAGGCAGATTTGAGTCTCCTTCCCCACTCCCGGCGCTATCTCCTTCCTCCAACAGCCCCATTCAGTTCTGTGGGCCAAATTTTGTCGTTCCCTTTGTCATGTAGAGTAGTATCTCAGCCTTTGAATAGTCCCACTGATTTAAATGGGACTGATTCACACAATCAGCCATTAGTAAGAATGGAAAGAGAGGCTGACATTATATAGTAACATTTCTAATAGATGTCTCCTGATGGCACAGAACAACCTACTAATGATGAAACCTTTGCAAAAATGTAACTGCCACTGCTATTTCTTTTTTTGACAAACTAGAAAAATCCTCATTTCTGTGAATGACATTAGTTTTAAAGGATATCATCCAAAGTATATTATAGTGATGCAGTGAAAGCTCGGATAGAACAGACCTATGCATCTGTTTTCACATTACAGTATAGCAGAAATGGTGCGTTAGCTAAAAGAAGAAATAAATTACCTAGAACTGTTTAACACCAACAACCCACCCATTCACAAATCAAAGCTATGAGGAAGAAGAACACAAATAAATAAATGCACACATAGCTCACCAAAACCACATACAAATGGAAATAAAATTTAGCTGGTTGAAAATGCATTTCTGTGCATTTTATCCAATACTTTAAGGTAATCATACGTTAGCATCATTAATTTTCAGTACACAGAAGCGTGAAGCCACTGAGCATCCTGAAGGGCAAGAAATGCAGGGTAAGGCCTCAAAACATAACGGAACTTAACATTTGAAATGGTCATATTTGCTGAGGTAATGCATTCTCTGTGTTGCAGACCAAACCAAAGACTCTAAAATAAAAGAGCTCCTTTAAGCAAGCTCTGGTGAAAGGAACAGATCTGTTAAAAATAACATTGCAGGTGCCACAATATTATTGTGTATACATTGCTGCTGTATTTTTAATAGTCACTGATTCCTTTGGAGAGCAACTTGTAAAAGAATTATTCATTCTCTCTGTGCATACATTTTGAGAATAATTCACTGTACTTTTCCAAATTATTTTCAAAGTGTACACACACAGGAAAGGATACAAAACTTTTCCCAGGCTACATTTGAAAGCTTGTCAGCACTCAGAGCTAAGGCCTTTAATCCCAGGCTTTAAATAATTTAGGTAACACTTGATTACTCCATTGCTGGAACGTCAAGCTCTGCAAAATCTGAGTAACACAATATTTGAGGGGGGGAAAGAGAGAATGCTCTACTGTAAGCACTTAAGTAAAATACAAAACGTGAACTGCAGCCTGGTGTTTGCAAGGGAAACTGTGGGGAAGCACCACTGATGCTGTGTCCCCCCCCACCCCCCAAAACAACACTTTATTCTGGGTTTCACTAACAAAACCCTTTAGTGAGGAGTTCTGGGGGGTTCTAGTCACAGCTTACGAAGTGCCACAAAAGTACTATATTCAGAGGGCTTAAGGAACAGCTTTTCCTTAGGTTGATGCTGTTTAGTGATATGTACCCTGGCTAAAATGTGCACATCGACTTCAGGAGAACAAAAGAGCCCACCCCCCCCACAACACACCCGCACGCACATCATTTGGTCAGCAAAAAAATAAAAAAAAATAAAAAAAAATGAGTTTTTTACCTTTCTTGTGGACTAATTTTTTTCTTGAGAGAACAATTTCATTTTCTCAGGTAATCCACAGGGGATTCAATATTTGCTGTCTCTATGCATTTGTTAAATAATAAAAAAAAAAAAAAGTACAAATTGCTTTGTTCTCTTGGGTACATCTGTACCTGCACTGAACTGCCTTGATTTTTCAGCCGTGTTCTCCACTCAAAAAATAGTTTTAGCCAACAAACTGAACTTCTCTGTGCAAAGTTATTTAGATAATTTTCATGGGGGTAAGAGGCACGAACGTCATAACGTGGGCTGTGTGACAATCTATGCATATTTCATCACATAGAAACACCAACTTACTTAAGAATAATTAAACATCCTAAAAAATTATCAGAAGGCAACAAGGAACAAAAAAAACAAACAACAACAACAACAAAAAAAACCCGCCTCCCCCTGCGAATTAAATTATCACTTATTAGGTTCCTTTAAGATCCCTTTTCACCGCTGCCTTTGAATCCTTTTATGCACAGAGGAATACAAAGTTTTTCTCTTAAATCTCTCGGTCCCTTTTCACTCCAAAGCTCACCGTTTAGCCCTGTGCAATATATAGTGCTAGAAAATCAGGATCAACAACAAGAAGCCCACGATTGCCCTCAGCAGAGTCAATAAATGGCACATTTGACTCTCTCTCATACCATTTTGAACCAAGTCCTCACACAACTCCTTGCCCTGACACCTCATCCATCAGCTCTTAAAGCACAAGAGCAGCGCCCCACAAGCAAACCTCTTCTCTCCTACGCCATCTCCAGAGTTGAGGCCCAGATGAGAAACAGCCTGATCTTCCAATAGAGCAAGGATGCACCTCTAAGATCAAACCTTGGCAATTTGACCTAAAGCCATCCTTACTTGCAAAACAAAGTCTCCATCATCTTCAGAGCAAGAAGGAAAGAGAGTGAGAGGGAAAACAGGGGTGGGGGTAGGGGTGGCCGGGGAAGGGGAAGGGGGGGGAAAGTCCAGTCCTCTCTGACCTGATTGGAAACTTTGTTGTGGCAAAAAAGGAAAAAAAAAAAAAAAAAAGAAAACCAACTCTTTGGCCAGTTGAGAAAGTGCCTATGGTTGCTCTTGTGTTGGGAGGGTCTGTTCAGGGTTTCTCAATCTTCTTTTCTCTCTCTCCCCCCCCCTCCCCCTTCTCCCCTTCTCTTGTTTCAAAAGGGGCCTCTGGTCAGCGCTGATTAATAAGTGTTTTTTGTTGTGAAGTGTTGAATAATAGAAGATGGCCGGTGACCCAGGAAAGACTAAACCTTGTGCTACTTTATTGTGGCAAGCTGAGAAAGGGGCTTTAGGACAGAGACCCCAAGCACTGACCCGCACACATCCTGCGGATTCCCTATTCATTCTCACAGCCTCCCAGTCGCCCAGAGCTCCCATTGTTTGCCAAGCAACAATGGAGATTTTGCACAGAAAGTAAAGCTCTTTTCAGATTCCTTCCCTGATGTTTTGCATTTGGGGAAACAACCATCCTTAACATTATTTTTTTTTTGTTCCCTTAACTGAATTTCGTGAAAACTCCTAAGATTTAGGCTTCTATTCTCATCGCTCAAGACTTTCTATGTAAACCTAAGAAAACAAACATTTTCTCTTAATAAATACTTTCCTTTTTTGTGTTGTTTTTTTTTTTTTAATTACACAATACTTTTTTTTTCCTGGGGACCCGCTTCCCTAGCGATTTAAGTGGAAAAATGAGCTTTCTTTTCTTTTATTTCTTGACATATCGCTATGCTTTAATGCACACTACATATCGCTGCACTTCCTAAAAATAACTGTATTCAAGCATCCTTTTTTTTTTTTTTTTGGGGGGGAGCCAATTGGGGGGTGCTGCTCCTTTCCCAAAAAAAAAAAAAAAAAAAGGCAGAAGATTGAAATCTCTTGGTTTATTTCTGCCCTGATTAGGCAAGCTTGGCTTTTATCTCCTCGCAGGCTGGCCCCTTCCCCACGCTCCAAACAAAGAGTTCATCCGCAGCCACCAAGGAGGGCAAATGCCACTCCATAGACTTGCTCTGATTTACCTGTAGGGCCCAAACCACATTTCTCATTCTAACCCAGGCATTTATTTGGGCTCTAACCATGTGGATAAATAACTCTTGCAGCTGTCGAGCCTTTGGGTAGGAACGGGGCTAAGATGGATCAGAGGCCTCAGGATCGCAGTTTTGTTTAATTGCTTTCTCTGGCCTGTTATACACGGATTTCCAGTCCTCTATGGCATCCCCTTACACGTGTCACCAAGCGGCTGGGAGGTTTGGGGGTTTGGTTGTGCCTTGTGTTTGTGGGGTTTGTGTCTTGTTGAGAATTTACTAAGTGTAAAAAAAAAAAAAAAGAAA
>NW_015090814.1:1759399-1766579 GCF_001431845.1 Calidris pugnax
GGGTAGGGGGGGAGGCAGGGCGGGGGCTCGCAAACCCCCAGCTATCTCCATTTGTCAGCTCCGCAGAGGAGGGGTCGTAAAGGCAGCGGTGTGTGGAGGGGTGGGCTGCCCGGTGGTCTCCTCCAGCCCCAGGGGCTTCTTTCCAAAGAGGGACGGGAGGCTACAAGTGCGATGAGCTCGACGGGCTCAGCCCCCGGCCGGGGAGGAGGTGCAGCTCTGGGGGACCCCAGCCTTTCACTTTCATGCCCACCATATCCACTTAAAACGTTAGGAAAGGGTGAAAAGAAGAAGAGGGGGGAAAAATTCCTGTTATTTGAATTTATAACCGACTGAACATTTTTATCAGGACCATTGCTTTCTCTGGGTGTTTACACCTGCGTGGGTTGTTCCCCCGCCGAATTGATATGCTAATTCCCCTTGTGAGGGCATCACAAAGAACACCTTGCACTTCTGAAAGACTTTTGTGTCCTGGCCGGAGAAGTTTATTATCAACTAATTAGCAACAACTTCTAGCAATGAGTTGGGTTACATTTTCATAAGCTTTGAACAAACATCCTGAGCTGCGTCGTGTCAGGGTGATGGGCTTGCTAAGGAAAATAGAGTCCTAAATCAGGGAATGAGCTTTAATAATTAGCGCCTGCTATATATGGAGCCTCTGTCGACGTAGGTCTTCTTCCGAGGCGTTTGATTCACGTTGCTTCCAGGCTTGCAAAGGACCATGACAAGCGCTCTACAAAACAAAATCTTACTCAGGGATGACTAGTCTTTTTTTTTCTCGGAGGTGAGGGAGAAAAGCCCAGCCTGTCAGAGCAACCTTTAACAACTGAAGGGGGAACAAGAGTCTTTATTAAGGATATTGGGTAGCAGAATTACCTTGGCGGGGGCGGGAGGCGTTGTAAAACACCCATTTGCAAAGGCTTTCAGGCTGAAACCCTTTCATCGGCGGCGAGGGGAAGGAGGGAAGGGGGGGGGGGGTAGGGGGGGAGGCAGGGCGGGGGCTCGCAAACCCCCAGCTATCTCCATTTGTCAGCTCCGCAGAGGAGGGGTCGTAAAGGCAGCGGTGTGTGGAGGGGTGGGCTGCCCGGTGGTCTCCTCCAGCCCCAGGGGCTTCTTTCCAAAGAGGGACGGGAGGCTACAAGTGCGATGAGCTCGACGGGCTCAGCCCCCGGCCGGGGAGGAGGTGCAGCTCTGGGGGACCCCAGCCTTTCACTTTCATGCCCACCATATCCACTTAAAACGTTAGGAAAGGGTGAAAAGAAGAAGAGGGGGGAAGAAGGCAAGCTCCCTGATGTATTGTTCCCCCGCCGAATTGATATGCTAATTCCCCTTGTGAGGGCATCACAAAGAACACCTTGCACTTCTGAAAGACTTTTGTGTCCTGGCCGGAGAAGTTTATTATCAACTAATTAGCAACAACTTCTAGCAATGAGTTGGGTTACATTTTCATAAGCTTTGAACAAACATCCTGAGCTGCGTCGTGTCAGGGTGATGGGCTTGCTAAGGAAAATAGAGTCCTAAATCAGGGAATGAGCTTTAATAATTAGCGCCTGCTATATATGGAGCCTCTGTCGACGTAGGTCTTCTTCCGAGGCGTTTGATTCACGTTGCTTCCAGGCTTGCAAAGGACCATGACAAGCGCTCTACAAAACAAAATCTTACTCAGGGATGACTAGTCTTTTTTTTTCTTTCTTTCTTTTTTTTTTTTTCCTTCAAATTAAAGCTCTTTTCTTGCAACCGAAGAGCGTTTTAGACTACCCTGATAATGCACCAAGGATAATCAGCACATGAAGAAGCTCAATGCAATTAAGCATTTTTCATATTCAATATTATTTAGAGAGGCTTGTTCTAGGCAGTCTAGCACTTCAGATATAAAAGTGGTCGGGGAAAAGGGAAGGTTATATTTGAAATGACAAAAAGAGAGCACCTTTAAATTTCACAGGAGTTTGGAGTTTTTTGGTTTATTTTTAATTCCGTGTTACTCATGTTACAGTCTTTCCAAAGAAGGAGGAACTGGCCTCAGGACCAGGTTAGCTCAGTCCTCTTTCTGTACACTCTTTGTGTCTTTGGAAGCAAAAGAGTCTTCTGCTTCCTTGATTTAATGTAAAATTAGGAAAAAACCAAGAGGACTTTATTTTTATCACTGTAGTAAGTGTGAGTTATTTCTTCTTGACTTTAGGCAATCAGAATAGAGCAGAAACAATCCTCTGAATCTAAGGTCATCCTAAGCTTTCCTGATAATTTTTTTATTGACTGGAAAGAGCATCCTTACAGCTTGTCATTATATTGTGGGTTTGGGGCTTTGGAGGTGTGGGGTTTGGCGGAGGAGGCGAGGGTAGGGGGTGTCATACTGCAGCCCAAATCAGTACTAGATTGATTTTCCATTTTATACGTGGGTTTCCAGCGTGGCCTTCCTGAGCCTGCCCTGGTCCTGAGGAGACCTCTGAGGAAGCCTCCAGCCTTGGGCCCGTTCAAATACAGTGGTTATGGGGATGCAGAAGAAAGCAGCTCGGCCCTGGCCCCTTTTTGCAATTCACCTGATCCTTTGCTATTCAATTCATTTAATGGGTAAACACACTCTCCATCCCCCGGTCTCTTTCTGTCCCTTTCTCCAAGCGATTTCATTTGTTTAAAATCCTAAAAGGTGGTATAAGGTCTTATTGAAACCCAGTAACGTAAGGGGTGGGAGTGGATTAGATTCCTTCATTTCCTTTCGGTAATCCTAAATGCAGCTATCTCTGGTTCCTTAATCTCCTCTAGAGTCGGATTACCGCCCATTTGAGCGAGTGCAGCTGGAATTAGGAGATGACAAGGATGCAAAGAAAGTGCCAACAACTCCTGAGGTGACCGAGATGTCGGGGTGGCCCCTGCCCCTCCCGCAGTGCCCTGGGGTGTCCATCGTCCCTCACCCCCCTAAAGGGCCACCAGCCTCCAGCAGCCATCGGCGAGGGCCACCACTGGGTTGCTTTGGAGCTTCGTTTGCCTCATGCCAAGCTTCTGCCAGCCCTGCAGGTTGCAGCCTTTGACATGGTCAGGTTAGGGACACTCTGTCATAGCACCAATACATGGATATGTATATATAAAAATTAATTTGCACATACATACGGATATGTGGGTATATATAGACACACACACGGATGTTCCTGTGCTGGTTAGAAGAAGGAATCGACATGAAATAGTGGCTGAAATATGGAGTGAACACAACCTTCCTACGCCTTCCTCTACCCGCCTGGAAAAAAGTAACCCGGCACGAAAACACACGGACGTGCGTGCGGTTACTCTTTGAAACAATCCCTCATATTTGATTGAAATGGAATATATCCCGCCATGTATATTTAAGATTAAAGCTTTATTTTGAAAAGGCCCGTAATCCTTTCAAGGAGATTTTGTTGATCTAAGACTTCATTGGAAAGTAATTGTGGATTGTACGGCTCTGACCTTTGGAGGAAGCAGGGTGCGGGTCTGCACAGCCCAGAAACGCCGCGCATCCTTTCCTTGCCAAGCCCCTGCAGACCAACTAAGTACACCTACAAGTTCAGGAATTTATTTAAAAGGTTACAATTAGTGCTTTCCTCAAAGTTGGGGACGTGGTGGTTTTGTATCGTAGGAAATACATGATTTTAATTACGCTTTTAAAAAAAAATCACAAAACAAAATAAAAAAAAAATTAAGGACAGGCCTTCTGCACAAATTGGAGGCAGCTAAATGCTCTTTTGTGCCTGCAGCTCTAAGGAGGCTGTGATGCATATGAAGGAAAGTGACTGACTTAACTCATTGGGATTCAGGGAACGACCTGCCCTCTTTTGAAAAAAAAAAAAAAAAAAAAAAAAAAAAAAGAGAAGACGAAGAAAAGTAAGTGTGTATGTGTGTGTGTGCGTGTTCGTGTGTGCGTGTGTGTGTGTGTGTGTGAGAGAGAGAGAGAGGGAGAGAGAGAGAGGGAGAGGAGGGGGAGACTCACACAGAGTCCTGCTTTCCTGAGCTGAGAGCTGCTGGTTCCCAAGCAGAAAGTATTGGGAGAAACACAGCATCTTGTCTCTTTTCTGCATCCACACAATGAAAACGCTTCTGTTTTTATTATTCCTGCTCACCGGCCGGTTTTGCTTGCATCCACGCCGAGCTACGGACGATGGGAACAAACAAGTACTTTAAAAAAAAAAAAAAAAAGAGAGAGAGAGAGAAAAAAAAAAGGAGAAAAACAACCTAAAAAACCCAACCACGCTGGGATGAGGATTACTCACTCACTTTAGCGCTGGCTGTAAGTACGAAATCTCTTGCTGCTTTTCAGAGGGGTAGTGAGAGGGTCTTGTGGGGCTGTTGGGGTTGTTCGGGTTCGGTTTGGTTCTTTGTTGTTCCTTCTCTCTCTCCAATTTTTTATTGTTTTTAATATCGTCCCCCCCACCCCTTATCAGTCTTCTGCCGAGTTATTTAGTTAAGAAAATCAAGCCACCGGGGGAGGGAGAGCGGCGGAGCGGAGCGCGGCGCGGAGGCAGGACAGCAGCCGGGGCTGCGGGGTTCCCGCGGGCGCGGAGGAATGCCCGCTGCCGGCGGTGCGGGGGACAGGGGGTCTATTTTCAATCTGTGGGTTTAGCCGGGCTGAAAATGCGTTTATTTTATTTTATTTTATTTTTTTTTCTGGCGTGGGAGGGTGTGCTCGCCTGTGTGTGGACATCCACATCCTCAGGCAGCGTGGTCCTGCTCCAGTCTCTTTTGGTGTAACGTTGAGTCTCGCTCAGCTCGAAGGAATGCGGTGGTCAAAACAGCTTTCCAGCTGGTTTGGTTTTGGGGGGGGATTCGTCTCCCCCCCTCCTCTCCCCCCAAGGTGTACATGCGGTAGTGCTATTTTTCCCCGGCAGGATTTAATTTAAATAGACTAAGATCAAAACTGTCTCTCTCTCCCTTAGTCTAGTCTCTCTTGCCGCTCTCCCTCCCCCCCTTCTTCCCCCCCCCTTTCCTCCTTCCTTTCTTTATTTCTGTGTGAGCGCTCCTGGGAAAGCGGATCGGTTGGAGGGGAAGGCTTTTGAAATCGTGGGGGGAAAGTGTAAGAGAATTCCGAGGGTCCCAGCTTTCTTTGTGTGATGCTGAAGCCGCCGAGCCGCTTTGTGCTTTGGAAGGAGAAAATGGCGAGTCCTATTGTGTTTAGGCCATTTTCTTCCGGTACAAGGGTTTTCCCCCAAATCCTAAATACTTCAGGGCTCTTTTTTTTTTTTTTTTTTTAAAGAAATCTCCCAGCCCACGAAGTGTGAATGGGCCGCCAGCTCTGCCTTTTCTTCAGCCGGCAAGTGCCTCCCGTTTGAGAGAGCCCACACATTTCTCCTCTCCAGGGCTGGTGGCACAATTTCTAAAGCTCCTGCCCTCGGAGCCTCTTGCATGGGAGCAGCAAATCTCAGCTTCTCGTAGCCCGCGGGTAGGAGAACAGGTTATGAGAAGAGAGGGGACGGAAGAAATAATAATCCGAGAGCTGTCTTTGCTTTAAAATGCTAAGAAAGACCAACATTTAGCCAGTTGAGGGGAGGAGGGGGGGATTCGTCTGAGAACAGACTCGCGAGCCGTTAAGTGACGGTCTGACTTTTCCACTAAATTATTTAAACTTTATGTATATAAAAGTGTGTATGAGAGTGCATGTATGTGCGTATGCGTGTAGCCACACAGCAAGAAAGAACTTTAGGCTCGGGAAAAAAAAAGTTGTATACACGTAAGGTGAGATTTTAGAGCATATTTAGCCATTGTGTGCAAGTTATTCCCGCTGTAACATGCCATAAAAAAAAGAAAAAAAAAAGAAAAAAAAATTAGTTTGCAACGCTGTCAGTTCTTTTCAGGTCAGCCGGTAGGTAGGTACCACTTACCGAAAACTGCGTCTGAATTTCCACGTTAATCCGTTTAAGGAAACAAATGAGAGTCCGAGCTTTAAAGACCGTTGTCCGAAATTAAGCGCTTTCCATGATAAATGCGGGGCTTGCCCAAGCGTCGGTCATTAAAAGCGCTTTGGAAGGGGCGAGCTATCAAATTAAACCCAAGGAAGGTAAATTCCTCCCTCACCTCCTTCCAAGGTGTTGAATTTAAAAAATAATAATTATTAATATTACTATTATTATTAATAATAATAATGCTAAAGGACAGGCGTGTTTGGAAGCTCGGGGCGCGCAGTGGCGCGGAGAGCAGCGCGGCGCCGCCGCCGCCCGGTCAGCACCATGGACAGGGACAGGGCGGCCAGGGCGGTGGTGGAGGAGGTGATGGAGATGGTGATGGAGGTGGTGATGGAGGTGATGAAGGTGATGGTCACCCCGGGAGAAAAAGGGGGTGAAGAGGGCTGCCTGCCCCCACAACACGGCGGGGGAGCGAGCCGGTCTGCCTTTTCTTGGTTTTCCTTTCGTGTGGCTGCTCAAGTTTCCACACAAAAGGCTGGAGAAATGACGTTTATGATATTCCTGCTCTATTAAACTGCCCGTGCTAGCGTTTTCTCTTCTCACTGCCCGCTAAAGAAGTAAAAGGATCTCTCCGTTCTGCATACGATTGCTTTTTTTTTTTTTTTTTTTCTCCCTTCAACTCCGAGCCAAAAATAAATCTACTGCTCGAATCGGCTGAATGACAGTGGTGTAAATTAAATTGATTTTATCAGTGACCAAGTTCCACAATTGGAAAAATTAAATGCCACTTTGACAGACAAGGATAATATGGAACAGATCTATAAAACAGCTCCTTTGAACAACAACAGCATCAACCCAACAGGAGCCTAGGTACTGGCGATCCCTTCTTCTTCATCCCGCTCCGTTATGTCACATCCTTTAGTTTGCCTTTCTGCGGTACCGAAATGATTGAAACCATTGTTTGATGCGAAGGGACTAAGCGATGATGATGATGAGTCATGGACTTTATACCACAGCAAAGGCAACAGACATGGCTCTCAAGCAAATTTCTCTCTTTTTTTTTTTTATTTTTTAAGAAGGAAAGAGTCGCCGCTAATTGGACTCCCCTCTCAGATGCACTTTCTTTGCGGCACTTCCAACCCACCCCGCAGCTTCAGAAACAGCCAGCAGCAAACTCAGGGCCGAGCTCCGACAATGCCAAGCCGCTTTATCTCCGCCTCAGAATTGCACAAACGCCACTTCGAAGTCCTTTAGCCAGGAAAAAACAAAAAAAACCCCACAAACCACCCCACTTCTGTGCCTCCCGCCGACCCCCCCCC
>NW_015090814.1:1766788-1767842 GCF_001431845.1 Calidris pugnax
GAGGGAAGGGGGAGGGTTGAACTTTCTGCCGGGCTCGGCTTTTCACACCTTTCTCTTCCCCACGATGCGAGAGGACGTTTTTTTTGGGAGAGAGAGAGAGAGAGAGAGATTGAGGCTCGGCGGGGTCCTCTCCGAGCAGGTCCCCCTTCGACCTTGCGGGGACCCGGGCCGGGCAGTGCGGGGCTGAGATTGTGCCGGGTTTCAAGGACACGGGAGATGATCAGGACTTTGGGAGCCAACATCTGCCTGGCTGGTGACGTCAGCAGCCCCGTGTAATCCTCTTGTACTGAAGGCAGATGCCTTATTTGTTTGGCTGGAGAGGCATTAATCCCTAATTCTGGAGCAGCAAGCGAGGGGGAGAGACCGGACCGCTTCCTACCCCCCGAAAGCAACCAACGGGGCTCTCCTCCTCCTCCTCCTCTCCTGCGCTCCTCGGCTCCGGCTGGGCGGAGGAGCCGCCAGCCTTCGGCAGGTTTGACTATTTCCTTTTTTATTACTAATTTTTTTTTTTTTTAAATATACGTTTGGAGCGGGTTCATAATTCTGATGTTTATTTGGATTTCTCCCTCGCGGATTTCGCTCTCTGATGGCGCACTCTGCTCAAGCCGAGAGAGAAGGGGGAGCTGCTCTTTCGTGTCCGTCCCCCCCCTTTCTATTTTTATTTATATATATTTTTTATGCTTTCCCCTATATTTTCTGCCCGGGGATTTTTACAGCGGCGGGAAATGAGGTTGCCCCCTCTACGGTTTCCCGCGGCCGGTCCCAACCGCTCTGCAGAGACCGCGGTGATGGGCGTTCCGCCTTGTCCCCCTCCGCGGCCGCGGAGCCAGCAGCTCCAGAGGCTGGGGTCTGCCCGGCCCCAAGCTCCGCGTCAGTCCGTGTGCCCCCCCAACCCCTCCTCCATTCCCTTCTTTCCCTTCTCTTCCCTTCCTCCCCTTCCCTCCCCGCCCTTCCCCTGCTCTGACTCCCCCCCTCTCTCCCTTTTGTCATTGGCAACCGCGCGGTTGTGCGGGCTCCCGGCGCCCTTCCCTCCCCTCCTGCTTTTCCTTCCTTC
>NW_015090814.1:1768003-1768644 GCF_001431845.1 Calidris pugnax
CAGCTCCCCCCCCGCCCCGGGATGCCCCGAAAAGCTACGGGAAAGTCTCCGGGAAGCTCAGCTCGCCGCCGGAACCCAGCCGTCGTCGCCACCACCGGTAGCCGCAGCGCTTGGCCTCCTCTCTCTCTCCCGGGTCCCGGTACCGGGATCAGCCCGTTCCGCTTCCCGGGACCCGGCCGGGGTCGAGCCCGCAGGGCGATGCAGGGTGGCCCCGCTCCTCCCCGGCGTGCCATGGGCACCCAACAGGAATGATCCCCGTCCCGAGCGGTGAAAGGTGGCAATAACCTTACTATTACTACTAATAATAAAAAGCGTAGGCTGTTCTTTTTTTAATTTTTTTTTTGATTGTTATTATTGTAATGACTTCACCCCCCGTTTCCTCACTCGCCCAGTGCGGTGTAGGCAGGCCAGATGGGCTGCCCAGACCCTCCCGGGAAAGGGGCAGGTGCGAGTGACTTAAATTCTCTCTTTTTTTTCTTTTTTTTTTTTTTTTTTTTTTTTTTTTTACTACCTCCAGATATGGCATAATGGGACCTGGTTACCTTAAAATAGCCAACTGATTCCTCCTCCCAACTCCTTCAGAGAAGGGGTGTTATTATCTCCAGTAATAAATGGAGGGGCAGGAGGAGCAAGGTGCGATT
>NW_015090814.1:1769092-1769502 GCF_001431845.1 Calidris pugnax
TTTTTTTTTTTTTTTTTTTTTTTTTTTTTTTTTTTTTTCCGCTTTACAAAGAAAGATGACACGTCCTGCCCTTTCATTTTTTCACCCCTATTCCCCCGCCCCAGCCCAGAGGAGCGGGGGATGCTCTAGAGATGCGGGGGATGCTCTAGAGGAGATGCGGGGTCCCTCCCTCACCCCCCCCCCCCCCCCCCCGAAAGGGGTGAGGGACCCCCCGGGGGGGGGGACAGGCACCGGCCCTGCTCCCGCCTGCCCAGAGCCCAACCATTGCCTGTCACAGCCCCTCACCTCAGGTCAAATACAGCAGGTTCCTGGCATTACCCAGACCAACCAAAACCTCGCAGCAGATTGAAAGGTCACAGCCTGGCAATCCTTTCTGCCTTGAAAACGTGGAAATGCTGTCTGGGAACGGG
>NW_015090814.1:1769673-1770913 GCF_001431845.1 Calidris pugnax
CAGTGCCCTGGAGAGGTGTGTTAGGCCCCCGCTTTATTTTTTTTTTTTTTTTTTTTTTTTTATTTTTTTTTTTTTTAAATCCATTAAATACGTATTTAACAGCTTCCTGGGCGTTGCAAACAAGAGTCGGGCTAGTAAGAAAACTCGAAAATTAATTGCATCCAGCCCAGGCCAGGATGAGACTAGGGCGGAGGGGAATTACCTTTTTCTATTTTCTATTATTTTTTTATTTATTTACTTTTTTCCCCGGGGATCAGATGCTATTCTTTTTGAGAGAGAGAGAGAGAGAGAGCGAGCGCTCCAAGGCTCTGACTCTCCGTGTTCACAGCGGACCTTGATTTAATGTCATACAATTAAGGCACGCGGTGAATGCCAAGAGCGGATCCTCCAGGCAGCAGGAAAGATCTCGCTAGAGCGTAATATAATAATAAAAAATAATAGCAATATGTGGGGGAAAAAAAGAAAAAAAAAAAAAGAAAGAAAAAAAAAGCGCACAATACCCAAAATAAAGAGACAAAGCAATAAAGAGCTCGACAGCCTGTACTCACCGAGGGAAACCGAGACTAAAGAGGACTCCGGACTGAACGGCTCAGCCCCGGTGAGGAGGAGGAGATGCCGGTGCCACGGGATGGGCAACTGTCACAGCAGGTAACGGGGCCGTGGGGGAGGTACCGGAGCGGTGCGGGAGCCGTGGCGGTTTTTTCAAGGCAGTGGTGACCCGACCTCTCTCTTTCTTGGGCGAAACCGTGTAAAGTCGACTACTGGGAAATAAATATATTTTCGAATAATATCATCGCGAGGATCCTTCTTTGCGTATCGCCCAGCCGGGAGCCCGGAGGGCCCCGCATCGGTAACGGCTCCTCCATCGACTGCTGGGAAATAAATACATTTTGGAATCATATCTATCATCGCGAGGATCCTTCTTTGCGCATCGCCCAGCCGGGAGCTCGGAGGGCCCCGCATCGGTAACGGCTCCTTCTTTTGCGGGGCTTCCCTCTGGAAGCCGAGGAATGCGGGCCCTGGGGCCGCGGAGCGTTGCGCGGGGGCCAGCGCAGGCAGCGCCTGTGCGGCGGGACGGCGGAGCCATGCGCAGCGTTGGTGTTCGGGGTGTGTGTGTGCGGGTGTGTGTGTGTGTGTTATTGGGGGGTCGGAGGGTGTGCTACAACCGAGCAACGCGCGGAGGGGGCAGCCTGGATGCGCGAAGAAGAGGAGCGTGCGGAGGTTGCGCGGGGAGGCGGAG
>NW_015090814.1:1771613-1859808 GCF_001431845.1 Calidris pugnax
CCCTCAACACCACCATCATCATCCCCCGGGGGTTGAAGGGCAGGGGTACGGGGAGGGCAAGGAAGCGGCTGGGCCTGTGCACGGTGCCCCCGACGGTGTCCCCCGGTCCCGGTCCCCCAGCACATCCCTCCCGGGAGGTCTCCGCTCCCCATCTGAAAGAGATTTGAAGCAGGTCCTCTGTCCCGCTCAGAGCAAGCCCTCCCTGCGGCCATCTGCCGCGGCCTAATTCTGCCCTGCCGGCTATCAAACGAGGGCAGGGGATGCTCTCAAACACTAAATGAGACAAACCGACTAAGTAGCAGTAATAACCAAAAGAACAGTAATGGCAACAACACCATCCACCCAGAGGTCGGAGATCTTCACCTCCTTTCCTTTTGCGCTCAGCAGACGATGCTGATCGCAGTGGGTCTTTTTTTTATTTTTATTTTTTTATTTGCCAGAGACTGGATTGCAGATTGCACTGGTCGCCCTTCTTTGCAAGGGGATAAAGAGGACAATTCCTGCTCTTTCCTCAGCCTCCAGCCTCTTCATCCCCTTGCAATCGTCCTTGCGTGGTCCAGCGGACAGATGAAGCACACGGGCTACTCCATCATTTCCCTCCAGCTCAGCGAGTTGGGGGTTGAGCCTCTCCTGTTCCTGCCATGCCACAGGGCTGGTCTCATTTCTTGCTTTGTAATACCTGTACAGATATATACATCCACCTAGACATGCATACGCACATTTGTGTTTATCTATGCTTGTTCTAATTTCTATTCATTGCTTGCCTTTCCTTTGTAAGACCCAGAGCTTCGCAAGATCTCAGGGGAGCCGCGCAGGGAACGGAGAAAAGTCCATCTTCACCTGCTGGTGTGTGAGCCAGGCCGAGCTGCAGCCACCACTGACCCTGACACAGGTAGAGAGTGGGGGAGGGTTTTTAAGTGCAACGTGTCCTGAGTGACCTGAAGCACTCAGAGCTTTAGCAGGATTATAAATGTGAGTTGATCACTCCTGCGTCGAGGTGTTACGTCCGCCACAACGCACTTCCATTTTTCTTTCTGGAAATCGATGTTAGAGATTTGCTCTAAACCTTATATTACTCCATAGCAAAAGAAACATAAATACGTAAATGAACCTGCCACTGCCAACCTCTCAGTGCAGCCTTTAGAATATTTCTTAATGCTCAGAAGGGTATGGAACTTTCTATGGAATGGATGGAGCTTTCCTTTGGAAAGCTTCCAGAGACAGGGAGCCTTGCTGCCTTCTAAACTGCAGTAGCGATAATGACATTGGTGATGATGATGTAGCACATTAAAAAAAAAATGGATGTAATCAAGGTCTGAAGACCCAGGTGATGGGCCATGTCACCCACAGCCGTGCTGCGCTTCCCCTTCCGATGCCGTATCGCTGCCGCAGGAATATTGAGGTTCTGGTGGCGGCGGCTGAAAGTAACCTGCATGTAATATTCATCGCCTTCCTTCCTGCTCTGAAAACGGAAAGAAAACCCTGCTCTCAGCAATTTTTCCTCGGGGTAGCCTGATTTCCGAGACTAACTCAATCATGGCTTCCCAGGGGGGGGAGGAGATGGGGGACGCAGCCCGCCAGCCCCCTCTGCAGTTAGAACTGTTCAGACACATCACCATCACCCTCGCTATCACCACCACCTCCTTTTTTTGGCTTTTAATTTATTTTATATTCTTTTTTTCCTTCCTGAAGCTGAGGCCGAAGAGGGGTGGCAGGGACGATGCGGGGCGCCCCCTGGCGGCTGTGCCCAGTCTCCGCGGGGCCACTCGAGGGACTTCCAAGGACGGGGAATTTAGAAGCAACGTTCTGCCTCAAAAGTGGCCTTCAAAGGTTGAAGGCACGCCAATCCTACCCTAAGGCAGGGTAGAATGCGAAAGGTTGTCTTTCCATGTCTGCCCCGGGGAAAGCAGGGCTGTAAATTCAGCGCTGTAGAGCATCAGCTGCGACACGAAAACCTAAAGGGAAATGGGTGACTCCAGCTGCTGGTGGAGTCTGGGCCACCAGTTTCACTCAGGGTCAAAGGGTCCTACCATAGCAAAGTCAGGGTATTGCCCGGTTACAGAGACAGGCCAGTCTTCTTCAGAAAGTTAAAATGAAGCCTTTAATCGGGCTTATGGACCAGAGTGATTAAATACCAATGTTTCATTTTGTTCCACCTGGCCTCCTGCGTTCAAGGCGGTGGTGACGAAAGGCGCAGAGCACAGGTAAGTCAGGCGACAAGCAAAGCAAGCCCTCCAGCAGAATAAGCTCTTCCCAACTACCTTCCACCCCACAGAGCCTGCCTCAGGAGCAGGATCTTCCCCGATGCCGAGAGATGCAGAGGAGAAGTACCACGTCCAGAGCTTCAAGGCCTGATGCACGACTGTCACTGCCACAGTGAGGGAGAGCGGATGAGGCTGACAGCTCAAGGTATGGCATGAGATTCATGTTCACACTCTGCACAAACTCCCTCACACTTCTTTTGAATTACTTAGCTCGGCTGATACTGATAAATTGCTGCAATAACTAAGGAGTGAGGTAATAGAGATAGTAATTTGCAGTCTAACGTGAATTAATTCTCTCTTAATCAGGCACTGCTTTAATAACGTGGTGGGTATTAAGTGTACAGCACTTCTTAATATTAAATATTTGTGTCTCTGAAGTAGCCTTTAAAAAATCTGACCGGAGAAGTCCCCCAGTCAGAAAACGGGGAAGACATACAAAATCTGAAATACGCTGTTACTATAAAATATTTAAAAATGTAACTTTAAGAACAATTTGGCAAGCAGCAGGACACTACCAAATTAACGTCACGTACTGTTCATGCTGAGGTTGGTTTGTAATTTGCTGTGTTAAAGTAATTCTTTTTATTGGGTGGTGAAAGTACAGGTTTAACTTAAACACACACTTAATACTCATGCAACATTATTTCAAATGTAATCTAAGGTTGTTAACTGTATCAGGAACGATTTTTGTGCAACTGCTGTGTACAAGAAAATATGTAAAATTATGAACTATTCTATTTACAGCAACTAACCAGTGTACATTTAAACTGATCTTAATGAATGCAGACAGTAAAGGAGTTAGTAAATAAGGGAATAACATTAATTTCTTAGTGTTTCTAGCAGAGAACTCCAGAGTTCTTTGAAGACATCCTTATAGTGCTTGGAACATGGAAAAACCTACCATATGTAGGTCTTTCCTACTTCAGAGGGTTATGACGCTCCACTGTGATAGGTCATCTTGTATAACCTGCGTAAAATAACTGATTGGTCTTTTCTGAACCTAAAACTTCCTCCAGCATTCTGATCTCACAAACTAGATCTATTAGAGGTATTATTTGGACCAATTAAAGATTTATGATTTGATTTACTGTATGCTTCTAGAGCTCGAGGCAATCAACTGAGAAAACATTTTTTAGTCACTCAACCAGTCATTACAAGTCACTGTAAAAAGCCCTTGCCTTCACACTGTTGTTTTTCAAACCTAATCAAGAACTTTTTGCTATTTCTTCTTTCTTCAGACCATGTATGTTCAATCTACAACTATTTGAGGACAAAATGAAAAGAGCGGTTGTGACAGGAAAACTAAAGGGACAGCCTTTAAATTTTTTACTACATACACTTCCAGGTAATCTGACAGGTTGGGTGCAGTCCAACAAAAATCAAGGACACAACTCCTTTCAAATTAGCAAAATTGGGATATCTCTGGCTCCTATTAAATTGATCAAAATAATAATAAAAAAAAGGATGTTGCTGTCACTAATTAAAGCAATAATTAGTGAGATGTTGACCTATTTTAAAGACTTATAGTTCCTCACCACTCCTCTGTAGAGGATTCTAAAGGCCAATCAGAATAAATCATTTCCTTGAAAAGAGTGTCAAAACCCCAAAAGAAAACAGAAAAATCAGAGGCTTTTGCTTCTTCTTTGCATTTCTTTTGCAATTCACGCCATTTTGCATTTCAAGCAATTAAAATGTCAGATTCCTTGCCTTAGTCAAACAGATGAAGCCAGTTATAGGATTCAAGCCACAATTATTAAAGGAACACTTAGAAATCTTGACTTTTTAACCTGTCGGATAAGAAGAAGGAAGTGTTAATTTTATCATGGCCAGTATAAAATCAAACCAAAGTATATACCTGTTTAGATAGATCTTCTGCACTTCTGTGTTCACAAACTCGGTTTAAGTAAGCTTGAATTTTTAGTAAGGTGTTGCACTCTTAAGATGAAGATTCGAAGCACGTAGGATGCGATACATGTTTGGAAAGGAATTCCAGCCTTCCCTACACGAAGCCTTGATTTGAAATGGCGTTGCAGCATGTACTGCAGTCCTCAGCTGCACTTGGGCCCCACAGCTCCGAAAGAGCACCCCCCTCCGTGTTCTCAGAGCCCCCCTGACTGGAAGACACTTTGGTTGAATCCATGTGAGCTGAAGGTTCATACTACCTACTCGAGTGACGGGTATGGCCAAAGCCAGTGTTCATGCTGTATGCTTCGTGCAGTCAATTAAATGCATCTTAATACTATATATGCACAAAATAGAACATTAATTCTGCATTAAGTGAAGAAATGCATGATAATATCAGAGATGGCCCAGAAACGCTTTTCCTGATCTATGAGAAATGTAGGACTTTTGGAATGTTATGTAAGAAAGAACAGAATGACTTTAAGGACCAGGAATAATAGAAACGGCACTAAATGTTGCGTGAGAAGGTGGAAGACCACACCGAGGAATAAATGAAACTGCTTGATGTTAAAAGTTAAGACTACAAATGGTTGGAGGCAGTGGGAGGAAAAAGATTTGGGGTATGGTTTGGTTGCGTAATATCTGTATGCATTCTGTATCTGTAATATCTGTATACATTGATATTGTAATATCAATGTATATTACACATACATTGTATGTGTAATATCTGTGTGTGTTATCCACCTGGAAAAAAAAGGCCAGTGGGATGCTTTTAGAGGAAATTATTTTATGCCATAACCCTAGGTGCAAGCAAGCCGTCATTGGGAATATCGTGTACAGCCTGATCAGTCGTGGTCAGGCAAAGGGCTGCCAAGACAGCAGAGAGGATGAAGAACCTCTGGGTCATGAGGAGATGACAAGAACTTGATTTGTCAGCTCAGCAAAGTGAAGTCAGATGGGAGGTATGATGATTCTTGGCAAATACCCGAGAAGAAACAACATTGGGATAGGTTAAGAACTGATTGTACTATAGGATGCCACCACTAATATTATATTGAAAAAAACCCAACATCCCAACACTCTAATCTAAGCATCAAGGGAAGTAAATTCATATACAGCCTTCTCATAAGTTGGTGGAAGAGGAAAAAAACTGATTTTGAGAGTAACTGAGTTCATTTACTAGGATGATTATTATTGTCCTTTTTTCTAACGTGTCAAAATCTCAAAAAATTGAAGAAAAAAATAGAATAGATCTCAGCCTTAATGAAGCAAAATGTTTCTCATGTGTTTATGAGTTCAAAATCTGCCACAATTGAAAAATAAAAGGTTGTATTCAGAGAGGGAATGAGAGAAAGAAAGAAAGAGAAAGAGCGAGAGCAAGAGAGCAAGAACAAGAGAGAAAGAGGAAGAGAAACAGGGAGAATCAAAAAGAAACAGAGAAAAGGAACTAAAGAAATACTTTCACATAAAAGAAAGTGTTCATAACAAGATGTTAAGTCCATTAATTCAAGGTAATTTTGAGCTGGGTAATTTATCAAAATGTACTGTTTCACTATTTGGTTTCAAAGAATCAGCGTTGTTTTCTTTAAAAAATCTATTAAAAAATCCTAAATGCACTGCTATACAAATAACCCTCTTTCTTCTTTGAAATGTTCCTTCAGTCATAATGCAAAAACTTGCATAATATGATAGACTTCAATATGTCAATATTATTGTAAGCTTACAGGAACAGAACATCAGGGTATGTTATGGCTTTGTTAACATTGCTGGAAATAAATTCTCTAAATCAAGGGATTCAAAAGCTTTTCACTTTATTGTTTTTCCTGATTTTAAGCAAAAAGACAAGGAAAAAAAATTAATAGGTTTTGTGGACTGACAGAAGAACATTTAACAAGGTTTAGGTTCTACTAACTGCAAGCAATCAAAGAATGCAGTTCCTGGATGTTTATGATTAAATGCACGTCGGAGCTCAGGTATATTGGTTTTGGTTGCATGGTGATTCGCACACAGGCATATATAGACTGAATAATATGGATAAATAAATATAGACCAGGTATCAGCTATATCAACATTAATCCCTTTTTTAATTACATGCTACATCATGTTACAAGCTTCAGCGATACATAACCTTCATATAATAAAAATGTTTTTATTTTTCCTCAATTTTGAAGACAAAGCAAGCTTCGGAGAAAAGTCACCAAGGATTCAAAAGTTTGAGGAAATCCCAAATACAAGAAAATCAGAGACTAGAACTGAAAATGCCTCACTGGTTTTACCATCTTAAACTACAAATGCTGCTGTGTGGCCAGATATAACGCTTGAGCCTGCAAGATGAAGGCTTTTCTACCGCTCATATTTGGATGTGAAGGAGTGAAGATGAAAGTCTACACAAGCTCGTCTGCCTGGAAACAGCAAAAGTGCCTGGAATATTAGGGGAACACAGAAGCTGAGTGTTTATTAGGAAGATTGCAACTAGTCCCGAGTAGAAATGAGGACTGAGATTCCGTACAAAGTTACGTGAACTAATTCTGCAACTTCAGAACTTTATATCGCAACAAGGAGAAGCACAGAAAGGAGATAAATAATTCAAGGAGCAACAGAACTGTGAAAATTACATACAATTTTTTGTTAAAAAATGTATAACACATTTTTTTCAGTTATGTATACTCATCCTTTTAGGTTCATCTTAAGACATTTGTACAAGCAACTTTACTTCCAGCAAATATTAACATTTTGTGGGCAAACACAAAAATCACTAGATGTTTATGTCTCTACACACACAGGTTTTTTTTCAATGTATTCAAGCACTCATCCTCTAAGAAAGTAAGAACAATTCTGTCCAGCAAGCAAGAACCACAGACAGGTCTCAAGTGAGTAAGGAATGCCTTCGAAGAGTGTTTTTCTGCTGAAAACTGAAATATCTGCTGAGTGTGCCAGAGGAAGCTGTGTCTGTTGGATTCCCGACCGCAGCGTTATTTCTCCCTTGAGCCACATGAAACAGGATGAAGGGCAGAGGAGATGGAAAGCGGGGATGAAGCGCTGGGACTGCAATTTCAGCCTGAAGTCTTCCCCGAAGGAGGGGATCTGAAGGCTTCTAAGGAGGATAAATCCTTCCTTCTGCGTATTCGTACATCCAGAACTGGAATTTGAAAAGACTAGCAAAGAAGCAGAGCAGTAACTGAATCCAGGCAGGAAAAGGCAATAACAATTTCTGTGAAGCAATTATATATATCAGAGGTAACTCAGAACAGCCTTATCAATGAAAGAGAAGGATGACTGACCCTTTGAAATGCTTCTGAAAAATCTCTACAGAATGAGCAGTAGAAAGTTGACTTTGAATCTACTAGAATTATACAGAAACATTATTGTGTTACATATACACACACTAATTAATGTAACACAAATCAATACAATGCACAACAGTACTGCATGTGTCCCCCCTCCACAATTCTGCATTTCCCTGTTGTGTTTCAGAGTTTACATCCTATAGTACACAACTCCTACGTTTTCCTCAATTTTAGAAACTGTCCTACTGGCAACCACTGCTCTTCTGGCTGAGGCCCACAGGGTGGAGGTTTAACCATCAACGCTGCTCAGCATCAGGAGTAAAGTTGGATGAACTGAACCTTCTACCCCCAGGTAAGATGGGTTAGAGCTGCTACGCCTGAGTTACAAGCAGAGTTGCTGTGCCCTCCCATCCCTACTGAGAGACGGCATGTTTAGAAAGCAATTGCAACGGCAGGGAGGGATTGGCAGATATCACACTAATGGATGGTGTTTTCTCAGGGTTCTGGATAAAAAATAATCTAAGGAAAGCTGGAGAGGTTCTGGAGAGCTGGTTCAGCAGAACTGAATTTCCTACTTCTTCAGTTTACCCAACAGTGAGAGAAAATCTAGTGAAATAGGTGTTCTTATAGAGCCAAAATTGACTGAGCTGTAGCAAACAAGCAGCTTCAGAAAAATAAAACCCTGAAAAATGCACAGCAAGAGCTTACGAGCATGACCAAGATGAATAAGGGAAAATGACTTGACACCCTTTACCTAAAAGTCTTCTATATTCTGGCTTCTGACTATGAATTATTTAGAAAGTGTTTGGAACACATCATTGCTTATGGGAAAAGCCTGCATCTCTAAAGAGATCACAGCTTTGCGGACAGGATCCTAATTTATTATTTCAATATACCATCTCAGGGGTGCCCAACTACTGAAACAAGAAAAAGTAATTTTAAGAGATTTGTTTACTCACTTTTCATTTTTTCCCTCCTAATAAGATGCAATAAGCTTGATTACCCTTCCTCCAGACAGCTCCTGGGAGGGCCTGAGAAGACAGCATGGCATGGGACGGCTGCAGAACCACGCCAGCAGCTTCAGACACAGCAATTGCCTGCCAGACAACTGGCATTTAAATTCAACAATATTTATTATTTTCCATCTAAAGGCTGATTCACACCATGGTGAACTCCAGGGACAGAGTATGGAACTTTCTATGGAATGGATGGAGCTTTCCTTTGGAAAGCTTCCAGAGACAGGGAGCCTTGCTGCCTTCTAAACTGCAGTAGCGATAATGACATTGGTGATGATGATGTAGCACATTAAAAAAAAAATGGATGTAATCAAGGTCTGAAGACCCAGGTGATGGGCCATGTCACCCACAGCCGTGCTGCGCTTCCCCTTCCGATGCCGTATCGCTGCCGCAGGAATATTGAGGTTCTGGTGGCGGCGGCTGAAAGTAACCTGCATGTAATATTCATCGCCTTCCTTCCTGCTCTGAAAACGGAAAGAAAACCCTGCTCTCAGCAATTTTTCCTCGGGGTAGCCTGATTTCCGAGACTAACTCAATCATGGCTTCCCAGGGGGGGGAGGAGATGGGGGACGCAGCCCGCCAGCCCCCTCTGCAGTTAGAACTGTTCAGACACATCACCATCACCCTCGCTATCACCACCACCTCCTTTTTTTGGCTTTTAATTTATTTTATATTCTTTTTTTCCTTCCTGAAGCTGAGGCCGAAGAGGGGTGGCAGGGACGATGCGGGGCGCCCCCTGGCGGCTGTGCCCAGTCTCCGCGGGGCCACTCGAGGGACTTCCAAGGACGGGGAATTTAGAAGCAACGTTCTGCCTCAAAAGTGGCCTTCAAAGGTTGAAGGCACGCCAATCCTACCCTAAGGCAGGGTAGAATGCGAAAGGTTGTCTTTCCATGTCTGCCCCGGGGAAAGCAGGGCTGTAAATTCAGCGCTGTAGAGCATCAGCTGCGACACGAAAACCTAAAGGGAAATGGGTGACTCCAGCTGCTGGTGGAGTCTGGGCCACCAGTTTCACTCAGGGTCAAAGGGTCCTACCATAGCAAAGTCAGGGTATTGCCCGGTTACAGAGACAGGCCAGTCTTCTTCAGAAAGTTAAAATGAAGCCTTTAATCGGGCTTATGGACCAGAGTGATTAAATACCAATGTTTCATTTTGTTCCACCTGGCCTCCTGCGTTCAAGGCGGTGGTGACGAGAGACACAGAGCACAGGTAAGTCAGGTGATAAGCAAAGAAAGCCCTCCAGCAGAACAAGCTCTTCCCAACTACCTCCGGCCCACAGAGCCTGCCTCAGGAGCAGGATCTTCCCCGATGCCGAGAGATGCAGAGGAGAAGTACCACGTCCAGAGCTTCAAGGCCTGATGCACGACTGTTGATTTACTGTATGCTTCTAGAGCTCGAGGCAATCAACTGAGAAAACATTTTTTAGTCACTCAACCAGTCATTACAAGTCACTGTAAAAAGCCCTTGCCTTCACACTGTTGTTTTTCAAACCTAATCAAGAACTTTTTGCTATTTCTTCTTTCTTCAGACCATGTATGTTCAATCTACAACTATTTGAGGACAAAATGAAAAGAGCGGTTGTGACAGGAAAACTAAAGGGACAGCCTTTAAATTTTTTACTACATACACTTCCAGGTAATCTGACAGGTTGGGTGCAGTCCAACAAAAATCAAGGACACAACTCCTTTCAAATTAGCAAAATTGGGATATCTCTGGCTCCTATTAAATTGATCAAAATAATAATAAAAAAAAGGATGTTGCTGTCACTAATTAAAGCAATAATTAGTGAGATGTTGACCTATTTTAAAGACTTATAGTTCCTCACCACTCCTCTGTAGAGGATTCTAAAGGCCAATCAGAATAAATCATTTCCTTGAAAAGAGTGTCAAAACCCCAAAAGAAAACAGAAAAATCAGAGGCTTTTGCTTCTTCTTTGCATTTCTTTTGCAATTCACGCCATTTTGCATTTCAAGCAATTAAAATGTCAGATTCCTTGCCTTAGTCAAACAGATGAAGCCAGTTATAGGATTCAAGCCACAATTATTAAAGGTCAAGTCACTGTGAAAAGCTTTTGCCTTCACACTGTTGTTTTTCAAACCTAATCAAGAACTTTTTTCCTATTTCTTCTTTCTTCAGACCATGTATGTTCAATCTACAACTATTTGAGGACAAAATGAAAAGAGCGGTTGTGACAGGAAAACTAAAGGGACAGCCTTTAAATTTTTTACCACGTACACTTCCAGGTAATCTGACAGGTTGGGTGCAGTCCAACAAAAATCAAGGACACAACTCCTTTCAAATTAGCAAAATTGGGATATCTCTGGCTCCTATTAAATTGATCAAAATAATAATAAAAAAAAGGATGTTGCTGTCACTAATTAAAGCAATAATTAGTGAGATGTTGACCTATTTTAAAGACTTACAGTTCCTCACGACTCCTCTGTAGAGGATTCTAAAGGCCAATCAGAATAAATCATTTCCTTGAAAAGAGTGTCAAAACCCCAAAAGAAAACAGAAAAATCAGAGGCTTTTGCTTCTTCTTTGCATTTCTTTTGCAATTCACGCCATTTTGCATTTCAAGCAATTAAAATGTCAGATTCCTTGCCTTAGTCAAACAGATGAAGCCAGTTATAGGATTCAAGCCACAATTATTAAAGGAACACTCAGAAATCTTGACTTTTTAACCTGTCAGATAAGAAGAAGGAAGTGTTAATTTTATCATGGCCAGTATAAAATCAAACCAAAGTATATACCTGTTTAGATAGATCTTCTGCACTTCTGTGTTCACAAACTCGGTTTAAGTAAGCTTGAATTTTTAGTAAGGTGTTGCACTCTTAAGATGAAGATTCGAAGCACGTAGGATGCGATACATGTTTGGAAAGGAATTCCAGCCTTCCCTACACGAAGCCTTGATTTGAAATGGCGTTGCAGCATGTACTGCAGTCCTCAGCTGCACTTGGGCCCCACAGCTCCGAAAGAGCACCCCCCTCCGTGTTCTCAGAGCCCCCCTGACTGGAAGACACTTTGGTTGAATCCATGTGAGCTGAAGGTTCATACTACCTACTCGAGTGACGGGTATGGCCAAAGCCAGTGTTCATGCTGTATGCTTCGTGCAGTCAATTAAATGCATCTTAATACTATATATGCACAAAATAGAACATTAATTCTGCATTAAGTGAAGAAATGCATGATAATATCAGAGATGGCCCAGAAACGCTTTTCCTGATCTATGAGAAATGTAGGACTTTTGGAATGTTATGTAAGAAAGAACAGAATGACTTTAAGGACCAGGAATAATAGAAACGGCACTAAATGTTGCGTGAGAAGGTGGAAGACCACACCGAGGAATAAATGAAACTGCTTGATGTTAAAAGTTAAGACTACAAATGGTTGGAGGCAGTGGGAGGAAAAAGATTTGGGGTATGGTTTGGTTGCGTAATATCTGTATGCATTCTGTATCTGTAATATCTGTATACATTGATATTGTAATATCAATGTATATTACACATACATTGTATGTGTAATATCTGTGTGTGTTATCCACCTGGAAAAAAAAGGCCAGTGGGATGCTTTTAGAGGAAATTATTTTATGCCATAACCCTAGGTGCAAGCAAGCCGTCATTGGGAATATCGTGTACAGCCTGATCAGTCGTGGTCAGGCAAAGGGCTGCCAAGACAGCAGAGAGGATGAAGAACCTCTGGGTCATGAGGAGATGACAAGAACTTGATTTGTCAGCTCAGCAAAGTGAAGTCAGATGGGAGGTATGATGATTCTTGGCAAATACCCGAGAAGAAACAACATTGGGATAGGTTAAGAACTGATTGTACTATAGGATGCCACCACTAATATTATATTGAAAAAAACCCAACATCCCAACACTCTAATCTAAGCATCAAGGGAAGTAAATTCATATACAGCCTTCTCATAAGTTGGTGGAAGAGGAAAAAAACTGATTTTGAGAGTAACTGAGTTCATTTACTAGGATGATTATTATTGTCCTTTTTTCTAACGTGTCAAAATCTCAAAAAATTGAAGAAAAAAATAGAATAGATCTCAGCCTTAATGAAGCAAAATGTTTCTCATGTGTTTATGAGTTCAAAATCTGCCACAATTGAAAAATAAAAGGTTGTATTCAGAGAGGGAATGAGAGAAAGAAAGAAAGAGAAAGAGCGAGAGCAAGAGAGCAAGAACAAGAGAGAAAGAGGAAGAGAAACAGGGAGAATCAAAAAGAAACAGAGAAAAGGAACTAAAGAAATACTTTCACATAAAAGAAAGTGTTCATAACAAGATGTTAAGTCCATTAATTCAAGGTAATTTTGAGCTGGGTAATTTATCAAAATGTACTGTTTCACTATTTGGTTTCAAAGAATCAGCGTTGTTTTCTTTAAAAAATCTATTAAAAAATCCTAAATGCACTGCTATACAAATAACCCTCTTTCTTCTTTGAAATGTTCCTTCAGTCATAATGCAAAAACTTGCATAATATGATAGACTTCAATATGTCAATATTATTGTAAGCTTACAGGAACAGAACATCAGGGTATGTTATGGCTTTGTTAACATTGCTGGAAATAAATTCTCTAAATCAAGGGATTCAAAAGCTTTTCACTTTATTGTTTTTCCTGATTTTAAGCAAAAAGACAAGGAAAAAAAATTAATAGGTTTTGTGGACTGACAGAAGAACATTTAACAAGGTTTAGGTTCTACTAACTGCAAGCAATCAAAGAATGCAGTTCCTGGATGTTTATGATGAAATGCACGTCGGAGCTCAGGTATATTGGTTTTGGTTGCATGGTGATTCGCACACAGGCATATATAGACTGAATAATATGGATAAATAAATATAGACCAGGTATCAGCTATATCAACATTAATCCCTTTTTTAATTACATGCTACATCATGTTACAAGCTTCAGCGATACATAACCTTCATATAATAAAAATGTTTTTATTTTTCCTCAATTTTGAAGACAAAGCAAGCTTCGGAGAAAAGTCACCAAGGATTCAAAAGTTTGAGGAAATCCCAAATACAAGAAAATCAGAGACTAGAACTGAAAATGCCTCACTGGTTTTACCATCTTAAACTACAAATGCTGCTGTGTGGCCAGATATAACGCTTGAGCCTGCAAGATGAAGGCTTTTCTACCGCTCATATTTGGATGTGAAGGAGTGAAGATGAAAGTCTACACAAGCTCGTCTGCCTGGAAACAGCAAAAGTGCCTGGAATATTAGGGGAACACAGAAGCTGAGTGTTTATTAGGAAGATTGCAACTAGTCCCGAGTAGAAATGAGGACTGAGATTCCGTACAAAGTTACGTGAACTAATTCTGCAACTTCAGAACTTTATATCGCAACAAGGAGAAGCACAGAAAGGAGATAAATAATTCAAGGAGCAACAGAACTGTGAAAATTACATACAATTTTTTGTTAAAAAATGTATAACACATTTTTTTCAGTTATGTATACTCATCCTTTTAGGTTCATCTTAAGACATTTGTACAAGCAACTTTACTTCCAGCCAATATTAACATTTTGTGGGCTAACACAAAAATCACTAGATGTTTATGTCTCTACACACACAGGTTTTTTTTCAATGTATTCAAGCACTCATCCTCTAAGAAAGTAAGAACAATTCTGTCCAGCAAGCACACACGCACAAGATTTTTTTTTCAATTTATTCAAGCACTCATCCTCTAAGAAAGTAAGAACAATTCTGTCCAGCAAGCAAGAACCACAGACAGGTCTCAAGTGAGTAAGGAATGCCTTCGAAGAGTGTTTTTCTGCTGAAAACTGAAATATCTGCTGAGTGTGCCAGAGGAAGCTGTGTCTGTTGGATTCCCGACCGCAGCGTTATTTCTCCCTTGAGCCACATGAAACAGGATGAAGGGCAGAGGAGATGGAAAGCGGGGATGAAGCGCTGGGACTGCAATTTCAGCCTGAAGTCTTCCCCGAAGGAGGGGATCTGAAGGCTTCTAAGGAGGATAAATCCTTCCTTCTGCGTATTCGTACATCCAGAACTGGAATTTGAAAAGACTAGCAAAGAAGCAGAGCAGTAACTGAATCCAGGCAGGAAAAGGCAATAACAATTTCTGTGAAGCAATTATATATATCAGAGGTAACTCAGAACAGCCTTATCAATGAAAGAGAAGGATGACTGACCCTTTGAAATGCTTCTGAAAAATCTCTACAGAATGAGCAGTAGAAAGTTGACTTTGAATCTACTAGAATTATACAGAAACATTATTGTGTTACATATACACACACTAATTAATGTAACACAAATCAATACAATGCACAACAGTACTGCATGTGTCCCCCCTCCACAATTCTGCATTTCCCTGTTGTGTTTCAGAGTTTACATCCTATAGTACACAACTCCTACGTTTTCCTCAATTTTAGAAACTGTCCTACTGGCAACCACTGCTCTTCTGGCTGAGGCCCACAGGGTGGAGGTTTAACCATCAACGCTGCTCAGCATCAGGAGTAAAGTTGGATGAACTGAACCTTCTACCCCCAGGTAAGATGGGTTAGAGCTGCTACGCCTGAGTTACAAGCAGAGTTGCTGTGCCCTCCCATCCCTACTGAGAGACGGCATGTTTAGAAAGCAATTGCAACGGCAGGGAGGGATTGGCAGATATCACACTAATGGATGGTGTTTTCTCAGGGTTCTGGATAAAAAATAATCTAAGGAAAGCTGGAGAGGTTCTGGAGAGCTGGTTCAGCAGAACTGAATTTCCTACTTCTTCAGTTTACCCAACAGTGAGAGAAAATCTAGTGAAATAGGTGTTCTTATAGAGCCAAAATTGACTGAGCTGTAGCAAACAAGCAGCTTCAGAAAAATAAAACCCTGAAAAATGCACAGCAAGAGCTTACGAGCATGACCAAGATGAATAAGGGAAAATGACTTGACACCCTTTACCTAAAAGTCTTCTATATTCTGGCTTCTGACTATGAATTATTTAGAAAGTGTTTGGAACACATCATTGCTTATGGGAAAAGCCTGCATCTCTAAAGAGATCACAGCTTTGCGGACAGGATCCTAATTTATTATTTCAATATACCATCTCAGGGGTGCCCAACTACTGAAACAAGAAAAAGTAATTTTAAGAGATTTGTTTACTCACTTTTCATTTTTTCCCTCCTAATAAGATGCAATAAGCTTGATTACCCTTCCTCCAGACAGCTCCTGGGAGGGCCTGAGAAGACAGCATGGCATGGGACGGCTGCAGAACCACGCCAGCAGCTTCAGACACAGCAATTGCCTGCCAGACAACTGGCATTTAAATTCAACAATATTTATTATTTTCCATCTAAAGGCTGATTCACACCATGGTGAACTCCAGGGACAGAAATTTGCTGGTAAGCCCCCATTTCAATACTGGTACTCAATCCAGGCTTCGGTGACTACCTATCTGAACCTCTTGAGATCTTAATTGCCTAACCCAGCAGCAGTGGATAAGCGTATATTTATATATGTTGCACAGCAGGTTGTGTCCCCAGTGCCAGGCTATGGGAAGCACTGGAAGAGCTTATTAAAGTTCCAGGTAAAGTTTCTCAGTTTGCAGCATAAGAAAAGCTGTGACCACAGCAGTACTGGTCATTACAGAAGCTCTCTCATCGGAAGCAATTAAGAAGAAACCAGACCAAGTATTTCTGCAGGTCAAGCACTGGCAGGGCACGGGAGCAGTGTTACAAACATTACATCTTCAGGATTTAATTCGTGTGATTCTCTCCACTGCTCTCTGCTACTTACACGATGCAAGTCTGTTTATAGCAAAGCAGGGACAGTAGGGACAGCTTAATCAGGACAGTCTAACGTATGGGCAATTATCCAAAGCCACACATTTTCTAAATTCTGTATGGGCAGAGATGGAGCTTAAGAGCTCTGCGGGGATCAGAGCTGCTAACGAACTTCTAAGGAGGGCTCTGGGGACTGGGATGTGCATAATGAGAAAATCTGGATATTCGGTGTGAAGAACTCTCCTAATTTATCTGCAGACTATGTAAATTAAATTTGTATTTAACGCCTATCACTACACAGTCCACTTTAGCACTGGGATAAATTGGGTATCCTGTGAATTTTCCCTTTTTTGTTACTAGTGTGGCTGAAAGTGTTCAGAAAGGGGAGATCTGGAAAATTTGGTCAAGCATGCTGTTGGGAAGTGTTATTATACCACCAAATCTTCCTGTCAGCTCCCACCTCTTGAGGTTACAGCATCATGTCTGCAGGCTACGTGCTTATTTGTTCCCATGTGTTACATTTGGATATTATCTGCATATACTGTGCATGTATATAAGTATTGTGTATGTATGTATGTAGGTGCATACATATATTTATATGTGTGTATTTGTGTGTGTGTATATACATTTATAACATATCTACTAAAGCAAAGGGGTCTAGAGGAGCTTTAAAATACTAGATTTATAAAAGAAGGGGAAAAAAAATCTTCCAAAATACTTCATTCTATGTTTTCTTCTGTTATTCTTTTCATCTAACTAAACATGCTTCCACTGTATTTAACTCACTACAGCCTGAAGACATCCTCAGTGTTCACCCCTAGCTCTAATCCTGTTCCTTTGTTACCAAATCAGTTCAGAAAAACATCTCTGTTCAGAAAAGCACTTCAACATATGCTTAAGTACATTCTTAAAGGTAAGTGACGTCTTGAATCAGCCTAATAATTTAAAGTAGTATTAATAAACACTCCTTAATAAACAATTCCATTTGATATGTCTTCACAATGTAGTGCCGCTCTCGTATTCTTTCATGTTTCTCCATTTTTACCACTAAGATGACAAATAGTAGGATATGGAAAGATGGTTCCACATGTTTGATAGTCGAGGCTTAAGATGGCTTTGAAGAGCCTCATTTTCAGAAGCACACCACTTCAGAAAATCAGGTTCACCGTGAAAGAGTCACCCTCTGAGCACTCTACATCAGTAATTATTTTGGAAAACTTGACCTACTCTTCTAGGCAAACCATTATATCCATAGCAACATACAAGTCTGCTTCCAGTCTGCCGCTGCGGTTCTGTATCCATTGATGGTGTTGTGAAGAGTTGTTGGAACTGATGACAACTGGTACACGCACAGGAGCATGCACACCTTGGGGGAGGTGTGTGTGAGAGGTACAAACTGATGTTTGCCCATGCAAAGTGTCCTCTGTTTCCGCAAGGCTCAGACACACAAGGTTCCCTGAGTGTAAACAGGGATTTTCCTAAAACACTCTCCACCATTTATCCTTCTTTTCTGCAAAAAAGCATTTGCGTTATATTCAAGAATGGGATGAAATCTGTGACCAAGCACTTCAGCAGTGGTGCAGTGGAGGGGCCGTGGAAGTCCTCCGTCAGTGCAACATGGGAGGAGGACCATCACCACCAGCCTTACAGCCTGACCCTCACCTCACCGATTCCCAGTGTGCTCCAGCACAGCATGAGACATTATTCTCTTCCTGACAGTGGCAGGGTGAGGGCAATTCCACTTTCTCCATCAGTGCTCCCAGCAACACGCTTTCTCTCTCCCACTACAGTCTCAGCTCTGGAGCTGCAATGGGAATCTCCTGTTTGAGGGGCCACCCATAACTTGCAGGGATCTTGCAGGCATTTTGCTCCTACGGTTCAGCAAATAGCACCACAAGAAGTTGTAATTGCACAAGAACAACGACAAAAACACCAGGGAGGAATAAGCTACAGGGAACAGTGTAAGGGGATGGGGGAAAAGCAACACTATCACTCAGAAAAGGCACGTAGGACTTTATACTAAAGCTTGGTGACTGGTCACACTTTACAATAGCCCAGGAACTATCTGTAAGCTCCTAAGTAGCATAATGTAGCAAATGCCCTGAAGAACAGGCTTAGTTCAGAAGTGCTCAGAAGAAAAAAAGATCTAAATGCATTTGATATGTAAATCTAACCAGCTCTACTTGCCACACAAAAGGGATTTATCCTGCTTTAGATTTTTAGCTTTATAATGGCAGTGGCAATCTTAGGGGCATCCCTAGCCAACTTCAGAACTCCCTGTTTGGTATAAACATGCTAGCTTAATAAAGTGGGGCTGGCCAGAAAGAAAGTTTTAAAAAAAAAAAGAAGTGCTGAGGTTCCCAAATTCATGCTTGTTTTATATCAGAGGAAAAAATGACACTTCTCATACGTTCCTGGGAGGGGAGTGAGCCACCATACACGCATACACGCACCCAAGAGAGCAACTCACTCCTGCCAAGTCTTGCTTCTAGTTTTTTCAAATCCAGCACAGCCCCTCTCCTACCAGATGTGAGAAAAAGGAACACGCCATTGCAAGCCCTGGTTAGCCTGATGCTGCAGCTATTTATGTAGCCTCTTGCACCACCAGGACAGCATTTGGCAAGTTCTTGTCCCTGGAGAAACCACAATTACTCTGTGGCACTGCCACAAAGGTAGACTGAAAACACAGCCCTTCTACTAACACACCAATCCCAAGCTAAAAATGATGTCGATCCAATATTCCTCCTACACTCATGAAACCTAAAATTGCTGTAAGGACTGCTCTTCATTAAAGTTCCGTTAAATGGGCCGTTGCAATAAATAAGCAAATTACTTCCTAGAGCCACAGCACACGGTTCAAGTCAGAATAATGCGGAAGGCATGACTTAACATTGGGCAGATTTTCAAGTCTGCTATCAAAACTATCAATCACCTTGTGTCTAAGGAATCCCGCAACACTATAATTTAAGCAAACACAGATATTGTTACAGGGAATGAAGATTGCCTTTAAATTGTCTTTGTGATGCAGAAGAAAGTTTGAATTGATGTACTAGTAGGTGTCCCTCCTGATTTCAGGCAAATCTGCAGGAAGATATAAACAAGATAAAGGCTATCTGGAGCAATATCATTAGCTAACCAAAGCCCTGCCTGTAGATTGTGGGTCTACCCCCTAATTTTTTTTGTCTCAGACAGCCAGGAAAAGGCAATATACCTCTCTCACCTTCCTGAGAGGAGCCTCTGAGCTGGATTAAAAATCCCAAATCAAAATCAAAGACAGTTCTTGCCTCAGAGATGCTGTTCATCTTTACTGTGATGTTGGCAAAACTCCTCAGATGATGTCAGAGCCAGAGCTGTAGCTATCTCTTAGATCAACAATGTCTAGACAATCTCATCCGAAAATACTAGAATCTGTCCATCAGGTATGGTGATGCCTGTAAACCATACAGGTTTATAGGCGCTACAGATTTACAGTGATTATGCACAGGGCCTCTTGTATTCTCTGGAACATACCTTTTGAGGAAAAGAAGACAGACTGCTTCATGCTATGGTGCTGAGATCAAAAGAAGTGTGGCCAGCAGGTAGATGGAGGTGATTCTGGTCCTCTACTCCGCTCTCTTGAGACCCCACCTGGAGCACTGTGTCCAGCTCTGGAGTCCTCAGCACAGGAAGGACATGGACCTGTTGGAACAGGTCAGCAGAGGGCCACAAAGATGCTCAGAGGGCTAGAGCAACTCTCCCATGAAGACAGGCTGAGAGAGTTGGAGTTGTTCAGCCTGGAAAAGAGAAGACTCCAGGGAGATGTTATAGCCCCTTCCAGTACTGAAAGGGGAGCTACAGGAGAGGCGGGGAGGGAGTCTTTATCAGGGAGGGGAGTCATAGGATGAGGGGTAATGGTTTTAAACTGAAAGAGGGGAGATTTAGACTAAGTCTTCGGAAGAAATTCTTTGCTGTGAGGGTGGGGAGACACTGGAAGAGGTTGCCCAGAGAAGCTGTGGCTGCCCCATCCCTGGAGGGGTTCAAGGCCAGGCTGGATGGGGCTTGGAGCAACCTGGTCTGGTGGGAGGTGTCCCTGCCCAGGGCAGGGGGTTGGAACTCAATGATCTTTAATGTCCCTTCCAATTTGGACCATTCTATGGTTCTATGATCAGTTTCATGTACCAACCAATAAAATTTGAGCAGCACTTGGAAAATTACTCTTCCTTTCCCCATATTGAACCCTTGTTTTTGTACATGTTTTGGTACATGTTTTGTACATGTACCAAAAACCATGGTTTTGTACATGGGTGCACACCGAGGTCTTTTTTGCAATCAGCTTATAGAGCCTGTGATGTCTTACAGAGCATCAGCTCCTCGCTGGTTACTGATGAGAAACATTGCTTTGTGGCCAACTCTCCAAAAGTCCTGCAGTTTACCATAGCATGTGTCAATAGGATAACAATGTCAAATCTTTCCTATGAAAAAGTGGAAAAGCATGGGTGCACACCTAGGTCTTGTTTGCAGTCACCTTATAGAGCATGTATGGACTGTGACGTCTTATAGAGCATCAGCTCTTCGCTGGTTACTAATGAGAAACATTGTTTTGTGGCCAGCTCTCCAAAAGTCCTGCAGTTTGCCACAGCATGTGTCAATAGGATAACGGTGTCAAATCTTTCCTATGAAAAAGTGGAAAATGACTCATTAAACAGCCTACGAACACACTGTAACTGCTCTTTTTTACCGTAGCCGTGGAAGGTCCTCAAGGCCCAAGTTCCTCCCTGCTAAGCATTTTGTGTGTGGGCTACATTCAAGGGCCTCTTGACTACTAACCTTAGATCAAAAAAACAGATACACACAAAAGTTGCAAGGAGCTGAAGGGAATTATGGCAAGAATATAGCAGTCATTACCTGGCACATTCATAATCTTTGCAAGGTTTCTTGGAGACATCACGGATGGCGTGCAGATGCAAAAAAAAAAGATACACACAAAAGTTGTAAGGAGCTGAAGGGAACTATGGTAAAAATATAGCAGTCATTACCTGGCACATTCACAATCTTTGTAAGGTTTCTTGGAGACATCACGGATGGCGTGTGCCCTCTTGCTAGCGCATCTGAGTAACAGCTCTTCTAGATAGTGGGATTTCAGTGTGGGAGAGCAGGTAAAGCAGATGGTGTCACCTTGTACCACTCACAGACATCTTATCCCTTCTTGATTAAACCAGTTCACTTCCAGTCCTCCTCCCCTCAATTTCCCTGGCTTCTACTTGTTGACTTCTGATTCAAAGATGTCCTTGGGCATCTAACTGCATGCGTGGGAAATTCCAGGGTGTAATGTTCTCAGGATATGCAAGTTGCTATTTTTAAGACTAAAAGGGAAGCGTAAACACACTTTAAAAAACAAAGAAAGTAAAACAAACAGAAAAAGAAAATAAACCCCAGGATTCAATCCAGCACACTTCAGTTTCTATAGGAGCTGGGATTACAGAGTTTCAACTGAAGGAAACCCGTGACAGTCAGGCAGGAACTGAACTTGTAACTCCGTTCCTTACACTCCAAAGTGTCATTTAGATTGACAAGCCCCACATTCGTTAACCTTAACGACACCTTGCATGGTTAATACTTTCCCAGAGAGAAAAAGAAGGGTGAAGGAGTTGGAGCTTGCAGCAAAGTAAAGAGTCAGGAAAGCCTTCGCCACCCAATACCCTAGGACAAACCATCACATTGCAGAGAGCACTATGGACCTGAGCTTCTAAGACACTTTTTAAGGAACCTAGAGTTGAGGCAGATGCTTTGCTTTAAAGGGTGAAAAAAAACCAATTAAGTATGGTGCTTCTTGTAAAATTAGAACAAATTAAAAATACTCAGTGTCATAACTTGCAGGATGATTGTGAGAATGTCATTTTCCTGAGAGGTAAAGGGAACGCCCTCCACTCAGTTCTGTAGTTCACCATCATTTGTATGAAAGGACAGAGATATTCATCTTACTTAGACCTGGTTCCCTACAAGGAGCAATGTATCCAACTACCCAGCTCTTAGGAATGAACCTCCTCCCAGAGATGCCTGTCTCTATCCATGCTGGAGAGGAGGTCCAGATCAGGCTGAATGGTTTCCAGGAAGTTCAAGGCCCGCAAGGTTGAAGTTCCATCTAAACATGAGGAGGAACTTCTTTACTTTGAGGGTGGTAGAGCCCTGGAACAGGCTTCCCAGGGAAGGTGTGGAGTCTCTGTCTCTGGAGACATTCCAAACCCGCCTGGACACGGTCCTGTACAACCTGCTCTGGGTGGACCTGCTGTGGCAGGGGGGTTGGACTAGATGACCTCCAGAGGTCCCTTCCAACACCACATCGTTCTGTGATTCTGTGAAGGTAGATCCCTGCTTTCCCTAACCCCCATTCCCAGGGTCACAACCAGGTCTAAAAACTGCAAGATTCAGGGCCATTACACTGGGAGCAAACACAGGAAGAAACACTCCAGGGCCAGAGACTTTGTAGATCTTCTAGCACAATTTCTAAGCTGACAGTGCTGTCTTTGCTGCTTTAACGACTTTTATGGAGATGTGGTCTCTGCAGCTACTGATAGGACAAAAACAATTTTCTTGGTCTTGCATTCACAGCACTTCCTTGAAAGGAATTATGTCTTTTTCTGGTTTAAACAAATAAAATAGTATTTGGGCTATATGTTTCAGATGATTAAAACACATTCACTCGTGGTACTGCTTACTCCTGGCAACAGGGAGTGAATTTTTCGGATTATGCACATAGCTAAAACCCCATAAATTTTGTCATTCATATCCATAAGCAGCATGGCAAGCTTGCAAAAGCTATTACGTTTCAGTTACACAAGTGTGTTAAATTACTCAGTCAACTGACAGCTGGTATGAACTATAAATTGCCCTCAAAATTCTTTTAGAAAGATTATTATATTATTATTAATTTGCTGTGTATGTCAAAGCATATCACACACCCAGCAATCCTGAAATTAATTAGCATTTTCAAGGATCACACTGAAAAGACCCACAAAGCCAGCAGAAATAATCTCCAAGATACCAGCAGGTTAAGCAGTGCTGGCACAACTTGTCTTCAACATATTTCCTTCAATCCATCTTTAAGAATAAAACCCAAGAAACTTTTTTTGAAACGATCTCTTTGTCACATATCCTTGACTATTACAAATTAGGCTCAGAGGCTATGATTTCATTTGCAATTTATATTCACCAAAAACAAAGCATTTAGAAAAATGACAGCATTTTTTTGCTCATTTGCTAGCAATTCAAAGCCACCCCAATAAGTTACCCCATTAAATAAAGGAGCACTGAGAACAACTTAATGATTTAAGCATGATTTTGAACACAGACCTCCTTTCTGGGTTTATGTGGTCTTTCAAAATACCTGGATAGGAAAGCTGAGTAACGTTTTGATGAAACTCTCTTTCAATAGAATTTCAGTCACTATAATTTCAAAATAAAAAAATCATTCAGAGCATAAAAACCAAGGTTAAATTCAACAATGTTTTATGAACACATTTAATTTTCAGCATATGAGTAGTCCTGCTGAAATCTTGGGGTTTTTAACTGCTTATTATAATATTTTTTTTCTGTAAAAACAGAATGACATCCAAAGCCCCTCAGTTAAAAGATCGAGAGCTGCACTAAAAGATCAGACACTTGAAGAAGTTTGAGTATGCCAGAATCACAGTTGTCTGGGAAGACTCATTGCATCCTCCTCGCAGCATTGGCAGCACAGTCATCGAAATATCACATGAAAGTCTTCTCCCACCCATGACTGCAGCAGGGAGCTCAGACAGCAGGAGTGAAAGTGATGCAGGAAACCCAAATTTGGTAGTTCCTGCTCCCAGGATTTTGGACTTTGCAAATTACCTCAAATGTATTTAGCAAGGATGCTGGGACATGTTCTAGAAAGGAAGTGCTGGGTGCCCACTCACCAAGATCTTGGATGCTTCGTAGCATTTATCACCCGTCTCTGTGCCCCACCGAGTACAATTTTTTTCATGAAATGGAAAACATAACCTTTAAATAAATAAAGGATTATTAACTCTCTTCTACCCAGCAACTAAAAATTTCATCTCCAGAAATGTCATATTTTCCCTGCCCATAACAGGGGGGTTGGAACTTGATGATCTTTAAGGTCCCTTCCAACTCTAACCATTCTATGATTCTATATTTGAAGGTTTACTATAACAAAAGATATCAGCTAGTAAGTGCTATCAGTTTGCAGAATGAAAGCACCACCTTTCTCCAGGTCTCTCAATAGCTCTCCACAGTCTTTGCTTTGGGTTTAAAAGAGTGACAAGCCTAAGACTGCAGAGAAAAAGGCCTTCAAAACTGGCATAATTCAGCATCACTCATGCAGAAACAGCCCCCTGGGTGTGCAGAAAGCCTGAGACCATGCCATAAAAGTGAAACAACCAAGAAAATAATCATATTTATTTCTTGAACCTCTTCTCTGAACAGCCAGTAGCACAAAATACAAGCAGTACAGTCAACAAGGTGCCCCCACTGCCTATGGAAACCAGAAGCCTTTCATCACTACTGGGTTTATCCACATCACCTGCTTGAGACACATGAGGGTATCTAAACCCTATAGCTCATGATCCTTCTCAGCTGACACCCCAGTGAATTAAGCTATGTCAAAATCAGCACATATCACAACGTGATAGGAGCAGATCCATACAGTGAAACAGTCGGAGCCAAAAGCATCCACACAGAAATTTTGGGTGGGTGGGAGGGTTCTTCAGTCTAGTCTCTAATCTTCACCTGGGGTCTGAATGCCTGAATAGTTGTAGCAGGTAACGTGTGTTTGGTGTGTGAGTGTGTCCTCTGTGCTTCTCACATAAGGATTTCTTCATCTCATCCTAAAGAAAACCAGTTCGTGTGCTCTGAGACCACCCTGTGGCGTGCACCAAAACACGCTAGGGTCATGATATCTACTCCTGATCCAAACTGAAATGCTGGAACAGAGGCTCCGGTCATGCAGATTTTCAGAAGTCCTGGAGCGAACAAAGTAACATTTTGACAATATGAACATACTCTTTGACTTTCAGCCTTATATCCTCTGAATCATGCAGAAATAAACTGGCTAATGCCGTCTGAACCAGCTGCTGTGCCTGCCCTCACCTGCGTGATGATGGATGTCTAGGGGAATTAAGGTCCATTTCATGCTTCTGGAAGTTTTTTGGCACTTGGCTCCCATACGCTTTCAGCTTTTGGCTTGACCAGTGAAATGAGATGACTCCAGGCAGGGTGGGCTCCAGGACTCGGTGGTCCCAGTGATGCTGGCTCCGTTCCTGCCGCGGGCAGCCCCCGGCACCGTCGCGATCCCCGGGCCTGTTAGAAGAGATCTTCCAACATCTCGACAAGAGGTGCTTGGCTCGGCCAAGCTGGGGGACAGCGGGACAAACGCCATCGCCCTCCGGCTCCCGTGGTCGCCCGCCTCGGTGTTACCGAGCGGGGGCTGTTGGCCTCCCCCCCCCGGTCCCCGCACCTCCAGCCCCGCTCCCAGCCCGGTCGCTTGGTGCCATCTAGTGACCGGTGCGCGGGCTGTCACTGGCCGGAACGACACCCACCGGCACGACACCGACGGGTATGGACCCATACAGCATCGACGGGCACTGCCCATCACGGCATCAACCCGCACTGACCATCACTGACCAGTACAACAACGACCCGCAAGGACCAGCACCACACGGTCCATGACAGAATCACAGAATCTTCTAGGTTGGAAGGGACCTTAAAGATCATCTTGTCCAACCATCAACCTAACTGACAAAAATAGACACCCACACAACAAACAAGGAGCATCATCACTAAACCATACCTCCCAGCACTACATCAACCCGTCTTTTGAACACCTCCAGGGATGGTGCCTCAACCACCTCCCTGGGCAGCCCATTCCAATGGCTGAGAACCCTTTCAGTGAAAAATTTTTTCCTAATATCCAGCCTGAACCTCCCCTGGCGCAACTTGAGGCCATTTCCTCTTGTCCTGTCACCTGTGACTTGAGTAAAGAGACCAGCCCCCACCTCTCTACACCCTCCTTTCAGGTAGTTGTAGAGAACAATAAGGTCTCCCCTCAGCCTCCTCTTCTCCAGGCTGAATAACCCCAGTTCCCTCAGCCTCTCCTCATAAGACTTATTCTCCAGACCCGTCACCATCTTTGTCGCCCTTCTCTGGACCCTCTCCAGCACCTCAATGTCTTTTCATCACGATACTGCCCATCACGACCCCGACCATCCCGATGGACACAGTGGTCCAGGTGGCCCCCGTTGCTTTCTCCCCACACCCCGTCTCTCCACACCCCCGCAGCTACCGCTGGGAGGGAAACCCATGGTACAGCACCCCAAAATCAGGCAACGAACAAGACACGTAGGTAAAGCGGCAAAAATTAAAAGGCAGGCCCCAAATCTACCTCTATCTCCCTTAAAACATAGATGCAAACATTCTGTAGAAACTAGGTGGCAGGGGAAGAAGACGAAACATCCCCCTACCGTATTGAGCTACTACATAACACGATTAGTTAGCAGCCCCAGAAATTCCCCGGCATCAGAGCTAACCAGACTCAGAACAACTGCAAAAAGAACAATTACAAATTGCAAATTACAAACCAAAACTCAATATGGCCCAGGACTTTATCACTCTCTACAACTACTTGAAAGGACACTGTAGAGAGGTTGGTGCTGGTCTCTTCTCACAGGTAATTAGTGACAGAACGAGAGGGAATGGCTTCAAGCTCCAACAGGGGAGGTTTAGATTGAACATTAGGAAGGAATTTTTCACCGAAAGAGTGGTCGGGCATTGGAACAGGCTGCCCAGGGAGGGGGTGGAGTCACCATCCCTGGAGGTGTTTAAGGGCCGTTTAGATGCAGTACTGAGGGACATGGTGTAGGGGAGGACCTTGTAGAGTAGAGTAGATGGTTGGACTCGATGATCCCAAGGGTCTCTTCCAACCTAGACGATTCCATGATTCTATGATTCTAAAGCAAGGGAGACTTCAGACAGCAGTGTTGGTGCAGGCGAGGGCAACAGTGGGTTTATTTGCAAGGATGTAATGATATGTTTATATAACTCTGGCTATACCAGTTAGTTTCCCATAGAGACAAACTGCCCGAGATAAGGTTTTCTGACTGAAGTTCACGAACACGAAGGACATTCAACCAAAATATTCAAACCCTATCAGTAAGGCACCTGATATTAGCCTAAAAGTAACATGGCAGTAATCTGGAGGGGAGGTTTGTTTATAAACTGTCTGGCTTTTTACACCTATAGGTTTTACATTTTCAAGCCACAATTCAAACATTTATTTACTTTTAAGTTAAGTGTTTGATTCTTATATATATAAGTGATGTCAGGCGCTGTGGCTTTTTAAAAGGAAAAAAAAAGATCCCTTCACAATCACAAAATCACAAGAGTTTGTAATACTTCGTCTGACTTAAAAGATCAGGACTAGGGCGATCAAGTTAGTGTGTTAGTGTTTAAAATTATCCATCCGTGACCCCACACGTTCAGGAAAGCCTTTCAACTTTCATCAAAATAGCCACACTTCACAATAATTTTTGATGAAGTTTACAGCATTTTTCTATTTGTCTGCCTGTCAGCAGGCAGTATCCGTCCAGCAGCAGGCAAATACATTAAGAGAAGAAGGCAAAATTAGAGAGTCATGGAGAATTGAGAACTCAGCAGCTGTTTCCCCTTGAATTATCTACTTAGTAGTCCCTTCTCTGCATGCTTGACATGGGAACAAAAGAGGCTGCCGTCCCTCCTCCCAGCCGTGGCTGACAACCTATGACAGACTATCTGGCAAGCTGCAGATCCATTACTGGCTTACTGGGAAGGCTCAGGAGACATCTATGATGCCACTCTCAGGCAGGGCCCTACACCTGCTAAAAGGCTGGATAATTCCCCATTCGGGCTCCTTGGTGAAACGCCCTCTTGGGGTTTCTGTATGTTTTATTTAGTATTTGCACGTCAAGTTGCTCAAGTGAGTGTACAAGGACGTGAAGCATGTCTCTGTCTCTTGAGGGACACATCTCCCGAGATCACCATTCAGGGCCCTTCAAGCTGTCCTGTCTTTCATATATAGCTCATCTCTCAGCTGGTGATGAAGGGTAACCTCTTTTGGCACTTTCTTCATCTGATCTGGACAACCCTGGAGTACGCATGAGTTAACTTCCTGCAGCTCTACATCCTGATTGACGCTTTGTTGCATCAACTGGATCCTCCCCTCGAGATATGAAAGCCTTGTCACATGTTGACAGACCCTGTTGTTCCACGGAGTAACCTGAGTTTTATTCTGAAAAAGATGCTGTGTCTTGGCCAACATAATTAATGTGAACATTTCTCGGTAAAACTCTTAATATTCAAAGATTTTTTAGCAATGGCCTTTCTGGGTAAAACTCTTAATATTCAAAGATTTTTTCCATAGCTGCTAAGGCATCCAAAGTAATTTTTGGTTCTTAGCTTTGAAACTGGAAGAATATCCTTTTATGTGAGATGTTATTTTGCTGTTTTTAAGACCTGTTTTGCAAGAGCATAAAGAAAAGTGGACCCAGCTCTAATCATTAGGGCTACTCAAAGATGACCATACACTGGAGAAGACGGGGGCAACAACACAAAATGTGAAAACATTCATCATTAGAGACCAGAGAAGACTACAGAGCTCACGGAAATCACCCAATTAATCAAAAAATGAAACAAAACTAGGATTGTTTTTTCACTTTAACCATTGGACACACTTGCATGCAGAAAATAAAGCACATTTTACACGGTATAACTCACTTGGCCCAGTGATGGTGTTTGGCCTCTGCAGCAGAAATGACATAGCTTGACTGGGAACATGAGTGACATCTTTCCTGGCTGCCCACAGGACGACAGTGCTTGTCATGCAGATACCCCAAAACCTGATGGTAAAATAGTCTGTGAAGAGCTGCTACCTTGCAAGGTTGGGCTACTGTCCTATTCACAGCTGAATGGCATTTAGAATAGCAAGTAATATGCCAGAAAATAAGGATTCTACTTCTCCAGGTATATTTACACCCAGAAGAACACAGAAAAAGCAGACAAGAGCAAAGGAAACCGAGCAGACAACCTACACTAACAATTATCCAAAGGAGGTACACTCAAGTGAGTGGACTTTAAGTGGAAGCACATAGTCACACAAAACAACTGCATGTTAATACTAGTCCCCAAGCTTTTTCTTATTACTGTTTTAAAGGGTTTCAACTTTGCCACCAGGGATTCAGAAGGATAAGTCAAGTATCTGGGCCTAAGTTTCCAAAAGTATTTCTGATTTTGGTTTGCTTGATTTTCACATATTCCTATATGAGGACCTGATAAGGTCTTAAGTGCCATTGGACTCAAAAGAAAAAAGACCCGAGTCAAAAAAATAACTGTTTTTTGTGCCAACAGTTACCTCAGCACTAAACTATGCTGAGAAAAATTGGTTGCAATGTTTAAACATCCTAAAACATACAGTCCCAGCAAATGAGCCCAGTTAAAACTTGTTCTACCCAATTCAAGACGAGGTGATAGATTCTAAATACAAAGCAAATAATCCCAATCTACCTAGTTTCTAACAGCAAACAGTCAGGGCTGAAGTCCCCCTCCAGCTTGTGCACTATACCACTCTCCTCCAATGGTTCACCCCGGAGACATCTTGCCTTCTTTCCACCTCTCTTTTGTGTGTGTTCTTCACCATCAGATGAAATGTCAATCTCCTATTTTAAGCCACAGTTTATGCAAGATGAACCTCTCCGTTAGCTACACAACATGTGAAAAGGCAGACTCTAGGAGGATTCCAGGTTCTCGTCCTAGATGCCCGCGCCACCCCCCTCGCCCCCCCCAACTTATTTAATCAAGTCTGTAAAAAGAAAGTTCACAATGTGATAACTATGTTCATTTTGGTCACACCCCACCCAACCATATGCTCTTGTTTTTTAGCACACATGGAATTTTTGCACGCTAGCAATATGTTGGAGCTTTTTGGGTTTTAAGTGCTGAAATTAAATTACTTCTGGTGTGAAAACCGAAACCACCTCCAACAACATGCGAGCATTTCTGAAGTCGCTGCAGATTCCACAATATTTTGGGTGTGGAACAGAGGAGGTGCACCTCTTCTCTCCTGCTTTTCTTTAATCAGTTTACAACGTTGAGATACTTCAGCTAACTCACTTAGGACATGTCTCTACAGCATTTTGCAGTGCAGTGTGAGCGTGGTGCAGCTCTGGGAATAATTAGTCCTGTTGAAGGCAAGCAGACAAAGACAAAGCAGTAACATGGCAACATTTTGCCCGAGATTGTTTGATTAAAACATACACGCAGCAAGCATGGACAGCTACAAGTTGCTTATTCAAATCTCCTGAATTCCTTCTTTGTTTTGCATGAATAAGGTAATGCACGACGAAAGTATCAAAAGAAAATCCGGGGTTTTCAGTGAACCAGCCAGAATTTAAACACATCCTTATATAATTCAAAGGAAGAGGAAATGGGACAAGCACTGCAGTTCACTCCTTCCTCAGATGCCAAGTTTTCAGTATCCAAAGACATTAACAAGCCACTGCTTATTGCAAAGTGGCTGCCATGTTTAGCTTGAAGATACTAATTTCTCCTTAAACTTGGAACCTATAAAATGACATTTAAGTATTGTTTTTAATATATTTTTCTTACTTTGATAACAGAAAAAAACCCTCTGAATTATGGAGCTCCTTCTACTGGGCTTGGTATGTATTTGCTACATATAAAAGATACTTGATTGTTCCATTTAAAATTTTTAAACAGTCCGTTGTACCATATTCAGATAACTTGCTCTTGCTCCAACTACACATATCTGAGAACACTGTAATCTTTACTGCACTTATCCACATACCACCACAGAGATGCATTTAACAAGTACTTTAGGACAGAAAAAGAGCCAGAGAAAGAGTTTCCAGTTTCCTGAGTTGACTATGTCTGGACCAGTCTTCCCTCCAGGTAAAAGACACTTTTCAGTAGAAGGCTGTCACAGAGCTCAGCTTCTAACATGCAGGGAAAAAAAAGACTTTGTCTCGTAAGGCTGCAGTTCCTCACCTTTGAGTCCACCCATCTTGGGTTGCACAAGAACATCTCTCTTCTTCTGCCACCTCAACTTCTCCCTTTCTTCCTCCTCCGTCTTTGATTCTCACCACCACCAAAAAGAGCACCTTGATATTACCACCAAAAGAGACTTGAAACATTTCCCCAGCCTCTCCCAACTGAAAGCCAGGCAACCTACTGATTAGATAACTCCACAGGACAAAAGGAGGCATGTTTCGTTCCCTTTCTCTCGGAGTCCTCTCCGAAAAATGGGCTGCTCTATGAAATAGGGACTTCTACCTCAGACAATGAAATATGGATTTCTACCTCTTCCCTGCTGCTCTCCCTTACCCTGCTGGATTCACAAGATCCAACTTCTCTTCCTTCTGTCCCTTCACCATGTGAGACCTTCAGTAAGCTAGGAGGCTGCTTAATTTCACATTTTATTTGGTTGTGATGCTCCCTCTCTTGCCTTCAGTTTGTCCATTTCTCCTACTTCTTTTTAGCTTCATACACCTAAAAGCTTCTGAGCTCTATTATAGCAGTACTCTTGACCCAACCAAAACCTAAGGTCCTGTTATACTGTTTTCCAACATCCAGAGACAGTCTTTCCAACACCAGCCATCACAGACCTGACCATGGGTCTTAGAATCATAGAATGGTTTGGGTTGGAAGGGACCTTAAAGATCATCCAGTTCCAACCCCCTGCCATGGGGAGGGACACCTTCCACCAGACCAGGTTGCTCCAAGCCCCATCCAGCCTGGCCTTGAACCCCTCCAGGGATGGGGCAGCCACAGCTTCTTTGGGCAACCTGTTCCAGTGCCTCACCACCCTCACAGGAAAGAATTTCTTCCTAAATTCTAAATTCCTAAATTGTGTCTTCTGCACAAGCTTTCCACCTTGCTTACAAACTCAACAGAGCTCCCTTCAAAGGCCAGCCAGACTGCAAGGGGTCAGAATCAGTGTTTCTTCTTGAGTTTTTAGGAATTACCATCACTATATTCCTGTTTATTTAAAAGGATTGACTTCTTGTAAATTCCTAAATTGTGTCTTCTGCACAAGCTTTCCACCCTGCTCACAAACCCTTCAAAAGTTTGTGAGCTCAACAGAGCTCCCTTCAAAGGCCAGCCAGACTGCAAGGGGTCAGAATCAGTGTTTCTTCTTGAGTTTTTAGGAATTACCATCACTATATTCCTGTTTATTTAAAAGGATTGACTTCTTGTTTGGTTGGTTTTTTCTGCCTTAATGATACACCATATCATAAAGCAGAATAATTTTGAAGTCAAAAATAGGAATTGCCTTGGAACAATGGAAACAGCAACAATGGAAAGAAGACATAAGTTAAGATCATTGGAAAGCCTCTATGTAGAACCATGGTGCTTGGCTAAAGAGGGTTCAGTAACTGACATTGCACAAACCTAAATCTTTGGCACTGCTGGCATTGTATTATTTAAAGAACCAGCAACAAAAGAAAACATTTCACAGGACCTTCCAGTAATAATTCCAAACTGAACCTCATTTTCAATCTGTTTGGATCTGTTCTGCCTTTCTTCCCATAATGATCAAGCACTGAAGCATTCCTTCACTGAACACTCTCAAAAAGTGTATTTTGAATTGGGAATACTTGCACTGCAATAGCAGTGAAATGAAGCATTATTTCCGGTCAAATTTACAGTTGCCATACTGGGTCAAAAAATACAGAATCATTTGCAGTTTGTAGACAAACCATGAACTGAAAAAAATAAACCAGGAAAAAATATTATTTGTATCCTTTGGGAGCTATTCACTGAAAGTGCTTAAGGTAGGTAAGGGGAAGTATAATTTTTACCAGCTCCGAAAAATGCAATATGCTCCAGGTAAAACTTCCACCACCCTCTGTGGAGTGTGATTTTTAATATTTTTTTTAAGAGGGCAAATAAACACTTCACTCCCCCAAAACAAACCTTGAATCAAAGCTTCTTCCCAGAAGCCCAGATATTCCCTGTATAAGCTTTAACCACACACAGCTATGCATTTTTTTAGCCCAAGGACTCGCACCAGCCTCTTTTAGTATTCCCCCAGCATCCCGAACCAGCAGGCAGTTGAACCATATGTGGCTCTGGGCAGGTTGATAACACCTGCTTAGGAGGGTCAGCAAAATTATGGCATCTTCTTCTGCTTCCAGGAAAACCCAAGCATGGGTCTGAAGTGTTTTGCAGACCCCCTGAAACATTATTTTATTGGATTCTAAATATAAATGTTTATTATGATTTGTAGTTTCAAGCAAGCAGCATTCTGCATTGGCGTGTTAGGGAGCCAAAGGGAGGCCTACTGACGAGATGGCATGATATCTTTCCTCCATTTGAATGTTCAGAACTACCTTTGGACAATTAGACATAAGACTATATTTCCTAAATTTGCATAAAATGAGAATCACACAGATGGACAACACATGCTTCCCATAAGTCCAGTGTGAAAATTACTCTATCACTTGTCGTTGTACCCAATCTTTCCACATTTCTGGCAATTCACATCTTAAACAAACAAGAATTGTGACAAGCAAAACAGATGGTCTCTCCTCCTCCTTCCTAAAAAGTTCCAAAGGCACATTTCCCAAAATTCTTGCTTTATAATGGTGCTGTTCTACTTGTCACAGCAGTTTTGAAAGAACTTTCAGTAACACACAAATAGCAGGCCTGTGCCTCTTTTACACCAAGGTCCTGGAAAACCTGCCTGCGAGTGCAACGGATCCGAGCAAAGGATGAGCTAAACCCCCCAGATCTTCTAGGTGAATTTAAGGTGATGTCAGTCAAGCCGTTTAAAGCAGGCTTGCTATTCAAAGGCTAAAAGGCAGATTGTGGATCCTTCTCCATTTATAAACCAGACTATTAATTGGTGCTTGGTGTCAGCTCATTCATTACTCAGCATGTGGGAGTTTTATCAAACCCACATATTTGCTAAGGGAAAGATGTCCTGCAACAAAGGGCGCTCCTAATTAGTGGCACATGAGCCTCTTCATTGGGAGCGTTCACAATGGACATACAGCCAAGGATGCCTTTGCTTCCCATTGTGACCTTACAGCATATCAACCTTCTCGTTTCAACCTTCTCATTTCTCTTTTATCTCCACCTCATGTGGTCTTCTGGTCAAATGTGCCGATTATGGCTATGGGTATCCATCTCCTATGCAGCAGTGGTTAGAGGGATGGGACAGGCCAATGCACCTTGCAAGGGTTACAGGCACCTGGACCCCTACATGGCAGTAACTTATGAATGAGCTGAGGACAAGCAAACAATGTCAGGTGTGGAGAAATCGTCAAGGAACCCATCAACATAGCCCTCAGAAGGGAATGGAAGGTAAGTGACAGCAACACAAAAGGGGCTGCAAAAATACAACCAAGAGCATAACCCAGTTTTGTCTCTAAGCAACACAGCTTGAAAAAGCAACCCTTTACTTCACAAGAAGCAAATAACAAAAAAACCCACAACTATCACACCAGTAACCTCCTTAGCCTTTGCAACACCATTTCATAAACCACTCTTAGTCTACAACTACATGTATACATTTTGCAGGCACACAAATAAGCCAGGCTTACAAGAGAAGGTGCATCCATGTCTTTGCATTGCTCCACATGAGCAACCAGGAGTAAGAAGTGCTCAGTTAAGGTGTTGCTGAAGGAATCCTAAGTGTGCATCCCACCAGAAAGTGGGACACGAGCCTGGCTCCTCTTGCTGCATATGTTCTCACACCAAAGAAAAGGTGGGGCAGCGTTACCACTGTCTTAAGAGAAAGCAACTGTTGTCAGCTGCATTTGGAGAGAAGTCTGATACTGTCAGAGCATATCAGGTGCCATCTGAAAACACCTACTTAAGGAGCCCCTGAGCCAAGATAGAGGTGGAAAATCTATTTACTAAACACCACAAGGTGATGGAGAGGCCTGTGGCAGCCCTCGCCACGCAGAGAGAGGCAGCTCCCGGACCCATGGTGTAGCAGGTTGGCAGATGTTTTTTTCCAGACTCAATTTCAGGCTCATACGCCTCAGGGGCTGCCTTAAGTGTCCCATTTTGGCTCTAAGCCTTGTTTACAGGTGGAGTATTTAATTCCATGCCCAGGAGACAAAGGGAATGCTACATAATCTGTGTTACCCTGCAAACTTGCACTCTTCCCATGTCGGACTTGGAAGCGTGCTTTCCTCAGAAAAACTTTTACCTATAAATTCAGATGCTTCTGAGTACAAACAGCAAACAGTAGAAACACATACTTAACAGGAAAAAGTGCCAGTGAAAGTTTTCTGCTATCTGGAGGCCACCTAAATCATTGAAGTTAGCTCCATAATTAACTGTCTGGATGGTGGCTAATGCTGATTTGCTGGTTGAAAAGAAAGAGAGAATACAGAGACTCTTACTAATGATCAGGATCTGCCACTCTCACTTACACTGAATATCATTTCGCTGCCCAAACTACCTCTTCAGTTTTAGTTGACCAAGTCAAGACATCATTAAATTAGATTGAGCAGTAATTTATGCCAAAAATACTCCCACTGGTACTACTGGACTATTTCTGGAATAAATTACTATTCATGTTTATCCCTGCTATTGTTCCCTTCCCCTAAACGACAGAGAACACAGCAGGAGGAAGGGTAATTTCACATTAAAACTCATAACAAAGACAAGAAGTCTTTTCTGAAGTGTTTATAAACTTACATCCAGAGAGTGAAGTCTTCCATTTGACAATAAATGCAGTGTATGTAATCCCAAGTTTCTACATTCCATCCATGCTGGCAACATGTCTTAACCCCAGTTTCCAATGGTTTTAAACTGAAAGAGGGGAGATTTAGATGAGATCTCAGGAAGAAATTCTTTGCTGTGAGGGTGGTGAGACACTGGAAGAGGTTGCCCAGAGAAGCTGTGGCTGCCCCATCCCTGGAGGGGTTCAAGGCCAGGCTGGATGGGGCTTGGAGCAACCTGGTCTGGTGGGAGGTGTCCCTGCCCATGGCAGCGATGATCTTTAAGGTCCCTTTCAACCTAAACCATTCTATGATTCTATGAAAAAGCAAAGAGATTCTTGGGAACACCCGTGCCATTTGCCATGTTACCCCTCCAGGGATGGGGCAGCCACAGCTTCTTTGGGCAACCTGTTCCAGTGCCTCACCACCCTCACAGGAAAGAATTTCTTCCTAAATTCTAAATTCCTAAATTGTGTCTTCTGCACAAGCTTTCCACCTTGCTTACAAACTCAACAGAGCTCCCTTCAAAGGCCAGCCAGACTGCAAGGGGTCAGAATCAGTGTTTCTTCTTGAGTTTTTAGGAATTACCATCACTATATTCCTGTTTATTTAAAAGGATTGACTTCTTGTTTGGTTGGTTTTTTCTGCCTTAATGATACACCATATCATAAAGCAGAAGTTTGGTTGTTTTTTTCTGCCTTAATGATACACCATATCATAAAGCAGAATAATTTTGAAGTCAAAAATAGGAATTGCCTTGGAACAATGGAAACAGCAACAATGGAAAGAAGACATAAGTTAAGATCATTGGAAAGCCTCTATGTAGAACCATGGTGCTTGGCTAAAGAGGGTTCAGTAACTGACATTGCACAAACCTAAATCTTTGGCACTGCTGGCATTGTATTATTTAAAGAACCAGCAACAAGAGAAAACATTTCACAGGACCTTCCAGTAATAATTCCAAACTGAACCTCATTTTCAATCTGTTTGGATCTGTTCTGCCTTTCTTCCCATAATGATCAAGCACTGAAGCATTCCTTCACTGCACACTCTCAAAAAGTGTATTTTGAATTGGGAATACTTGCACTGCAATAGCAGTGAAATGAAGCATTATTTCCGGTCAAATTTACAGTTGCCATACTGGGTCAAAAAATACAGAATCATTTGCAGTTTGTAGACAAACCATCAATGGCAGTGAAATTAAGCATTATTTCCAGTCAAATTTACAGTTGCCATGCTGGGTCAAAAAACACAGAATCATTTGCAGTTTGTAGACAAACCATGAACTGAAAAAAATAAACCAGGAAAAAATATTATTTGTATCCTTTGGGAGCTATTCACTGAAAGTGCTTAAGGTAGGTAAGGGGAAGTATAATTTTTACCAGCTCCGAAAAATGCAATATGCTCCAGGTAAAACTTCCACCACCCTCTGTGGAGTGTGATTTTTAATATTTTTTTTAAGAGGGCAAATAAACACTTCACTCCCCCAAAACAAACCTTGAATCAAAGCTTCTTCCCAGAAGCCCAGATATTCCCTGTATAAGCTTTAACCACACACAGCTATGCATTTTTTTAGCCCAAGGACTCGCACCAGCCTCTTTTAGTATTCCCCCAGCATCCCGAACCAGCAGGCAGTTGAACCATATGTGGCTCTGGGCAGGTTGATAACACCTGCTTAGGAGGGTCAGCAAAATTATGGCATCTTCTTCTGCTTCCAGGAAAACCCAAGCATGGGTCTGAAGTGTTTTGCAGACCCCCTGAAACATTATTTTATTGGATTCTAAATATAAATGTTTATTATGATTTGTAGTTTCAAGCAAGCAGCATTCTGCATTGGCGTGTTAGGGAGCCAAAGGGAGGCCTACTGACGAGATGGCATGATATCTTTCCTCCATTTGAATGTTCAGAACTACCTTTGGACAATTAGACATAAGACTATATTTCCTAAATTTGCATAAAATGAGAATCACACAGATGGACAACACATGCTTCCCATAAGTCCAGTGTGAAAATTACTCTATCACTTGTCGTTGTACCCAATCTTTCCACATTTCTGGCAATTCACATCTTAAACAAACAAGAATTGTGACAAGCAAAACAGATGGTCTCTCCTCCTCCTTCCTAAAAAGTTCCAAAGGCACATTTCCCAAAATTCTTGCTTTATAATGGTGCTGTTCTACTTGTCACAGCAGTTTTGAAAGAACTTTCAGTAACACACAAATAGCAGGCCTGTGCCTCTTTTACACCAAGGTCCTGGAAAACCTGCCTGCGAGTGCAACGGATCCGAGCAAAGGATGAGCTAAACCCCCCAGATCTTCTAGGTGAATTTAAGGTGATGTCAGTCAAGCCGTTTAAAGCAGGCTTGCTATTCAAAGGCTAAAAGGCAGATTGTGGATCCTTCTCCATTTATAAACCAGACTATTAATTGGTGCTTGGTGTCAGCTCATTCATTACTCAGCATGTGGGAGTTTTATCAAACCCACATATTTGCTAAGGGAAAGATGTCCTGCAACAAAGGGCGCTCCTAATTAGTGGCACATGAGCCTCTTCATTGGGAGCGTTCACAATGGACATACAGCCAAGGATGCCTTTGCTTCCCATTGTGACCTTACAGCATATCAACCTTCTCGTTTCAACCTTCTCATTTCTCTTTTATCTCCACCTCATGTGGTCTTCTGGTCAAATGTGCCGATTATGGCTATGGGTATCCATCTCCTATGCAGCAGTGGTTAGAGGGATGGGACAGGCCAATGCACCTTGCAAGGGTTACAGGCACCTGGACCCCTACATGGCAGTAACTTATGAATGAGCTGAGGACAAGCAAACAATGTCAGGTGTGGAGAAATCGTCAAGGAACCCATCAACATAACCCTCAGAAGGGAATGGAAGGTAAGTGACAGCAACACAAAAGGGGCTGCAAAAATACAACCAAGAGCATAACCCAGTTTTGTCTCTAAGCAACACAGCTTGAAAAAGCAACCCTTTACTTCACAAGAAGCAAATAACAAAAAAACCCACAACTATCACACCAGTAACCTCCTTAGCCTTTGCAACACCATTTCATAAACCACTCTTAGTCTACAACTACATGTATACATTTTGCAGGCACACAAATAAGCCAGGCTTACAAGAGAAGGTGCATCCATGTCTTTGCATTGCTCCACATGAGCAACCAGGAGTAAGAAGTGCTCAGTTAAGGTGTTGCTGAAGGAATCCTAAGTGTGCATCCCACCAGAAAGTGGGACACGAGCCTGGCTCCTCTTGCTGCATATGTTCTCACACCAAAGAAAAGGTGGGGCAGCGTTACCACTGTCTTAAGAGAAAGCAACTGTTGTCAGCTGCATTTGGAGAGAAGTCTGATACTGTCAGAGCATATCAGGTGCCATCTGAAAACACCTACTTAAGGAGCCCCTGAGCCAAGATAGAGGTGGAAAATCTATTTACTAAACACCACAAGGTGATGGAGAGGCCTGTGGCAGCCCTCGCCACGCAGAGAGAGGCAGCTCCCGGACCCATGGTGTAGCAGGTTGGCAGATGTTTTTTTCCAGACTCAATTTCAGGCTCATACGCCTCAGGGGCTGCCTTAAGTGTCCCATTTTGGCTCTAAGCCTTGTTTACAGGTGGAGTATTTAATTCCATGCCCAGGAGACAAAGGGAATGCTACATAATCTGTGTTACCCTGCAAACTTGCACTCTTCCCATGTCGGACTTGGAAGCGTGCTTTCCTCAGAAAAACTTTTACCTATAAATTCAGATGCTTCTGAGTACAAACAGCAAACAGTAGAAACACATACTTAACAGGAAAAAGTGCCAGTGAAAGTTTTCTGCTATCTGGAGGCCACCTAAATCATTGAAGTTAGCTCCATAATTAACTGTCTGGATGGTGGCTAATGCTGATTTGCTGGTTGAAAAGAAAGAGAGAATACAGAGACTCTTACTAATGATCAGGATCTGCCACTCTCACTTACACTGAATATCATTTCGCTGCCCAAACTACCTCTTCAGTTTTAGTTGACCAAGTCAAGACATCATTAAATTAGATTGAGCAGTAATTTATGCCAAAAATACTCCCACTGGTACTACTGGACTATTTCTGGAATAAATTACTATTCATGTTTATCCCTGCTATTGTTCCCTTCCCCTAAACGACAGAGAACACAGCAGGAGGAAGGGTAATTTCACATTAAAACTCATAACAAAGACAAGAAGTCTTTTCTGAAGTGTTTATAAACTTACATCCAGAGAGTGAAGTCTTCCATTTGACAATAAATGCAGTGTATGTAATCCCAAGTTTCTACATTCCATCCATGCTGGCAACATGTCTTAACCCCAGTTTCCAATGGTTTTAAACTGAAAGAGGGGAGATTTAGATGAGATCTCAGGAAGAAATTCTTTGCTGTGAGGGTGGTGAGACACTGGAAGAGGTTGCCCAGAGAAGCTGTGGCTGCCCCATCCCTGGAGGGGTTCAAGGCCAGGCTGGATGGGGCTTGGAGCAACCTGGTCTGGTGGGAGGTGTCCCTGCCCATGGCAGCGCTGATCTTTAAGGTCCCTTTCAACCTAAACCATTCTATGATTCTATGAAAAAGCAAAGAGATTCTTGGGAACACCCGTGCCATTTGCCATGTTACCTGCTGGTGACCAAAACTGCTGATGCAAGAGCATCATCCCCAACTTCAAAAGCTCCATGTCCCTCCTGGTACGCGTGCAGGAATCTGCCTGGCTCGGGGGACCTGGGGGCATTGCACAGAGAAGAAACAGCCTAGGCCAAGTTTTTTAAAACTAATCGCTGCAGTCTGGCAAATTTTTGGCGTGCAGCCACCCCCAGCAGCCATTCAGAAATGCCAGGTGGCTCCGTCTTGCCAGCGAAATGATTTGGCAGAGATTTTGAAATGAAGCAATTCAAAGTGAAAATCATCTGCCCTTTCCAAACAGAACTGTCTCAAACACTTGATTAGATTTCAATCCAAAATAGATATTTTTCTGTTCAAATTAACTGACTGCAACATAAGCCATTTTTGTCCTAGTCTGTCTGGCTGATGGTGTCTCATAGCAACTTTGTGGTATTTCTGTATGCTACCTTTGCTCAGGCCTGGGCTCTGTCATGGAAACTGGCAGGATAAGTTGTAAATGAGAATTATATTTTGGTGATCTTGGTAAGTAGGAACTTCATATTAATAAAAACTCTTGTGAGCCACAATGCACATCTCCCCACAGCTTCTTGCCACATGGTATCTCATCTTCGGCACTGAGACATAGTAGAAGAAAAAAACCTAATCCTGGCTGCTAAATGTAAACAGAGGTAGTTGAGGGGCTGTTGACAGATTTATTCTTGTTTATAAGATATTGAATAATCAAAACTGAACCTAAGCTAGTTTTATAAATTTTCAGAAATATTTCAAATGAAGAAATCAGAAAGATTTCCAATCTTGAAACTGCTCTAAGATATTATTTTTGTGGGTTTTAGCATCAAATCATTTTATTTCTAAGTCAAAGACAACTTTTTGTTTGGGAATTTGATTTTATTTGCACCACAAAGAATTTAAAAGTTTAAAAAAACAACATCCAGGCACAATTTAATTGAAGTAACATTTGCTGCCTTTGTTTTTTTGAGTTGGTTTGTTGACCAGCTGAGGAAGATTAAATGGGACCAGGTGAAAAGTTTCAAAAGTAAAGCTTTTCATCCCAGTTTAAACTTTGAAAAAAACTTTCACAAGATGAGAAAACAATTTCCTAGACTGTTCCAGACATGGACATTGTGAAGAGATGCAGATTTTTTTTTTTCTAAAGGAAGTGGTCGTGGAGGGAAACCTAGCTCTGATCCACTAGTCATTCCAGAAACTCCTCTGCAAGAGGGAAGCTCAGCAGCAACTCAGAGCTATTCAGGGTACCTGGTGTGGAAGGAGGGAGAGGAGACGAGCAGGGAACAGACTTAGGCTGCACATTTCCAGATTTTGTGCATTAATCCCCTGTCCTGGGACACTGATGATGTCACTGAGACACATTGTCTTGTGTCCAGAGTCCACTGATGCAAAATTTTATACATTTGACAGAAGAAACAATTCTTGTTGTTTCCTGGATGTTAGTTAGTTACATAGCAAAGAAAGTACTTCCAAAGATAAAAAGCTTGTCCAGAAAGCAGAAATTATAACACTTTAAACTGCTGGTAAGTGAAATTTAAAAAAATAAGCCAACCTGACAAAGTTTGAGAAGAGTAATAACAGGAATCTTTCTGTATACTCCCTGCTCACCCCTGTAACTTATACTATACAGGAAGATCTCTCAGGACTTTTAAAAATACCACCCTAGCTTGAGACCCTGTTAATTACCACATACCCCCAAATTGCCAATTAAAAATACAGGAAGTCAAATAAAACACGAAAGAGAACATGCTCAGGGTAAATCAGTCCTTCTTCCAGCAGATGGCTACCCAGAGAGTAAGAGGCCAGTTTCTCCCCCCATTACAGCCAGCCGGCATCAGGTGTAAAATATTAAATATCCTTTATCAAAGACAGCACAGTCACCCTTCTTATCACCTCATACCTTCACAGCCCACCCTGCTGGAGGTTCCTCGCAAGCCCTCAGGTCCATAGTTCATTCCTGGTTTTGGACACTTTCTCTCTTCCCTGGGTATCCTGCACGTTTGTTGAGCTCAGCCTCCTGCCTTTACCAGAGAGGCCCAGGAGGAAAAAGTGATTGCAGGGCTGTGATTGCAGAGCTCATCCTCCTGCCCCTTATGCTGGGTCACTCCTGCCTCCCTGGGATTCAGTCATTCAGGGATAACCATACCTAGAAGATTCACTGCAGGCTGAACATTATCCAGCACAATTCATGTTATTATAAGGAGCTTTTTGCAGTCCATAGTACCTAAATATCAGAATTTTACACAGCTTTTCCCATGTTACAAGGCAAAAAGTATAATTGGCTCAACATCATCATCATGGTTTTCACAATTACTGAAAAAAACATCTTCATAGCTATTTAGAGGCCAGTAGGGAGCTCTCTAGGCTTGTCCTCTTGCATAACAGTTTGTAAAGTTTTTTCCTAGCGATTCCTCCATCAAACTCACTCATCCATGGTTTAGATGTAGCAATTTTCATCCTTTTTGACTTGCGCTTTTCAAGGAGAGGCGTTAACTTCTGTCAAGCCTCCAGGCAATAAAGCTGCCTTTTTAAGCTCTCCTCTGAGATCTCTTAGAAATACTCCATAGAGACCAACAGTCTCCTGATTAAATTGATTAGAGCTTATTGTGATCACTGCTTCAACTATTTGCATTCCTGTCTCGGAAGAGCTACGTCTGCTTGCACAGACCCAGATAACCCTGCAGAAAGCAGCAGAACTTCTAACCAGATGTGATGTTTAAAGGAATTGGGGGGGGGGGGGGGGAAGGAGATTTCCCCCACCACCGGTATAAGTGTGCCACCCTCTGGACAACGGTCTGAAATGCCTTTTCCAGCCCACCAACATCTTGGGGTAAAAATAGCCCTGCCAGTGGAGTCCAACAGCTTGTGGACCTGAACCAAAAGCCAAACATCTGTGTAAAACGGAGTCCTGCTTAGCTCAGCCAGGAGCTTTCTAGTCTTAGCTCCAGAGCTGAAAACAGCCCTGATCCTGTGACAGCAAGAATTGCAGTTCATTTTCAGATATTAAGGGCCTATGGACTCTTTTTTTACCCTTGGACCACTGCTTTCCTTGTCATTGTACCCGTTACAAGCAGCAGAGACGTGAAGTGCAGCACCACCCTTGTCAGAAGATGTTCTAGCAGGCAAGGCTTTCTCCATTAAGGCCCTGTTCCTGCCTAATTAAATTTCCTACTTTTCAGTTAATTATTTTTTTTCCATTTTAAGGTTTACATTTTGCCTCAGCTCCCTTCTCCATCTCAAAGAGGAAGAAGCTAGATAAGTGCTTTGCAGCAGAGGGTCAGACTCTTTTTGGGGACTGCACAGTGTATTTTGGACTCTACTAAGCAGCAAATCTTCTACAAAGAGTGCCAAGGCAACATGCAAGCTGCCTTGTAGAGCAGGAGGCCACAAAACCACCCGAAGGAAGCAAGCACATTGAGCCTCCAGATGGTCAAGCAGACTATATGGAAAACTCTTCTCACCAGGGAGACAAACCTGTAGTCCAGCAGCATTTCTCTCCATCCTCTCCTCCTGGCTTGAGGCCTTACAACCCATAAACCCACCAGATCGATTTTAAGCTTTACTATTTATTACAGCATTCCCAGGTCAGGCCAGACTATTCCTCCTTGAGTGAAAACTCTAGGTTATGTTATTAGATCCTCGTAATGGCATCTTACTCATACTTCTTGGAAGCAATGTGCCTCGGCGGGCAATTTTGTAAGTGATCAGATTACGATGGACTAAAATGGGATGGAAGTGCTGCATAAACCAGGATAAATTGAAAGCCTCCATTTCTAAAAGCAATTTATCTAGTGTTTGATAGATGGGGGAAAGAAGAAAGGAAGAGAGATCCCTACCGAAGAGAGCATTGTCAGAAACATTTGTTCTCACTGGACAGTAAATTGACCAACAGCCTGTTCTTAGGAGAGCAGAAGCTGCCTTCTCACCAGTGGGCTGTGAGATTCAAAATCATGCTAAAAGAAAATTAAAATTGGAAGATCCAAGCACTCAGTACTTTACAACAGGGAAAAAAGCTGCCTGTCCACATTTCCTCTGCTTTGTCTACAAGCAAGGTGAGATTAAATGCTCCTTTGTGTGACACGGAGGACACACTGTGACATGTCCACAGCATCATATCCCAGGCTCGTTCAATGCGCAGAATAGCTCATGTGCAAACTCTTATTCAACCTTTCAATGTCCCTTCTCTCAAGGGATGGTTTGGGCATTATTTGCAGTGCCACAGCCCAATATTTTATCAAGCATGAAGTTAGTCATTACCTCCTGGAAGTTTCTGTGATGATGTCATTTCACAACAGCTGATCTACAGCCATAATGAATTTGTCTCTCTGCTCCAGCAATGAGAGCAAGGACTCTTCACAGAAGAAAAGTTGAGGCGCAGGGGTATATGGATCCAGTTTAGTTGGCTGTCCTTCCAGTGGTTAATATTTTACAACATCCTGTGGCAGAGAAACCTAGAACAATTTTCATATGTATAACTACTGCAGCATAAGGACTTAGCTCTGTAGCAGAAAGGAGATCCCACCTTGTTGTCCAAGTGACATTCTGGAGATGATCTTACAGACTGTCATGGTTTCAGCTGGGACAGAGTTAACTTTCTTGCTAGATGCTAGTATAATGCTATGTTTTGGATTTGGGATGCAAGCGATGTTGACCGTGAAGTGGTGGTTTGGGTTGTCGCTGGGCAGTCAAAGCCTTTTCTGCTCCTCACACCATCCCCACCAGCAAGTGGGCTGGGGATGCACAAGAAGTTGGGAGGAGACAGAGCTGGGACAACTGACCCCAAGTGACCAAAGGGATTTTCCATATCATATGACATCATGCTCATGAAGTCAAAGCTGAGGGAAGAAGGAAGGGGGGATATTTGGAGTGATGGCATTTGTCTTCTCAAGAAACCATTATGTGTGATGGAGCCGTGCTTTCCTGGAGATGTCCAGGAAAGATGAAGACTTGCCTGCTGGTGGGAAGCAGTACATGAATTCCTTGTTTTGTTTTGCTTGTGTGCATGGCTTTTGCTCTACCTATTAAACTGTCTTTATCTCAACCCACGAGTTTTTTCTCACTTTTAGTCTTCTGATTCTCTCCTTCATCCCAGCCTGAGGGGAGGAGGAGTGAGCGAGTGGCTGCGTGGTTCTGGTTGTCAGCTGGGGTTAAACCACAACACAGGCAAACCATTTAGTGGCCATTACTAGAAACTTCACATCTATTAGTGACTGACTTAAGGTTGCACGGGCAATCCTGATTTAGGTATTTCCCTACAGTAAACTTCATTTCACAGAATGGTATTTTGAGTTGAAGCAAAGCTGAAGGTTTCACGTCCACTGCAGACACAGCTAACAATTGTGTCCCCCACCCCTGCACCCTCATATCTGCCCTGTGTCACCTGAGCTTCTGCCTCTGTTCCTCACCACAGTCATGGTGATCTCTTTGCTGCAGGCTAGCTCAGACTTTCAGTCCTTACCAGCTCTTCCAAAAAGGTTTTTCTAGCCTCTGCCTTTCTACCATTTCTTCTGCAGCCCAGTGTGACAGATCCCTCTGTTTATCATGTAGACATGTTGAGGGGAAACACCAAGAGAGCAAGACCAGGTGTGTGAGTTCAGCAGCTGTGACCAGCTGAAAGCCAGAGACTTATAATGAAAAGCATTAGAGAACCTGAATAGACAGTACTGCTAGCAACTCCATCTTTAGTGGGTGCAGTGGTGGCTGCCACAACTGTGTCTTTTAATTTTAACACAGAGATAACAAATACCTCATTGTTACTAATCATTTGCCTCAGCTGTGTCTCGTGACAATGGGTTCCCCAAGGTAGCAGCAATAGTGCCATAAGGTCTGGTCTATGCTTCGATGTTCTGTCTGTATAGTTGCAATAGTTAGAAGCACAGAGAAAAAAACAAACAGAAAATGCTAGCAAAGAAGTTATTGTTTGTTTAAATTGTCTCCTCACCAAGAAAGCTCACAAAGCTCCCTACAAGCCTTTCTAGCACAGATGAACACCCTTAGCAAATTACAGAGACAGTCACCCAGCAGTGCAGGGTTTCCTCATCTCACAGTCCCGGAGAAGTAAACCCCAGAATAATCCTCAAAAGTAGTTTATGGTCATGTCTATCCTCTGCTTTTGAGGAGAACAAACAGCATGTAACAGCTACACCACGAACAGGATTAGAACAGCCTGTATAACTTCTTATCAATAACACACAACTCTCTTTTATGCTGTGCCACCAGTAAATCACACAACAAGGCACTCCTTTTTGCAGTATGTTTTGTAAAGCTTTCCTTTTAGCAAGCTCAAATTCTCAAAATTAGCAAGCTCACTTCTCTTTCAGTCTCAGTGATGGAATTTAATGTATTAAACAACCTGAATATTTTTTAAAGTTATAACAGGGCCAGGAAGGTCTGCCATAACTTTTTCTTTTCAACACTGTGATGCAGAGGGAAAGAGATGAAACAAAAAGGCTAAACAAACTATGTCAAAAGATTATTCAGTGTCTGACACTCAGTGGCCAAAATCCAGTACTGCAGTTACAATCTGGCTGCAGAAATCAGCACTGCCTCAAAAGTTACCCAGTTCAAAAGTGACCCCAGTCGAGGCACCAATAGAAATGTTAAAGGACATTTTAGTCCTGCCATTTTAGTCTTTTATTAGCATGTGTTTTTAAACTATGGGATCAAGACAGAATTAAAACCAGGGTTTCAATTACAGGTAAGCGAAGCTGAAGAGAGGGCACAAAAGCCAAACACTGGAATTTAATTATATTAAAATTAATACAATAATTTCTGTCTCATCATACACCCACTGAGAACAGATTTTATTTTTTTTCCATGTTTTTGTGTCCTGGATAAGCTATGGGATCAAGACAGAATTAAAACCAGGGTTTCAATTACTGGTAAGGGAAGCTGAAGAGAGGGCACAAAATCCAAACACTGAAATTTAATTATATCAAAATTAATACAATAATTTCTGTCTCATCATAAACCACTGAGAACAGATTATTATTTTTTTTCCATGTTTTTGTGTCCTGGAAAATACCAGTCACCCTATTGGTGATTATTTTAATAAAACTCAGTGGTGGTGTAAGTCTACTACTTTGGAAAATTTTAGAAAAAAAAAATTAAAATGTGAATATAATCCCTAAAAAAAAAAAATATCTACATGCACTGTCTAAAGTAATCTTAATTCCAAATGAGCCATTAAATAAAAATAAATAGATACAACTAAGAATAACTAATAAACTTCACAAAGATATTTAACCTGCTGCAAGAGAAATCAGAATGTCACAGTCTGTTACCATAAGGTAGGGAGTAAAATCTTTGATGGCATAAAACAATGAAAAAGAATATTTTAAGGTAGGAAACAAATAAAGATGCCCCCATAAAGCCTCTCATTGAATGGTATCAGAGATGCTTAGTCTTTGTTTTGCACCCACAGACCTACATTCAAGCCAGACTGGTGTTGAAGCCCAGACAGAGGTGGCCGGGTTGAGAACATACTCTGAGAATATTGGTTAGATTGTTGCTCTAGCTACAAAAAGTGGTGTGACCGAAACACTCTAGTCTGGTGAGTAACCCTGGCTGAGGTGGCAGACATCAGAAACTCATGTTTAATCCTGCAGATTCAAGGAAGGACTCTCATTAAGTACTCTAAGAATAGGGCAGCACAAACAAGAGATAGTCTATACCCTCTAGTGTCACATTTCCTGTAGAGGATGTAAGTTATCCAAGAAAACAAGATTTAAAAGAGTTTGAAACTGAATGCAGGAGATTTAGGTAAATTCCTATAAAATCCCTTTGCATAGCAAAGAACAGGGTTTGGCCAGAGGTGCATAATGTTGTCCAGGAGAGACATTCCAATAAAGCCATAGGAAATGTCAAACAGGAACTCATAGTCAGAGATAAATTTGGTCTTTCACTCCGTGAGTATATGGACTAGAAAATTCTGGATTACCTTCAGAGCACTGATGGAATGGTTTTAAATCCCAGACATGTATGCCAGAAAAAATTCTGTGTAACTTTCAAAAGCCATGTTTCTTTGCACACACTCCGTGAGTATATGGACTAGAAAATTCTGGATTACCTTCAGAGCACTGATGGAATGGTTTTAAATCCCAGACATGTATGCCAGAAAAAATTCTGTGTAACTTTCAAAAGCCATGTTTCTTTGCACACCAGGAACTTTTCTATCTCAGAAATCAAGCCATCTCCACAAAGATGATGGAGAGTGGTCCTGCAATGACGTCTCCACAAAGATGATGGTGAGTGGTCCTGCAATGACTTCTGCCAAATCAAGGTGATTGGGGAGGTTCCTGAGGACTGGATGTTGCTCCTATCTTCAAGAAGAGCAAGAAGAAGGATCTGAAGAATCCAGTCAGCCTCACCTCAACCTTAGGAAGGTGATGGCACTAATTCTGGAAGTCATTTCCAAACACAAGAAGGACAAGAAAGTCATTGGGAGCAGTCAGTATGGATTTATGAAGGAGGAATCATGCTTAACCAACCTGATAGACTTCTATAATAAGATAACTGTCTTGGTAGAAGAGGGAAGAGCTGTGGATGGTGTTTAACTTGACTTTAGTAAAGCTTTTTGCACAAAATCTCCCATTACATTTGTATTGACAAACCAGTGCTCCATAGAAGAGGGAAGAGCTGTGGATGGTGTTTAACTTGACTTTAGTAAAGCTTTTTGCACAAAATCTCCCATTACATTTGTATTGACAAACCAATGAAATATAAACTAGGTAAATGGACAGTAGACTGAAAATAGGCTGAACTGCCAGGGTTGTGATGTGCAGCACAAAGCCCAGCTGGAGACCAGTCACCAGTAGTGTACCAGTGGTACTCGGTCCAGTCCTGTAACTTCTTCATTAATGACCTGTTCAGTCTGGAGAAAAGAAGGCTCAGGGAGTGAAATACAAACAAGGTAAATGGACAGTAGACTGAAAACAGGCTGAACTGCCAGGGTTGTGATGTGCAGCACAAAGCCCAGCTGGAGACCAGTCACCAGTAGTGTACCAGTGGTACTCGGTCCAGTCCTGTAACTTCTTCATTAATGACCTGTTCAGTCTGGAGAAAAGAAGGCTCAGGGAGACAGAGAAAAGTGAGGTGATGAAAGAGAATACCATTTTGCAGCATGTCCTGTTCCCCCGTACTTATATGTTAAAATCAGACATACATACATGCCTTAATGCATGTATATATATATATTATATTCCATGTATCTGACAGCACAAAACCAACTTTCCTCTGCATTAGGAGTGAAAATGTGCTCTCCAAATCCGGCTACAGCCTTTTCAGCAACTGTTTGAAAATAATATGACTGAAGGTACATCTAAACCTTTAGTCACCAGCTTCCATGTCAAGAAAATCAAGGCTGCTAAAGTCTGCCGTGGTATCATGGGAATATGTTTGGAGGACGCTGTTTCACCAGTAGCTTTTCAGCTTGAACTGACATTTCTCACTATTCATACCCATCAATGTCAAAAACTATATCAGGTTTTACAGCAAAGTTTCTACATTTGCCTTAAAGGGTGTCACTCAGCCTGTGCTCTCCGCCGTAAAACGGGCTCGTTGGGCAGCAGGACTCCCGGCTGCGCTGAAATGCAGTTGGCACAAACACTCCTGTGAGACACCTAACCATCCTGACAGCAGCTACGCTCAAAAGAGGGCACGTTTTTCCCCACACAGCTGATGCTTTCCCCTCCCCATAGCTGCAAGAGCTTTTCGCTGGAAGTAGGAGTTAGTGTTACTATGGTAGAGTGTTCTTGCTTGTGTTTGTTGAAAGGTGTTTAATAGTAAGCACAGGGTTGAGTGAATGTGTCATCTGCCAGACTCTGTACGCATTGAGTACAAGAGAAGGAAGCTGAGCATTCAAGCTGTTTTCAAAGTGCCCCCCCTGATGACTGGAGAGGGGGGTTGACTGGCTGCATCATCTCATCTCATCTCATCACCTTGTTTTGAATTTGATCTCTTGGAAAAGAGATGCTGAAGACAGGAGATGTAAAATTAAGATCTCAAATGGTTTTCAGATTGGGTCCTACAAATAAATGAGCATCCTTGTTTCACACTCTAAAAGGGATACTCATTTAAAACAGCTCATGACAGAAAGGATTTCGGGACATTTCTGTTCTATGTTCTAATCTTTATGTAAGTATCCACCTATCTCTACTTGGACAGTGACAGACCTTTTAATTACAGTCTTTTCTAAGTATATCATCATACACCACAATCTGATAATGAAAACACTATATAGATCCCAAAAGGACAAAGTGTTTTGAGCTTGCACTATTAAGTGGGAATAATTAGGATGATGACGATTCCAAGATTTCTAAGTGAAACCTCAGTACTGATGGCATTAAACGTCAAAACCCTGAAAAACTGCCCACAAAGTTCAAGATGATTTCTAGGTAATGAAAAGAAACAGCTAACTCCAACCTGAATTCCTCATAACAAAACTCAGTTCCATCACTTGTAAGACTCACACAGAATCACACAGAATTCACATTTGACCATTTGTGTATCTGAGGATGCTTGAGTGAGACCCCAAACCAGGGATGTCCTAACACTGCTCTAGACAGAAACTTACCTTTCATCTCCATGCATGAAATTTCCAGTGAGTTGAGTCCTGTAGCCTTCCACAAACACCTAAACCAGTTAGATACCCACCAGATCTTTCCCATATACAGAGAAGAATAAAGTATACAAGGCTTCTACCATGGTTAATCAGAGGAAGAGAAATAAACAGCTTTCACCCTATAATTAGAAGTAGATGAACTCCAAAGAAATTAGCAAAAGGGAGCAATTAATTCAATAAACAAGCAAGATTAGTCTGCTTAGAAGTTACATATCTAGTCACTATGTAACAGGAAATAAATTTTTAACACTTTTTCATGGTAAAAAAATTTTCTGAGAGGAACAATAGGAAAGGGGAAGATTCTACTATCAGTTTGGAAAACTTGGGAACAAAGGTGCCTTTTTTGCTTCTTCATTTCCTTCAGGAGTAAAAAAAGGAGGAATGTACTCAAGGTGAAAGAACATGTCCAACTATACTCAATCCAAAGCTGAGGAGTAGATCTACTCAAACTGCAACTGCAACACAAATTTTAACACAGGTTCTTCACAAGTTGCATGCAATTGGGGAGTATATATTACAGTTGTCAAAAATCAAAGCAACTTCAAGAACTAGTTTGATGTGCAAGTTCTCCAGTTTCTCTGGCGTTCACGCTGGTGGTGTTGAACTCCACCATTCAAAGAACCCTACAGAAAGCGACAGAGTGTACAAGCTTGAGGCTTTCAGAGAATGTCCTGCATGCATAAGAAAGTCTATGTGGTATGGCTAGAAAAGGAAATTTGGGGGTTTTTTCTTCCATCTTATTTTTGTGATTCCAGCATGGGGGGAGCAAGATTTTCATACAGGAAATATTAGGGGATTAAAGTGATCTCCTCCATCTTTATTTGTACTATTTGTAGCATATTTATCCCTTTCCACTCCTTCCTAATGCTGGAGATCTACAGTGCCAACAAAAGTAATGAACGACCTGAATTCACCTTTAAATCCCAGGAAACTTGAACAGCCTGTATTCACTGAACTAACAATGTTATTGCAGCAGCTTTGGATAATAAACTCTTAACTGGACTGACAGAAGTCTAGTCTTTGTTGAATACCTCCTCTAATCATCTCAATACAGAACAAGCTGTTTACTTTAATGTTTGTTTTCTTGAAACACAACAAGACTTCATTGTTGGAATTACTGCGTAAATATGGAGCTGAGAAATAGTCACCGGTGAACATTATTCATGGATGTAGAGGTCTTAAATGATTCAGACTCTGATTCACTCACATCCTCAATAATTATCACCACAAAAGGGAACACATTTTAAAGAACAGGATGTGAAATTAATGTTCTGAAGAATTTGTAAAACAAAACCTCTACAGTTTTTTTTTTTTAAGTTCACTATGAATTGTTACTGACTTCTAATAGCTCAATCAGGAGTCTTTCATTGTTAAACAACCATGGTACATGGATTATTTTTTTTCTTGATAAAAACAAAAAAGAATGGTTAAGTAACTGGAAACTTTTAGAATTATTTTAGGTCAGTTTGCACCCATTAATACTTTTTCTTCTTCCATGAGAATATATGAGACTTAAATCACTGGATTATTTTGTAGAAGGACAAGCAACTCTGTCAGCATCAGAGTCTTCAGTCAGTACTCAGCCAAAGCCTTTGGGAGATTTACTGTAAAATTCTTTGGGACACCTATTTGAAAATCAGGAGTAGTTTTTACCTCCTGTTCTCATCTTTAGCCAGCCCTATAAAAGAAATTTAAAATATCTTTAAGAAACTCCATCACATACAACTTAGAGAGCGGCAAACCTGAGATTTGAGTTAGGTAACTGACAAAAATTTCTTATCTTGGGCATGGCAAATGTGTTCTATAAAGATTATGAACTCAGGAGCTCTTTGATTGTCTGAGATATTTAAACAAACATTGTGTGTTGCAGTCTTGTCTCCGAATTCCTGAGTTTGTTAATTGACTGTTCCATGTGGCATTATGTTTTTTTCACCATGTGGTGTTTTTCTACCTTTAGTTTTCAGTCATGCAGTCAAGAGTATCTGCAATACCAGGTGATGTAAATCAACCACACAGCAAAAGGTAATTTAGGATAATTGTTTGTATGAACTATTTGATAAATATTCCTGAATAAGAAATACAGTTGTGCAGATGAAAATGAGATCACAAACCATTCATGGGAGGAAAAAGGCGCTAACATTTTGACAAACACTATCAGGTAACATTCATTCAGTTTAAACTTTGGTATTCATTTGAACCTTTGAATGCCTATGAAATTGGAAGAAGTTTTGTCAATCTACTTGAGGTGTACCCAGGTGTAATGGAGCGATGCTATAATTAAGGTTTGCCTCATAATTATAAGAGATTACTCGAAATAATTAAGTAACTAGCAATTTTTATGTGGCTTGAGAGGTGGGCCCGTGTAATGTCATGAAGGGCCAAGTGAAGGGTTCTGCACATGGGTTGGGGAAATCCCAAGCACAAATACATGGTGGGGGATGAAGGAATTGAGAACAGCCCTGTAGAGGACTTGGGAGTGTTGGTGGACGGGAAGCTCAACAGGAGCTTTCAATGTGCACTTGCAGCCCAGAAGGCCATTTGCATCGTAGACTGCATCAAAAGAAACGTGGCCAGCCCTCTGCTCTGATCTGGTGAGACCCCACCTGGAGTACTGTGTCCAGCTCTGGAGACCCCAGCATAAGAAGGACATGGACTTGTTGGAATGGGTCCAGAGGAGGACCACAAAGATGGTCAGACGGCTGGAGCACATCTCTCTTATGAAGACAGGCTGAGAGAGTTGGGGCTGTTCATCCTAGAGAAGGTTCCAGGGATACCTTAGAGCCCCTTCCAGTACCTAAAGGGGCTCCAGGAGAGATGGGGAGGGACTCTTTATCAGGAAATGGAGAGATAGGATGAAGGGCAATGGTTTTAAACTGAAAGAGGGGAGATTTAGATGAGATATTTAGGAAGAAAGTCTTTCCTGTGAGGGTGCTGAGGCATTAGAACAGGTTGCCCAAAGCACCTGTGGATGTCCCATACCTGGAGGGGTTCAAGCAACAAGTCATTTTATTTACTTCTTGTAAAATGGTTTGAGCAGTAGGTTGCACTAGATGACCTCCAGGTATCCTTTCCAACCTGCATGATATTTTGATTCTATTTTCAGAGAAATTATGAGCTATGTAATTGTGTAAATCTTGCACCTGGATCAACATTTGCATAGAAACCTTATGTGTTCTTCCCTAGGTTTAATAACTTTCTACCTGATTTGCACAGGTTGTATAATCATAGAAAATAGGGCTAAAAGAGGAAGGTGCATGTAGTCTGTCTCCCTTGCCTGGGTCCATCTAGTCCATGATAATCATTTAATTATGAGTCTGGCATCTATAATAATTCAATAACGCAAGTTCTATTAGTGCCCATAGGACTCCAAATGGGCAATTAAAGAGAAAGTTTATCCCATGTAGAAAATATATCCATTTAATTTCATACATTTGGCAGTATACGTCTTGATTATGGAGAGCTCAGGATGATACAAGATTCATTTATTCACTAAAGACTATTCCCTAGGAACTGTCCTATCAGCATTCAAGAGCTATTACAGTACAGCTACTTTCATTATATAGGCAGAGAATTTTGAAGACTGAATGGTTTTTGGGTGGGGTTTTTTTGCTTGTTTGTTTGTTTTTTCTTTCAGAACAGGTTCAAAACAGGACAGAAAATATATGTCATGATAAACAGTGAGGCAAGAGAACAATAATATATAAGGCCAGAGTGCAAGAAATGGAGAGGAAAACAGTTGCAATGGCTCAGGGGAAAAAAGTAGTAAAAGGAAAATAAGTGGTGATAGTAAGGGCCAGATAAAAAAGGGTTGGGAACCACTGAAACCAATAGTTGTAAAAAACACTGTGCTAAACTTCTGGCAAGGCATCCAATCATTCCAGCATGTCCAATCATAAGACAAAAAATTCATAGATTGTCTTGTACAGATGTATGATTTGTGTAATTTAAGATATTTCATTAAAAACAACTTCTAAAGATTTGGTTTCAGCCCCAGGATTTGGGGGTTTTTTTAGGTTTTCAAGGACTGGCACATCACTGGGACAATGGATCCTTTCTGAGTGCATCTGCGTGTTTGAACATTGTGTTCAGATGCAGGCAGATGTCATCTGTCATCCTGCTATCTATCAAGGCAGACAACACACAGGGAGATGTGATAAACCAAAAAATTACAGAGTGAACAGTGTTGCTCAGCTTCAGTCCTTCACCAAACCCATCCCTTTCTCCTGTTTTAGCTCCCTCTTACTGATCCAAGGACTCTTTGTTTTGTATGAAGCATACAAATGTGTTGAATTTAAAAGCTATTCTAAATAACTATTCTGCTTCTAAACTTCTTGGTCTCATCAGATTTTGAAAACAACATATAAAGGGTCTGCAACCACTCTTCCAAGGATTAGAGGAAGGGTAAACATTGAGAGAACACAGAAGACTTCTCTGAAATTCATGTCAACTTCTTCATCGATATTTTTAAATTCAATTCAGATTTATTGTTTTGAAAAAGACTAATTTTTTTTTTGTTTGCACATAACTGTTGCCTTTATGTACACTTCTATTTTAAACAAAACTGCAGTGGATCAATAGCCATAAGGTTTAACAGATTCCTAACAAGAAGTTACACGTTCTGTATTTTTATCCAAAATTCCCAATCTGAGTACATCCAGAAAAGATGCATATTTGCCATGTTTCCCAAACCAGAATTGCATACCTGAGCACTACCTAAAGTTAGATCATCACTCTATACTCACTACCCAGATCTTGTCATTTTTTTCTCTCTCTTCCTGTTCTGAGGTAGTCAAATATTAAGTCCAAATCTAAATGGTTGCTAGAGAAAGCATGGAATTTACATCCAACACCACAATTCAATTATTCTTTGTGTAACAACAGAAACTTACACCTAGAAAATGTGGACTTAGAAAAATGTGAAGATTTTAGTTGTGAAGGATCTTCAGCCTAAAATGTTGATCTTTAAGGGAGTTAGATGCCTATCCCTGTAGAGATCATGGAAGAACCCTGAACTGGTACTATTTGCCCAGTTAATGTAAAATTGGAGTCTTTTGAGTTTTGGTTTGTTTTTTTTTTAAATCAGTTTACCAAGGTGAAATGAGCCACAAAATTATACAAAAGGAGGTCAGAGGACAATAAGAGAAATTGAACTGAACAACACATGAATCTGAGTCCTCCTATGAAAAGTATATTTTAAATATACCAATCTATAATCATACAACTATTTCTGTTGTTACTGAACATTCACACATCCTATTTTGTCAGTAAAATAGCAGCAAATAGGAGCTTTCCCCAGTTTCCACATCTCTATTGTGCCTAGCCAGTCTGAGGGTTGCTCTTTCCATCCCACCACTGCCCGGGACCATTCTCCACACAAGCAGGTTGTTCTGCCTCTCTAAGCAGGTACACAACTTGGGCTGTCAAGTTTTCTTCCACCTTTTCCTCCAGCTGACAGTCTTTCAGCTACGATTCAGCCTCCAACAGATGAACTCAGATTTACCTGGAACCTGCCTCACGATTTATACTATCTGTTGTGGGTTTTTTTAAAAAATAAAATAATAAATTGACAGAATTTGAGGCAAAGTTTTCAGAAGGGAGCTGTACGACGGGACAGCTGATGCTACCGACGTTCCGCTCCGTGTGACAGTTTGTGCCTCGCTCAGCCTTAGATCTTTTTCTTCCACAAAGCTGCACCTAACAATTACTTTTGGTGTCTGTTGCAGAGCTGTCAGCCCCGCATCAGCTGTCAGGAGGCTGAATTTCCCTCCGTCTGTGCCTCATCCCCACGGCCCCGACTGACAGGCGTCCTGCGGTGTATGCGGCTGACTGCCCCGGCACCCCGCCAGCCCCCTTCTCCCCCCTGGATCAGGCTCACGCCCTGGAGGGGTCAAGCTGTGCTCCCTCCCAGGACTGCCTGGTAATGGGAAAATGCAGGTTGCAATGAGGGTCAGCAGAGCAGAGAAGGATGGAACAGCACAAGGCACCAAGAGAGGATCTTCTTAAGGGCAACAAAGATGGTGAGGGGTCTGGAGCACAAGTTTTATGAGGAGAGGCTGAGGGAGCTGGGGTTATTCAGCCTGGAGAAGAGGAGGCTGAGGGGAGACCTTATTGCTCTCTACAACTACCTGAAAAGAGGTTGTGGAGAGGGGGGAGTCGGTCTCTTCTCCCAAGTCACAGGCGACAGGACGAGAGGAAACGGCCTCAAGTTACGCCAGGGGAGGTTCAGGCTGGATATTAGGAAAAATTTTTTCACTGAAGGGGTTCTCAGCCATTGGAATGGGCTGCCCAGGGAGGTGGTTGAGGCACCATCCCTGGAGGTGTTCAAAAGTCGGCTTGATGTAGTGCTGGGAGGTATGGGTTAGTGATGGTGATGCTCCTTGTTTGTTGTGTGGGTGTCTATTTTTGTCAGGTTGACGGTTGGACAAGATGATCTTTGAGGTCCCTTCCAACCTAGAAGATTCTGTGATTCTGTGATTCTTCCACTCCTAGACCCCCTCGGTACCGGCTCCCCCGTTCCTCTCCATGTGACTTCTTCCCAGGATTAAAGCCTTTTGCTACCTCAGCTGTGCTAATCAGCAGTATTTTGTAATGGCAATGTTTGCCCCAAGAGCAACCCCATCTCTGGGGCACATGGAGCACAGGGATGTGGGTGCTGCTCCAGTTCAGCACAGATCAACAAACTGAAATGATGTTACTGTAAGACAAGGGAAGCCCCAGCTGCCTGAAGTATGGGGACCCCAAAACTTCAGAGCAGATACAAGCCCTTTCTCAGAATCACAGAATGATATGGGGTTGGAAGGGACCTCTGGAGATCAACTAGTCCAACCCCCCTGCCAGAGCAGGGTCACCCAAAGCAGGTTGCACAGGAACATGTCCAGGCGGGTTTTGAATATCTCCAGAGACAGAGACTCCACCACCTCTCTGGGCAGCCTCTTCCAGGGCCCTGACATCCTCACAGGAAATAAGTCCCTCCTCATATTTAGATGGAACTTCTTATGTTCAAGTTTGTGTCCATTACCTCTTGTCCTGTCACTGGGCACCACTGAGAAAAGACTGGCCCCATCCTCCTGACACCCACCCTTTCATTATTTATAGGTGTTGATGAGTTCCCCCCTCAGCCTTCTCTTCTCCAGGCTAAAAAGTCCCAAGTCCCTCAGCCCTTCCTCTTAAGAGAGACTCTTCAGGCGCCTAATCATCTTTGCAGCCTTAGTTTCATTCTTTACATGTTTCTTTTGAAGTCAGGACCCTTCCTGCTGTGAATCCCTGCTCCTTTTCACCGCTCCCAGCACTGGCTCCCTCTCACCCCTATTTTGTTCCCCTTTTGCTTTGTCATCCCAGGAATGGGTGCCATTGCACAGCAACATCTGGGCACTTCAGATCCACAACTCAAGCTGCAAAAAGGAGTTAATGGGAAGTGTGTTCTCCACCCTGAGCAGTGACAGACCCAGGTGGCAGAGAACTGGCCACATGGGCTTTATCCACTCCCTGGCTGCTTTCTCAGGGAAGGGGGAAAGAAACCTCCCCTCCTGCGCTGCCACCTTCCTGCCTGAGCAGCTCTTGCACCCAAGGGAGGGCATCCAGCTCATGGGAGAGATGCCCCACGTCCAACCAGAGATGCACAGTGCTCTCCTTTGTCCCTCTCTCACACTGGCAATCTAATGCTGTGAGGACAAAGGCCCTGGCCACGCACCCCTCTCTATGCTGTCTCAATGCTGCATATCGTAGCAGCACGATAGACTACATAATTTGACATCATTTCAGCTTTTAAAAAGGTCCAGTATTAAATGTGCAATGATGCCATGATGAAGACAATACTCTAAATAAATGTATGTTGTTAACATTAGAGTTAAATATCAGGGGGGTAGGATTAGATGATCTCCAGAGGTTCCTTCCAACCCCGTATCATTCTGTGATTTTCCCATTTGTGATATAGTCCAGCTCTTTGAAAAACACTAACTACCTTGAAATCAAAGAATATTCTTTTGAAACTTTCCAGTCTGTGGACTCTAAGTCCTTCTTTGCATGTAAAATTTTTGGTCAAGTCCACCTACATGTATAAAAAAGCCCTATGCATTATTGGCTTCTCATGCTGATGATGGACCAAAACAACTCTACCGAGTCATGCTACCTGCATGACTCCAGTGACTCCTGGCTGTCTCAAGAAATGGGTGTTGCTCTCTATTTTTCACAAGTAGGTTTCATTTGGCAGGTAACCAGCCACGAAGTGAGATATTAAAAAAAAAAGTGCCATACAAAATGACATAACGATGCTGCCAGCTTCTTCTCCTTCGTTTATATCTACTATAAGCTGAAACCAATGTGCAAAAAAGGTTATTTTTTCCTTTTTATATATAAGTGTATATATATGCAGATACAAAGATACACACACTCCAATTTCTTTAAAGATTGTAAAATATCAGATTATTTCTGAGATTTGATTATTAAGTACCTAAAAAGAAAAAAAAAAATATTAAGAGAGTAAACTTGTCTTCCATAGCACGGCTGAATTAAAACACATGGTCATGTTCTTCTCTAACCCCCTAAACATCCTCGCCTTGCATTCTACACTAACCTTGGAATTATCATGTCCCAAAAGCAACTCAGCTGTTATAAGAAAAGTAATAATTCTGTATTTCCAGATGTAACTTTGATGAAATTATTTCTGTAGTTGTTTGAAATAACAAGAGAGGAACCATTTTCAGCATTTAGTTACATTTGCTCATGATTTTCCTAAGAAAAGAATGACAGCAGCAATAAAAAAATCATACTGGTGTTAAATGCTTTCATTGTTTGGGGTTTTTTTATCCCCTTCAACTGAGAAAAGTAAGGCTGAAGTTGGGGAAAACATTGAAGAAAGCAAGATGTTTTCTCTTAGTTTCTTTTTCTGGTATGCTTGAGTGGGTGTGCAAATTGCCTCTCACTCTTCCTTAAATCACATTTTTTTCTCTCCTTTAAATGTAATGGGAAAAACATTGAAACAACTGATGGAAGGGGAGACATCAAATTACCTTTTTTTCAAAGTTACACAAGACTCACATTTGACATCACAAAATCTACAACGCAGCAGGGATGGAGACAGGTCACACATGGGAAGGGAGCAGGACAAGCCAGGGCTGGGCAGCTGTGGTCAGATCGTGTAAAACAGAATGACTTTGTCACCCTGGCTCATGACACCTCCACCACGCAAGATCACAGCGAGAAAAAAAAGATCCAGACTTGCCAGCTGCAGTTCTCTCTGACTCTGGTACAAGAGAGTGAAGAACAGAGAAGACACAACACTGCCCTGGTGGCACAGCAGAAGAGACTCTGGTACAAGAGGGTGAAGAGCAGAGAAGACACAACAGGGAAGTCACAACAGAGAAGTCACAACACTGCCCTGGTGGCACAGCAGAAGAAGGACCTAAAGCTGCTGAGAAATCCACACTCAATCCATAAGTGAAGGGCTGTTTGATTATTTTCCTCTTAAAAGAAAGCCACCGCAATGGAAAGTGTTCTGGGCCCTCCAGATTTTTGGGGAAACAAAGCAAACAAACGTTCAACCTTTTTGCAGCAGCCCTTCTGGTGAATGAAACGTTCTCCGTGCGAACTGGTGCTTGTCTGGGCAGCTGAGCTACTGCTGACAGTGAGGTACAACTGATTCTTGGTCCATGACACTTCCCCAGCTCTTGCTCATTGTAATACCTGTTTTTTTCAGCTCTCTACATTGGAGGTAAGCTATTATCTCATTGTTGGAGATGGGGAAAGCAAGGCATGGGTCAGCAATGCGCCTCACCCATGACCACTGTGCAGCTGTGACGTGGTAAGATGGGAAGAGATGAGAAGTTACAGACTCCAAATGCAGCTCATTATCTACAGCATCACACTGCCTCAAAAGGAATTCCATCTTATGCATCATTTGCAGACAGGCTCGTGAAACCAAAACACTTGTCTTGTTTTTCTCGCTATGATAACCTGGGCCTTTGCAGCTCACTTTTCCGCTCTTACCAGTTTAAAACAACAAAAGCTTCAAAGCTCCGAGGCAATGGTGCCCATAGCAGCTGTGTTGGATGGATCCAGAGCAGAACTGGACAGAATGGGAAAAAGAATTGAACAAACTGAACAAAGCCAAAGATACCTTTTTTCTGAAAAAAACTTCACATAAACTTGCATGACCTTACTTTTAAGCTGCCCTGTTGAAAAAAACCAACTTAATTTACAGTTTATTAAACAGCTCTAGGCTGAAATTATAGCATCAAGAGCTGCAATCCTCGGTGCTGACATGTCAGGAAGAGAAGAACTACCTCTAGATCTTTCTAGTACCTCCTCTCTGGACACATGGGAGACTTCATGCAAATTGGAAGTGAAAGGGTCCACAGTGCAAAGCTGTGGTTGAAAGACGTGACTTCTAATGAAGGTCTTCTGAGGGCAAACCTGCAACAGACTGCTGGGGCTCTGAAGCTGCCCTTCCGCTCAGTCAGCCTGTTCACCAAGTCCTGTGGGGCCACTAACCCACAGACCCAGGAAGCCAGGGCACCAGGATGGAATGGGGCCACCATGCACCATCATGAACCACCAAGAGACAGGCCACGTCTAAAGAAAACAAAGCAGGAACTAGGAACATGTGCCTTGGTGGCAACGTGCAAGGTCTGACAAGTCTATAAATTAATCAGCATAACTCACCATCTGGGTGAGGTCTCAACTTTAATAGAAGCGTTGCAGCAGGAGCGACAGCTTGTTTGAGCTCCAGGAGTGACTTGCATTTGGGAATTACCATTAGTTTTTTTGCCTCAATTAAGAGCACTCCAGAGTGGTCTGGTTGCTCTGAGACACTAAATCAAGACTAGGTGTTTTTTTTTTTTAAGAGAGACAACCAGCTTGGTTGCAAGTCAGCACAGAAACTGCTGGGTGAAATTCTGGGCTGGCCAGAGAAACAGATCCCCAAGATCCCCTGGTGTTCCTGGTTGTGTCCTTCCTGACCTTGGTCTCTGGAGCTATGCTCTGCTTCTCTCCCAGTACGGAAAGAGCAGGACTTCTCTCCAGCAGCTTCCCGAGGCAAGGACTTCTCCTTTCCTCCAAGTGAAGAGATGTGTCTGAACTTCAGTGCCAGTCACTGAAAAGTCTTTGAATATGGAGCAGAGACAGCTCTGAAGTGAAACAGGAGTGGGAAAAGTGAGGGTCTGTAACCTCTTAACCCCCTCCCTCACTGGAGCCACAGAAGAAGACAGTGCCTGTCCCTTTGGTCCCAGAGGACTGGGACAGGAAAATGCCTCTCAGAAACTCATTTGTAATTTTTCAGGTGGCCTTCCTCATGCTGGTTGACTTAAATTCTTTGCTATAAACAGTAAAGGAAAAGGATTTCGAGCAGCGACTTCGATATCAGCCTTATATTTCTTTTCTGCCATCAACCTGCCAAGGACCTTTGCTAATTATAATTTTGGCTGGAGTTTCAAGTAAGATTGAGGCTACAGGCAACTCTTTTCCAGAGTCCATTCCCTCCCCATGCCACCTTCTCACCAAGCCACGACCTTCAGAGAATAAATGCAGAGGTTTTCAACAGAGAATGGAAAGAACGAGGCTACAACTCTGCGTAAGCATCGGGAACATAATTCCTGCATAGCTTTAAAATGGCAGGAAAGAGGGAGTGCAAAAAGATAATTTAGAAAATCAGCTAGCTATCCTGCAAACACCTCATAAGGCTGCTTCACTAACATGTGCTGGAAGAGGTAATCTACAACATATGCCAGAATTTCCTAATCTCGTTCTGGCTGCACAATATTGGTCCTATTTATAGACTGCAAAATGAGAATAGAGCAGAGCGATTGTTTAGTCTGATATCCCGTGTAAGAGAGACTTTAAAATTCCCCTACATTAATTCTTGATCCAAATCCAAGATTCAATTTAGCTAGTCCATTAGTTTTCAACCTTTTACAATTTGCATATCCTTAAACTTTCCAGCAGGTTTGAAGATGCTCTGTGGGGGTTTCAGGCTCACTGACAATCAACTTGCACTTCTTAGTTACCTTTCTTAGATCCCTTCAGAGCAACCCCTGGACCACCAGATGTTCACAAACATAAAAAAAACACATACACCTTTTAAAAATCATCCAGCATTAATTCATATAAATTAAATTAAATTTTTAAATTGAGGAAGAAGGAGGCCCCCACGACGCTGAGTAATAAGTTGCCCTCATGGATAAAAGCTCACCATTTCTCACCTGAATTTCCCTGGTTTCAGCTCCCAGAGAGTGTATGCTGTGTCTGTTTGCCAGCCAGGCTGAAAAGCCCTCCATTACCGTGCTCCTCTCCCGATGTGGACTCTCAGAGAGCGATCACGTTGCCCTTTTGCCTTCCCTTTGATAAGTTAAATGGATTAAGCTTCCCCCAGCCACACTACAGGGTATACTTCCCCACCCATTAATCATTCCCCATTATAATGTAAACAAACCCAAAAGGTATTAAATACATTCTTTGTATTTCTCTGTTCATACTTATATGTTCCTGCCTGGTTTAAAAGACAATTTTATCTAACTAAGTTATAGATCATTAAGCTGAAAAAAAGTTTGCCCGTTACTGCTGTTTTACCATCTTGCCCCATCTTGTCTCATTAGCAGGAACTGATTGAGCATGAAGGTGTTCTCTGGCTGTCAGTAGATAAAGTAGGTGCTCTTGGCTTTCATCTGTTCTGAATTCTCCTTGTCTCATTATCTTCACAAGGTCAGATTCTTTGACACCGGGACTGCTTGCTTAGCACTCCATTCTGGTAATTACTTGCCTGGCAACCTTAACCATAAGTAGATTGCATGTATATGGCAGCAATGAAAGTATCAGCATACAGGCCAACAGCCATATATCCATATAACACAAATACCATTAGAAATGTGTTCATTCTACTGATGTAATTGTTATGCTTCCGTATTATCGTGCTGCTGCAAGCACTACGTCCACATTAAAATGCACGGTTTATATTACAGCCCTGAAGCTGAAGTTGCAATTCAGCTCTCTTTTAGGGCCAATCCCACCACCTTTTTTTCCACAGAACTCGTGAACGGCTTATTCGGAAAAGGCTAAACTGCACTTCTCTGAATCTTCTTTTACCCCGTGTTACAAAGACGTACTCAACTCCTGAAATTATAAACTTGGTAGAAGAGTTTGGGAAATTCTGTAGGGTGACATCCATTGCTGGTGCAAAGACTATCATCAAATCAGTGCACAGTCTTCTGCAAAATAAATGCTTCCCCTTAGATCTGTTTATTGTGAGAAAGCAAAAAAAATGCAGCCTTTGATGGATGCCTCATACAGCTCTCCTTTTTTTCCATTTTACGTTCACAAAATTACTTCCTCTACAACAAATCTTATCTACACAATTCATCAAAAATAGTCAAATTGTATTTGAGTCACTTACTTCAGCAAAGTTGTAACAATAATATATATGTTGTTTATGTTCCAAAAAAATCCATTAAAAGGGTAAAAATGTGAATGCCTCACATTTTGGCAGAATACCTAAACAAAAATACCTTCATACCACCGAAGTTCAAACTCAGTTACACAAGATTTAAACATACTTCTTCTGCTAATGCAGTTCATCCACTGATCACCTCATTCTTCTTAATGTGTCAGCGATATTCAGATTTACGACAAAGCTTTCAAATCACCTATTCAATGTGATCTCAAAGGTGGTGGAGTATCTAAATAAAAATCTGTCCATGAGGCACTGGGGGTAGATATCACGTTGCACCTACCTTGTGCAATTTATTGATGGTGGTCACATCATCCACATTTCACAGATGGAAAAACTGATGCCCTGAGAAATTAGATGAGTTGGCAGTAATCAAACAGCAAGTTAGAAGTAAGAATTAGACCTGCTGCCTCCTGGTTTCATAATCTAATCACTCTAGCTTGTTTTATTTTGACCCCTCTAAAAAGCACAGCCCCACACCCAGGTACAAACCCACATACCCACCTTTTCTATGAGGAAGCCCTTGGTTTGCTTCTGATGCTCTCCACAGCTCACAGCCCTGCCTCCAGGCTCAGAGCATTTCCTACCACCCTCTTCTTTGCTCACCACCACCAGTCGTAGAAAAATCCATCCTCAGCTCGAAACTGTCTCCCATAATGGGGATCTTTCCCCAAACAGAAGTCATGCCCTCTTTCCACTCAATACAAAAGCCCATTTAAAGGCAGCTGAGGACACTCTCCCAAATTAACCCGCAGAAATCCAGGTTTCCTCCCTTGTGGCCCTTTAGCTGGACCAACACTGTCTAAATGAGGCTCTGCTTTATTTATGAGTATAGAGGTGGCTAGAGGAGCTGAGTCTCTTGGTTCTCTATATATGGGCTGTAGCTTTTTGTTATACTTCTACCTTATGGTCTGGAAATCTCTCCCAATTCACTTTAGCACAAGGAGGATCAGGATCAGCCTCAGCATCTGAAGCTCACATTTTGGCAGGACAACCTTCTTACCAGCTGCAAGGTGGCATTCACTGCAACATGGTCTATCCAGGGGCATTTTACTGGATGCACTGGTGCCATAGAGCACAGCATGCATGTCTGTGATGCAGAGGCACTTTACAGATTGAGAAATTATAAACAAATCCAAAGAACAAGTGCAGTCTGACAACAACACCCACACAGCTTTTCCCTCATGTCTACTCAGTTTTAGGAAAGACAATAGCCAAGCCTATGTTTCTAGTCCAGCTCTTATTTTCAGGGCAGGCCAAAAAAAAAGAAGCCATCTCTGATGTAGATACTCATCCATCAGCAAGTAATGGAATATCAGCAACTGAGGTCTTCCTTTGATCACAAGAAAAAAAGTATGGTTTTCACCTCTGTGGGTTTTGAATTAGTTCATACTAAAATTACTGCCACAGACAATGAAGTTACAGATTTACAGAGGATTTACACCTCCTGAGCTCACTGATTAGCCTTTGTCTCCCATTCCCCTTTGGGAATTTGGGATCATTCATATTTGTAGTGCAGTGCTGAGCTCCAATGGCTCATTGGTCATTCAAGGAGAGGGAGACAAGTGCTGATGAACATCAGTGCTGTAGTCCTAAATATCTTTACAAGCTTTTCTATGAGAAATATCTTTATGATCAAATTAAGGATTTTTTTCCTGATATGATATGAAAACTGTAAATGTTGATAATGTGAGGAAAAACTGTAAAAATAATTCATTTCAGAAAAATATACATACTTCAGTCAGATATTTTTCTTTGAGATAAAGGAATAATATGCTTTCATCAGCTGAACTCTTAGCTGTTTCTAGGAAAGTCAAATATCCCAACGAGTTCTTCAGTGTCCAAATAACACCCAACCCCAAACCAGAGATCATTAAGAACTCCCATAATTGCGGGCTGCCTTCACCACTGCATCACAGGAAAGCTGGACCTGTGAAGACCACGATTTGCTCTCAGTCCCATGACAGAACCACCAAATCCCTGAAACCCTGGTTTATGTGAAAATTGTGTCCCAGAATCCCTCTGCAGAGATAAAAATGTGAGCCCCAGCTAGAGGTGCAGATCCCAGGATGTCTCACTGCTATGTTTGCTCCCTCATCAGCTGTAGAAAGGTTAGGTGACTGGGCTGTCCTAATATTGCAAACCCTTGAAGTCTTGGGCTTGTCGACTCCATGGTAATCTGACCAGTAAAGCTCCTACAAAAATTCCATTCCTGAGAAGCCCAGGCTTCCACGCAGTCTGAAATAAAAAAACCACTAAAACTACTAAAAGCAAATTATTTGCATGACATTCTTCATGGAGGTGGGATTTGGAAATCTGCAGCCAGCTCTGCCAGGGAACTGCTGAAGTCAGTGAGGTTTGTGCAACATGGTATCACGTTGAGTTCAGTGGAAGTTTGTCTCAATAAAAACAAAGTGTATACAAAGAAAGAGATTGTATTAACCTTACTTAGAGTGGTTAAAACTTAGGTCCTGCAAAGACTATCTACATTAGCCTCCTATAGCACCAAAATCCCACCTAGGACTCTTTGTCAGGCATAAGTGATGCATGAGTCCTCTGGTGGCACTCTGCACAAGGGTCAGTTCATCCCACATAACGTTGATAAAGTGTGGTCCTGTATCCCTAAGTTTAACCTAAAACTGCAGATCCAGCTATCTCAGCAGATTCCTTAGATGCTGCCTCTGCAGCACGTTAAGAGTTTCCCACCAGTATTAAAACCATTGACCCAGCCCAGGTTGTTTTATTTCCTCATTTGCTCAGGGAGAAGGACTCTGATATTTTTTTATTTTTCGTGAAGGACAATGTATGACAAGTCTTACTGGGTCTTCTTCAATGTAAACAGGCAATAATTCTTAAGGTCAAACAAGTACAGATTCTCAAGAATGAATAATTAATAAGGATATACAAAATGTCAGAACTCAAGTTTCTAGGATTTGCTAAAACACAGACAAATTGGAATCTGACAAAAACAAATTGTGTTTAATAACCCTTAAAGACGTGATCCCTGAAGCATCCTGCGGTGCTCAAGTCTCCCCTTGTCCAACTTCTTTCATCTTCATTTACACCAGACACAGACTAGTGAAAATAATGTTTGAACTTTAAGTTATAAAATCAGTTATAAAATCACTTACTTTGTCACACATTAAATGTTTTTCCCCGCTCCTGCTTTTTTTAACCTTCCTGACTATTTTTAGTGACTGTAGTTTCCAGCTGCATAGAACCTCTCCCCATCGAAGCAGCCCGGTGTCGTGGGGGGTGATGCCTTGCAGGCACAAAAAGAAGCAAGTCTTCTGCCCTCTGCTCTCCAAGGTGATGCCAAACCTTGTGACCGAAGATGACACAAGACTGAGCACCAGCGACCAAGCCAGGGACGTGAGATAATATATAGGCTCTGGTTAATTCAGTCATTATAGTTGACTCGGAACAAAGGCACGGTGGGGTCACATAAAGATAGACCTTATAGGGAAAACCACAAACCACTGTATAACTCCTGGTTTATACCTCTTATGTCCATCTTTAAACCTGTGATGTCAGTCTGATGTCGGCATCAGTCCAGCTTTATCATCAGTCCATAAAAACTGAACTACTTCTGAATTACATCAATGCTGAATTAATCTCACTGGAAGTGCAGAATCAGGCCATTTACTAATAACGAAATAAAGGGAGAACATTGAATTGTTGTTGTTTATTCCACAATGACCTTCTGGAGACTTCTTGATCAGATTCATAGATCAACCCTTCAACTTGGCGCTCTAAAACCAGAAGATCCCATGGAATTAGGCAGTTACAGGTAGTGGGCAGTCAACCTGGGTATGTCCAAAGTGAAACCAAGAAATAACGAGGCAGGACTGTTCAGAAGAGAAACCACACGTGAAGTCCTCAGTTTTCAGGAGGAGAAAAAACAACACACCACATGGATGCCAAGTGCTGCAAGAATTTTTTTTTGAGGTTTCATTTACTCCTAAATGTCTGCAATTTACCCTGGCAGTGCATTTAGGCACCTCTCTTTTACACATTGCATTCAAGGAAAAGACATTTTCTCGTGAACATCACCTAGCATATGCACAGGAAATATTTGCAGTACACATCAGAATTAGCAAAAAGAATGAATAATAACCTCAACACAGGATCACTTGGAATACAGAAATATGTAGAACTTTCATAATATCTGAGTTCTATGATGTTTCTCAGCACATGACATTGTTAGTTGATGAGCTGGGCAAATTCTACAGAATTTACCCTGTATTTTTATTGAAGTGGGATAAGTGACAGAGAGGATTCAAGCAGCACCCTGGATGTATCTCCTTTTGCTGTGAACAGCCACAGTTGGCCAGCCAAACAGCCAGCAAGCCAGTGGATCACATATACAACCTATTGATATATATAAACAGGAGCAGCCTTAGACCTTGAACTGCAAAATTAGAGGCTCCCAGGCAGAAAGCTCAATGAAATCCTTGGAGACCGAACAAGGCATGGAGCAGTAGCTGCTGGTACTTGCTGCCCAATGTCTCACTTCCACAATGTGGACTATAATTGCCACCAAAAATGTCCCCAGCACAATTTATTTTGGTTCAAAGATTAACTAGAAGTTGAGGAGAAGCATAAGGAAGATGTGAGAGGTGAGGTCGGTGGGCAGAGTACTAACACCTGAGGAGAACACGCTTAAGAGACACAGTATTTCCCCATCAGGCTCTCTCAGGCAGCATCTTTACTCACAAATAAAGCAAATCTCAGGCCAAAGGCTCAAGCCTGTGATCAGTCACACTCCCTGGCTCCATTTTGGTCTTTGCCAAGCAGCAGCAGCAGCTCAGGTTGGCCAGGTATGGCACGTTCTGGGGCACATGCCCAGGTGGTGGGTTGGATATCACCACCCCTGTTTCAAGGGGTACAAGAGTTTAGGCTTGGCCTCACTGCCAGAAGCCTGTCCTGGACTCTTTTTCAAGTAGTAGCAAAGGCTTAGTCAAGCTTTTGCCAAAGGATGTAGGTTTTTTTTCCATACCCTTCTGTTTGCCTGTGCATATTTAAATTGTCAAGAACTCCCACACTCTGCAGCCAGCTGTATGTGTGGTGACAACTCAGCTGTACCCCTCAGAGACCTCTCTATCCCTCATCTGGACCCCTAGAAGGATCTTTACCCTCAGGTTGCAACAGACAGTTCTAGCAGTTTCTCATTAGCTCCTCTCAGACAGGAGAGACTTTAAACTCATGTTTCGTGGTTTCATGTTTTTGAAAAAAGAACTCCTCCTCCTTTTTCTTTTTCAGGTGCTAGTTTCATACCTTCTACACTTCTGTATTTCCTCTTTTTTTCTCATCATTCAAAACTACATAGAAACTTTTGCTCCAAGCTGAAAAATATTCGTATTTGATATAAATAAAAAATATTTTTACTTTGCATCATAGATTGCCTGATTTTATTTTTTTACCTAACTCGGGTAATCTTCTGTGTTGTACACTTGATTCCTTACCTTGACATCCAGATAAAGGAAAGAACCATATAGGAATAAGATAACAGTAAACTTTTTCCATGCTGATTCCACTCAATGCTCTTTGATGCAGTTACACTGGTCAGAGATCTTGTAAACCTGTTAAATTTCAAATATGGACAAAACTTTTTTCCCAGATGTGTAAGTAATATAAAGAAGCAGGCTAAGTTTAACTTCACCACATGACAAAAAGTCTAAAGAAAAAGAATAATATCCCCCCAGAATTTTGTATTTTTAGTTATTTATAAGTCTGGATATTGTTACTTCTATAAACATCCAGTCCTAGCTAAATTCCTAGTCTCAACGGCATCCCATTACAAGGAATTCTACCATCTGTTGCCTTTTGTTTCTATTGAACATTTCACCTCTCAGATCCACAGAATAGATCCTAATTTCTATCTCCATCTTTACCTTTCTAAATTGATTGTCACCCCATTTATCATGTAAACTGCCACTATCAAGGTTGGGAGCAGTTGCATTGTCACTCCAAAGGCAGCCGTATTTTATGTGCACCCTCCCAAGCTATAGGAAGGTTTAAAGAATGCTCAGAGACACAGAATATGGGATGAGACTGGGATTTGAACCTCGCTCAACCTGAGCCACGGGCTAACAATCTGTTTAGGGATTAGCCAATTTCCAGTTTAGAGGCTGGGCTAGTCCTAATCACTGCCAGCCATGCCCAGGGGACATTAGCATTTCCAAGGCAGAGGCAGCCCTGGCCTCCTGGGAGGAGTCTCAGCACTTCTCCCTGGTAGAGCTAAGGATTAGGAAGCACTAGGGGAGGAGCAAGAGAGAAGATTTGAATCTGAATGGGACCCCGTGGAAGCCCCAAAGAGGGGTTAGCATCTGAAACCAGGTTTACTTTCCAAAATCAGAGCTCTTCTCTCTGTGCTACCTGGAGGCAGAGGTATGAGGAGTACCACACGTGCTGAGGAAAGCATCTGCAGTTTCAATGCTGAATAGAGAAATGGAGAAAGAAAGATCTTTTGTATCAGACCCTGCAGACTAAATATTACTTTTTCTCACCTCTGACTTTATACTGATCTGTTACATAATTTTATTTCAATTTTCGCAAGTCTTTTAATCCCACTTGATTTTCCGCATAGCTAGCAAAGCACCAAGGCAATCCTACAGGAGCAGCAAACCTTAAACCCAAGCTCAACTCCTCTCTAAGTACAGTTTATTTAGTTTAACTGATTATTATAACAGAAAACACCTCTGCTTAGTTACTTAAAGCCCTTGGAGGGCTGGAAATGCCTGATTCTTTATGGAAGAATTGTCTCCTGATCACTAGCAGCAGCCTGGAAAGCTTCCAGACAGTAGCAAGAATTAGTGAGGGGGAAACATGTTATAAGAATGGGCCACAGATGTGAACGCTCGCTCCCCCACTTCGGTGGGCTGATCAATTAAAGGTAGTTAGCAGTTTTCTGACTGGTGTTGCCTCGAACATCTGCAGACCACGACCGCAGCTGCTTCCTATCTTCTCCTTCCATTAGAACAACCGAGCTGCTGCCGCCGCCGTCTCGTGCAAATATCTGTCATCAAAACGGGTGGAGCGTTAACCACCTTAGCCTGAAGAGAGTTTTTAAGGATCAGTAACCTGTGTGTTGAAAAGATCATAGAATCATAGAATGGTTTGGGTTGGAAGGGCGCTTAAAGACCATCCAGCTCCAACCCCCCTGCCCTGGGCAGGGACACCTCCCACTAGACCAGGTTGCTCAAAGCACCATCCAGCCTGGCCTTGAACCCCTCCAGTGATGGGGCATCCACGACCTCCCTGGGCAACCTGTTCCAGTGCCTCACCCCCCTCACTGTAAAGAATTTCTTCCTAGTATCTAACCTAAATCTCCCCTCCACCAGCTTAAAACCATTGCCCCTTGTCCTGTCGCTACTCTTCTTTCTAAAGAGTCCCTCCTCCGGCTCTTCTGTAGGCTCCTTTCAGGTACTGAAAGGCCGTTATAAGGTCTCCCCGGAGCCTTCTCTTCTCCAGGCTGAACAACCCCAGCTCTTTGTAGAGAGCAGCTTTTAAGTGGAATGTTTTGACAGTTACGTTTTATATCGAAGCCGCTCATTCACCGCTGATACCCCAAGCCAGAAGGAACATCGTCACCTGCAAAGGTGCAAGCAGGCGGATGACCCAGGAGCGTTGTGCTTTTGGGAACCACTTTTCGAGGCACTATTGGAACTAAACTACCAGTTAAGTGGAAAAGCATCTGAGTCACGCAGGCGGTTTTCACAGTTGCTGGAAGGCATTATCTTGCCGCCGCCTGTCTTTGTAGTAATGTCAGTCCTACGTGTAAAGCTGGTAGTGAGAGATCTGTTCCCTGGCTCAAAGCGTGTGCAGCGCAATACCATATGCTCCCATCAGAAGGAACCGTGGGTGCTCACAACCAATCAAGATCAATCTCTCAATTAGGCAGATCACAGGGTTCAAACACAAAGGAGAAGTGGTAACTCCCAGCCACGCACTTATTCTCTTAGCCCTGTTGTTCCCCGTGTTGGATTATTGCTGAAAGGCTTGGAGGGGGAAAAAAAAAAATAAAATTAAAAAAAAGTGTTTCGAGGAGGAGGTCCCTTAATATGTCATTTATAAAGAGCGGATTAGATTGCATCATAGAGATTTATAATACATCCCCGTGGACAGGTGCAGATACATGCGGGCGGCTTGGTCGGTGCTCTCAGATGGCTGGACACAAGCCAGCTCTAGTCTCGAAGCTGTTTAGACATGAACCATGTAATATACACAGCCTGTCACCAGGCCTCACTGACTTGAGCACCGTGCAAAGTTAACACACTTATATAGACCAGAAACATCTCGTGGCTGGCCAGCTCGGAGGGTGGGGACACAAATCTCACAGCTACCTCTGCCCTCAGGACCACGCACCCATAGATTCCCTCAAACTTCCCCACCTCGTTAAGGAAGATGCCAACATCTGAGACACAGCCAGTGAGAAGGAGCATCTTCAAACTCAGAATTTAAAATAAAGTCTTTGCTGTGGAAATAAATATCTCTATGGGCCTTATCTCTCTCTGAGGTTTGTGGGTATACATACCTATATAGGTCTTATCTCCCTTTGAGGTTTGCAGGCATAAATATCTACATGGGTCTTAGCTCCCTTTGAGGTTTTGTCTTGAATTTTTACAATGTTCATAGATATGCTGATAGAAAAAAAAAAAAATATCAGTGTTGCATGTCTTTCAAGCATATGGCTCTCCTTAGAGCCAACAAGGCTTTTGTATGAAAAATGAATATGAAATCAGGGCAAGATTTTAGTATACCAGAGTAAATTCCCTCCAAGACTATGTACAACTAATAAAAAGAGGAAAGAAAAGGTGGAAAATCTGTAAGGTGATCAAGCAACCAGTGAGCTTAACTCAGGTCCACAGGCTACCAGAGAGAAAAAGCTACAAAACAAACGAACAAACAAACAAAAATCCTCCTTAGAGATCGCACCAGTCAGCTGGCCAGAAAAAAATGCCAAAGCAACAGTGTACTGGTGCCATCTGGCTACTTCTCCTCCCTCCAGTGGCTCCCTGCCATCTTCCTGACCAGGGTATTGGAAGAACCAGATACAGGCCACATCCAAAAAAAATCCTCACAGGTTTTATACTGGGCCCAGTGGATGCTGGAACAGGTTGCTGGGAGTCAATGTTATATAAATGTCATGCAGCGTGAACATGCCTGAAAAGGCTAATAGCTGAATACCAAATCTTACTATCTTAAAGGCACACTGGGACTTTTACAGAAGTAAAAGCAGCCTCACGCTCAAAAAAAATTCAGGTTAACAGGATGCAGCATATAGAAACACACCGGCTTTTCCTCTGCGGCTACTTTTCATTTCAAACTTCCCTTTCAGATCCGAAATGGGGCTGTTGCCTTGAAGAAGACAAGACTTGGGGTCACTTTGCCAGAAACTAATCTTTACCTAAGTTGAAGAAAGCCAGGTTGTGATTATCAGACAGTTGTATTTATTTTGCTTGATATAAATGTAATCTAGGGATTGAAAGCAAAACACTACATATTCAGAAGATAATTCACAGTTTTAGATATCAACTGAAAATCAAAATATGCACCATTTGCAGTCAGCAACATTCGCGAACCACATGTATGGGGTATGTACAGCTGGTGTAGAATTTAATTTGAATGCTATTTATGTGCTATGCATGCTGCATATAAAGCAGACTGTCAACTGTTCACTTCCAAAAAAGGAAATAAAAGATACAAAAATTAAACCTGCAAACCCTAGGAACCTCGTGTTTTCAAAACACAACCAATGGTCAGAATAAGGTTTATACCTGCTTTCAATTTCATAGGTTTTTGTCAGGTTAACAGAACCTTTCCCTCATTTGGTGCATTTCTCTAAAACATAGTGCAGTTTGTAATTGTTTATGCGTGGTTATAAAATTCATATTTCTTTGAGGCACAGGAATGACCCCTGTTTAGTGAATATATATTCTCTGGATTTTTTCAGCTTTAATCTTTTAATACAAATAATTTATAACTGAAATAATTTTAATGCCTTTAAAAAGCATGAGATTGCTAGATTTTTAGGAGAAAAATGTTGTTTATTCATACAACATATACAGCACTGGCTTTTGCAGTGTGAGTATCCTGACACTGCCCTAATAAATCAGTAACACACAGGCCCTCTAGTTGGAGACTTGCAAACTTTACTTTCATTTGATCTCAATTAACACCACAAAAAACTGCACCCCACTATTTTACAAGCCAGCTCATGGTGACCTAGGAAGAGTTCATGCAATTCACTTTGACTTGTAAAAAAAAGTTAAAAATCAATCCCTAAGCTTTCCTTCCTCTAGACCCTTTCCCTTTTACCTTCTCTACAAGTATGAATTACAGTTAACTCTATGCAGATCCAATACTAGGGTCACCACAACTGAGAGTAGTGATATGGGCAGCAACAAAAATATGTGGAAAGGCCTCTGGTTAATTTAAAAGATACCAGATTTTCTTCTTTAGAGACCTATACACAGCTTGATAATAATAGAGAGTTGTGCATTAATAAATTTTAGTAGTGTCAGATGTGCTACGTCTGTGCCAGTAAATGAAATAAATCATAGCCATATGATGACCCTGAGAGCAAATGGAATACTATGATTTGCATCTATGTGTCCAAACTCTTCTCCATCCAAACTGAGGTGGCCAGTCCACACTGCCTGTTGAGAGCCCTTGCCGCCTGCCAAGTGATGCTGGATATTGTCTGCAAGAAATCATGCATCCCATGTAATGACCCCAAGGTGAGAAGGATCTCTGTAGCGTTCTGACCCCTCCATCATCCCATGATATTCAAGGACGTGAGCATCCTTTCAACCACCACTGACAGCAGACATCTAATAAAGTAATAAAGATATGGAACTAATTGAAGCTGGAAAAACAAAGAGCTCAGCTGTGCTTTAGCTGTCAAACAGCCCTGTCCTGCTCCGAAGATAATTCTAAAACAATCCAATGTTTATCTAAAACAACCTAGCTGGCAAAATGGGTCTTTTTTGCCCCTCATTTGCAAAAAATATTTTATGATCTGGAAAGGAAAAAGGGCTTAAGTTGATTTTAAGGAAATTGTACTCTGCCATAACCACAAATAAAATATGCATTTGTACCCCAGAAGCTGAAGTTACCTCCTTAAGCAATTATTGAATCTTGTCCCTTCTTTTACTGCCTCAGAAACGTACATGAATTTGGCAGATCTCTATAGGAATTCACACTTATTGAGGAAGACAAGCAACAGAACAAAAACTAGTCTTCAGGAGAGCAGACTTCGGCTTACCCAGGGATCTTATAGGTAGGACCCTATGGGGGGCAGCTCTGAAGGGTAAAGGAGCTCAGGAAAGCTGGCAGGTCTTTAAGGACAGCATCCTTCAAGCACAAGAATGGTCTACCCTAATACTCAGGGGAAAATAAAAGATATACCAGGATATGGGGTTGGCTAAATAGTCAACATACAACAGAGCTCCGATGCAAAAAGGCAGTATGTGGGAGAGGAATCTGGGACAGGATACAAAGGAGAAATGTATAAATGTTTCCTGGGCATGTATGGATGACGTTAGGAAAGGCAAAGTTCACCTAAAGTTGTCCTTTGCAGGGGAATTCAAGAGCAACAGGAAGAGCTCCTTCCACTGTGTTAGTAGTAGTAAAAGGTTGAACAAGGAAAATGTGAGTCCATTTCTGAATGGAACAGGTGATCTAGTGACAGCAGACACATAGAAGACTGAGGTACTCAATGCCTTTTCTGTTTTGCCCTTCCCCAACAAAGTCTTCCAAGCCTCTTTGGTTAAAAAGTTTGAGAAGGAGAACTACCAGCAACAGTTGAGTCAGGGATTATTTAAAACTACTTGACCCATAGCAAACCCATGGGACTGTTCAAGCTGCATCCAATGTGCTGAGAGACCTGGGCAATGTCCTTGCAAGGTGACTATCTTTTTTTTTCAAAAATTGTGGAGACTGGAAATGCTCCATGACTTCTGGAGAAAGGCAAGTGTTGCACCCATCTTCAGAAAAGGCTGAAATGGTCATCAAGAAAACTACAGGCTGGTCAGCTGCACTTTCATCCCTATGAAAATTGTGGAGCAAGTCACTTTGGAAGACATTTCTGGACATGTGAAGAAGATGATTTGGAACACTCAGCACGGATTTATTTATGTCCAACAGACCTGATGGTCTTTTACCATGAAATGACTGGTGTGGTGATCAGTGTGAGTGCAATGGATGTCATTTACCTCTGTTTTAGCAAGGCTTTTGAAACTGACTCCTGCAATATTCTTATACACAATTTAGGGTGTTTTGGTCTGGACAGCAGAGAAGTAGATGTGTGAAAAGCAGGTTAATGGTTGGGCTGGGTAATGGGTTGAACTCTACTGGGAGGCTAGTTACAAGTTGAATACTGCAGGATCTGTACCAAGACCTGTCCTGTTTAACGACTTTATCAATGGCCTGGAAGAGACAACATAAAGCACTCACATCTTGTTTGTGGATGGTACTAAACTGATGCCTGTCCGTATGGCCGGGAGCAAGGCCAGCATCCAAAGGGACCTAGACAGGCTGGAGGAATAGGCCAACAAGAACTTCATGAAATATAATAAGGACAAGTGCCAAGTCCTGCACCTGGGAAGGAAGAACTCATTGCAGTGAGACAGGCTGGAAATGCACTGGCTGTAGAGCAGCTCTGCTGGAAAGGACACTGGGGTTTTGGTAGACAGCAAGTTGAGCAGTGTGTCCTGGCAGACAAAAAGGCCAACGGGATCCAGGACTGTATCAACAGCAACAAGGCTAATACAGCAAGGGGAGTGATTATCCCCCTTTGTTCAGCACTCCTCAGATGCCATGTAGAATACTGTCTCCAGTTTCGGCCCTCCAGGTACAAGGAAGACATTGATCAGATGAAGCAAGTTCAGCAGAAGACCAGAAACATGATCAGCAGCTGGAGCAATTGTCCTGTGAGGAGAAACGAAGGGACATGTGCTTGTTCAGCCTGGAGAAGAGGGCATTTCACAGCAGCCTCCCAGTACCCACAAGGAGCTTCTCAAGATGAGGGATCCAGGCCTTTACTTGTGTGTGACTTCAGAGCTCAAGCAGGAGTTTGGACTGCAAATTTGAATGATTCTGTTTCTATTTTGCCATCAATATTGATTTAAGATCTAGCCATTATTATTTAATTTTAATGTATGTATGTGTAGGGCAAAATTATTACTGCAAGGTGGACAGAAAACTTGGCAATCTTTTGAATTTGTATCTTATCATTTCTTTCCACAGAAGGACTTACCCTCGCAGAAACCAATGGGCTTCCTTCTCACTTCTCCTTGGCTAGAAGTATCTCCCAGCTTCTCCAGCCCTTCTTCACAAGAGACTTTGTAGGCTAGGCTTCAGAAGTTTATATGGAGGTGAGTTTTTCTGTACTGTCATTGCACATTGACTGATGTCTCACCAGATTGCACTGAGGAAGTGGAGGATTGATTGTCCCAGCACTCAAAGGGAGCACTATCAATTGTTTAGCTTTGGAGGTTTAGTTGCAGAGAGGAATCATTGAACAAGCACAAAGCATGTGTTTCCCTCTGTTGTGCATTGTTTCTGACCTTCCTCACTCATAAAGTTTAAGTCCTTGGAATAGTAAAGAATTATAGCAGGAATAGTAAGGAATATGCTATCATTCACACAGTACACAAGATTAGAGAGACCATGCCTGGATAGCTGCACCCACCACTGAGATCTATACTTGGAAAAGGACGCTGATTAGGATACAGATTGAAAAAGGTTCAGAAAACAGTTATAATTCATGGTCTGGAAAACCTGCCTTGCAATGAGAAAATAACACAGATCAATTTGGTTTCTCTAAGAAGAAGATATAAGAGCTCTAAGAGCCAGGGAAAGATTTATATTAGTAAGAAATCTGTTTTGTTGAGTAGACAAAGGCGTAACAAAGAGGATGAGTTAGGACTCTATGTGCAGTTACAGGGCTATGACCTCTGGGATCAGAGAGACATTGTGGGATGTTCACATGGACAGAGAGCTGCAAAGGAGTGATAGAAGGTCTTCAGATGGGACAAGTCAGGAAGACAGGGAGGGATAGTTGCTCTTTATGTGAAAGACCAGCTGGAGGGCATGGAGCTTGGCCTTGGGACAGATCAGAGCCAGCTGAGAGTGTATGGGTCAAGATTAACAGGCAGACCAACATGGGTGCCATTGGTATCTGCTACAAGGGCACCTGGTGATAGAGGACACAAAAAAGGCCAAGGTACTCGACGTTGTCTTTGGCTCAGTCTTTATCAGTAAGACCAGTCTTAAGGAATCCCAGGTCCCTGCTACAAGAGTGAAAATCCACAGCAAGGAAGACTTACTCTTGGTGGAGGAGGACCAGGTTAGGGAGCACTTAAACAAATTGAACATACACAATGAGTCTTGGTAGAACTGATTGATGTCAGCATGAGGTCACTCTTATCTTTACAAGGTCTTGGCCACTGAGGGAATTTCCTGAAGAATGGAAACAAGCAAACTTCACTCCTATTTATCTTCAAGAACTGGCGAACTACAGTCCAGTCAACCTCACCTTAGTCACTGGGAAGGTGATGATCAGAATCCACCTGGAAACCATTTCCAAATAAGAAAGTAATTGGGAGTAGTGAGCATAGATGCTCATAGAATGAATTTCAGAACAGTTAACAAAGAAATTCACTCTTTTCTATAATCTGAGAAACACTGGAAAAGTTCAAGACAACTGAAAGTAAGGTAATATCATGCCACATCTTAAACAAAATTCCTGAGTTGACTGTAAATGTCAGCTTGACAAAGAAAGAAGGGTGGTTTTTAATAAGGGAAAAAATGGCCAATGAACTGAACACTGTTCCAAGTGCAATTCCAGGGCTGCTGAAATCTTCAGGTACCTGAACAGGGAATATCAAGTAGGGGAAAAGAGCCTGATGTTCAGGCTTGGCGTTCAAGCAACCAGTCAGCCACCAACCCCCTGAATGAGTGTGGTTGGAGCATGGTGTCCAGTTCTGCTGCCCACCCCTCAGGAAGGCAGCTAACAATACCAGCAGGATTCAGAAATAAACCAGGAAGAATCACCAAAGGGGTGTTTTATCATTATAAAGTTAAGGAGTCAACTTTAACAGTTGATGGCTCAGTTACATTAATAAAAATGACCTTCAGCCTGGCCAGGAAAGGTCTAACAATGCAGTGCCAAAGCTGAAACAGCCACTTTCAAATCAGGGGAAAGTTGCACATTTTAAACAGTGAGAACAGCTATCATTGGAACAACTAGAGTTGTTGAGTTGGACTAGATGATCTCTATGGTCCCTTCCAACTCTAAAAAATTCAGTGAAATTCAGTGAAACTTCTCTAAGGTCATGGTGCATTAATATAGTGTCGTGGTTTGGGCTTGGAAACTGAAATGTTAAGGTTTTCTTCTCTGTAGACACGATCTCGTTTAAACAAATTAATTCAGTCCAGTCTTATGCATCACACAGGAGGCCCAATTAGATGCTCGCAGTGGTTCCTTTGGGCCTTTTAACCATAATCTGTACTTTATGAGTCTCCTGCCTTCTTCTAGACCATCACGTGCATGTAAATGCTGCTCTCACAAGTGCATACGCCCGCAACAGTTACAGGAGGACGGATTGCAGACTCCCTCCGTGGCGCTGTAACCCACATGTTTTATGCTGCAGCGTTTGACTTTGGCCCAAAGGAAGAGAGAACAGCTGTTGTTTAGACTCGTTAAGAGCCAGGGAAGCCCGGCAGAGGTCTGCTCTTCGTGTTGCCTGTGCGAGAGCCCGTCGGAATGGTGCTACAGGAGCACAACCCAACAGTCCTTTCCAAAAGGCATGGGCCAGCACCATCCCACAACAGGCTTCTCCACACCTCCCCTTACCAGGCACACACCATCACCATCCTCATCGCTTTCCTAGAGTTAACACAGCAAAGACCTTCAAATACTTGTAAACGAACTATTAACTTAATTACGGAATCAATGCTGAATTAGAGTCGCGTGTTTGCCATTTGGACCTCTGGGTTTACCCTGACACAACCTTTCCCTGACTGTGCCATATTTTGGGACTCAGTCAACTCTACCTGCTGGCTGTTGCCTGAAAATGTCTTGTGCAAAACAATTGACTTAATGCCTCTTGTCTGCTCCCCTCTTGGCAGAGCGTGTGTCCATCTGGAGTTACAACCTCCTATGACCACCAGGCTACCTCTCATGACACAACCAATATCCTCACAGATAACACAGACCGTTTTTATCAAGTGGTGGCAGCTCCTAGGGCTTTCTGGTCCTGCCTTTTCTCCCTCTTTTATTTTCACAAGTACTCTGAGTTTTTGCAAGTACTTTTGGTTTTTAACAGATCTTTCATGTTGTTCTTGCAAGCAAAATCTAAGGTCGTGTTAACCTTGTTTCATTGTCACTGTTCTGTAATAGAAGTACTAAACACAGTCAGAAGATGACTCTGTAGCCCTCTTTTTTTTTCAATAGAAAAATTATTATTTCAGTGACAGTTTCCAACAAATAGACTGAAGAAAATGGGAACTAAAAGGTACTTACCTACACCTGCATTTTACTGCAAACTGCTAAACCCATGTCCACCTAGCTGTGTGACTCTAAACGGTGCCTGCTGTTTCAGACAGACCAGAAAAATTACCTGAAATACCCAAAATGTCCTCTTCAGTTGCAGTAAGGCTGCCTCGAGTTTGTGAGAACAGGGAGGACAGTGAGGTTTCTCAAACATTTCAGTGAATAATCTATGTCAAGTTTGATCTAAAAGGATAAATCTTCCCTGCACCAGCTGTGTCACCTGTGGGGATAGTTAGTCTTTATGTCCTTTTGCTTTAATTGATCTGTGTGCTTTGTATAAATGACAATCCTTAGCAGTGTTTGAACACTTATAATTTCTTTGCAGTCATTATAACATCCCTTTCACATTTCTCTTGGATTTTCCAGTTTCTAGATTTATTTTTTTTAATAAAGCTCTTCTGTAACTGCTTAAGAACCACAATACAGGCTGAAATAAAGTCCTGTGATATTGTGAAATAAATATTGTGAATATTGTTAAATAAAATCCTGCCTGTTCTGGTCCTTTACTTCAGCTGACAATAATTTTTGGAAATAAGCTGTTCTGTCTACCCTGTGCTAATATCCTTCTTTTTTTCTTCCAGAGTTCCATTCCAGCAGCAGTTCTGGCAGCTGTTGTCCACCTTTCATTTGAAATTGGATGGATTTCTGTTTTCCTCACAACATAGCATAAATATGATCTAGCACTAGATTTTGTTACACTGCGTTTCTATTAACTAACTACCAAACCTCAGTCAGGTTTGTATTCAATCTGCAGCATCACTGATTTGGAGCTGAAAGAAAAAATTTCTATCGTCTTGAGGTAGAAGCTGCCAGACCCTTCTCAGTGATGGCAGTAAGTGATGTATGGTCATTCTCTGAGCATAAATGTCATTACAATTGATTGGTAAGGTACAAAAATTTAAATCCAAGGGCTGAAACAAGTGACATTGAGTCTTTGTTTGTCCCTAAAATTTGCTGACCCTCCGTATTGCCTGGTTTGACCAGTTTCAGTGGGACAAACTTTCCTTCACCATTTGACATCCCAGGGAAATTGTGCAACCTTCACTTGTCAGCTGAAATGGTCCCAGTGATGAAGGTTCCAGCTTTTGGGCTCTATCTGCACTCCTAAGTAAAGGGGGTGGGGAGCAGTCCCTAGTCCCCAAGGCAAAGTGGCACAGACTGGTGGATACCCACATCGCTAAAGCCAGAGCCCTCTTCAGCAGACTGGCTTCACCTAGAACCCAGAGCATTTGGCCTGTGTCTGCTTAAGCCCTAAGATGTCACTATTAGTTTGTGTTTCCTTTGTCACAGAGATGTGGTATAGGCAGCCCACACAGCTTTTTGCACCATCAAACCAAGAAAAAGAGTATGCTGACAGATTTGGCATCTGGAAACACAAAGCCTTCCAGGATGGTCTATGAGGACTGTGTAGCATGAAAGGAGCCAAACCTGGTGCAGTCCATATTGAGCACAAACTAGTACAAACTTCTTTGAGAAGGGTCAGAAGGGATCTTTAAAGATTACCTAGTCCAACCCCTCTGCCATGGACAAGGACATCTTTCCCTACATCAGGTTGCTCAAAGGCCCATCGCACCTTTGAACACTTCCAGGGATGGGGCAACCACAGCTTCTCCGGGCAGCCTGTTCCAGTGCCTCACCACTGTCAGAATAAAGAATTTCTTCCTTATGTCCAACCTAAATCTCCCCTCTTTCAGTTTAAAACTGTACCCCTTGTATCCTGTCTACAAGCCTTGGTAAAAGGTGTCTTTCCATCTCTCTTATAAGCCCTCCTTAAGTATTAAAAGGCTGAAACAAGGTGTCCCCGGAGCCTCCTCTTCTCCAGTCTGAACAACTCCAACTCTCTCAGCCGTTTTTCACAGCAGAGATGTTTCATCCCTCTGAGCATCTTAGTGGCCTCCTCTGGACCTGTTCCAACAGGTCCATGTCTTTCCTGTGCTGAGGACTCCAGAGCTGGACACAGTGCTCAGGTGGAGTCTCACCAGAGCAAAGTAGAGGGGCAGAATCACCTCCCTGGTTCTGCTGGCCACACTTCTTTTTATGCAGCCCAGGATACAGTTGGCTTTCTGGGCTGTGAGCGTACATTGCTGGCCCACGTCCAGTTTTCCATCCACCAGTACCCCCAAGTCCTTCTCAGCAGGGCTACTCTCAATCACTTCATCCCCCTGCTTGTGTTGATACCTAGGGTTGCCCTGACCCAGGTACAGGACCTTGCACTTGGCCTTGTTGAACATCCTGAGGTTCACATGAGATGGCTCTTCAAGCCTGTCTCTTGCCAAACTCTGTTTTGGAAGTGGCCAACTGAAATGGTGGAAAGCAGAGGTAAACTGTGCACAAGCAACCACACAGTGTGTACAGCCTGTGCTCAGGCTCAAAGTCTCTGCCTTTTATTTTCCTTTTCCTAGAAGCGTGGTCTACCTCCTGAATATATCTTTTACCTCTTATTGTATTAACATCTTTCCCTTACAGAAGAAAAAAAAATTCCACCTTATTTAACTTCACAGTAACGTTAGGTCTTTTATGTGAAAGCTCTTCAGGTCCTGTGATCTATCGTTTTCAAAATATCTCCGAGCACGATGCAGTAGGTGCCCCCCAGGCTGGCTGCAGCCACTAGGATGTTCCCATCTGGCCTGCCATCTTTTCTGTACCAGACGGGGAGCAGATGTTCAAGGAATTAAATTCACTGGGACAGCTGAACTCCTTCTCATGCCTTCAGAGCCCGGCAGAGAGAGCAGCACACCACGACGATGCCCATCCAAGCTGGGGTGAGGACAGGAGGGCTGATACCATCGTTCCTGCCCAGGCTCTGGTTTGCTTGTTAGAGTCCAGTTTTAGATCTTAAATGTTTCCCTTGCTTTCTGATTGAGCTTCTGGACACACAGGCAGAAGACAAACCACAAGAATTCCTTCAGTGCCCACCCACTTACCCGTGGTTGAAGCTCCTCATCCCACAATGCAGAGGGAGTAAATTACCCAAACCCACATTTAGCACAGGGTGAGGATCTGTAGCCACAGCACGTGCACGCAGAGCTGGCAGGATCCAAATGTGTATGTGGTCCTTTCCCTGTGATTTATTCTTATTCTGCTGCCTTTGCAGTCTATTTGTCTCCTGCTCAGGAGTTGCCCATTACCCCGTAGGACTTTTCCAGCTGCTCTGGTTGCTGCCATTCTCCTTGCTAAACTATCTTTGAGCACGATCCCCATCCTTCTTCTGCCCTGTTTGTGGTGTGGTCTGACTTAATACCAAAGGAAGGGTCCTAGTCAGGCTTCTCTCTCTGTTAACTAAAAACTAGTAACACTGATGACCAGTAGGTAACCAGTAACACTTCAAAAGCAATCACTGTCGTTTAGAAGTCTCACTGCTGTCTGCTTTCTTTTCTCCTGCCACCCACTGTCTGCAAACAGAGTTTAACCTTCTGCAGCTGCCTTGGGAAGAGTTACAGCTCTGCTGGGGCTTTTAAGCAACCTTCTGTCTGACTCAAGGTCCTGGGTTTGCCATAGCTGTTGCATCCCTTGTTGTAACCACATCATAGGGGGCTGGCAGAGCTCTGCTCCTCTTGGGGCTTAGATCTGATTGCTCCATGTACCACACAAGAAACCATTGTGCAGGACACCCACAGGCTCCCACAGGCTTGTGCCATGCTAAACATGCCTTTAGATACATGCTCCTTCTGAGAAGAGGTACAGAATTTGAATGGAGGGCTTTGTGTGCAGGCAGCAGCACAGGGCAGGGTGAGTAAAAGGACCCCGAAATATTCAGAAACAAAGGCTGAGGCAGGTCCTGGTTATGTCCAATAGCCACTTCTAAACATGCCCTAATTGGGGTGAATCTCTTGATGGGTAAATCCAGGAAATGCAGGGCACAGTTTCTTAGACTCCTGGCCCATGTGCTCTACCACAGTGCAGCCATCCCTCCTTGCTGAAGGCCCTCAGATGAGTCATCTGAGTGTGGGCACCAGAGGGAAAGAATCTCCCTTGGTCCATCCTAGAACCAATTTAATAATGGACAGGTGGCAAATGCAATAAGGTAAATTTTTGCTGAAGAAAATGCTGCCAGAACACCATCTGAACGGTATTGAGACCAGCAAAGCTTATTAGAAAGGCGTAGGGAATGTATAGTTTTTAGAGTAAAAAATAAAATGGCTTAGGGACAGATCCTGATGTGGTTCCCCCAGAGCGATTTGCACATCCCACCAGTACCACCAAGATCAGCCGCTGGCACCAGCTGAACAAGCACCATTAGTGCCAGTTTCCTGGTGGGAATGATTGATTAGAGCTGGTTGAGCTTGCTCTGTCCAGAGCAGGTGCGGAGCAAATTTGCCCTGACTCAGTCAATTAACTTTATCAGAGAATCAGAATCAACAGCGTGAATATGATAACAATGTGTTGCAGACTCCGTGCTTCTCACTGTGCCTGGTCTCACGCTGCCCGTATAGTCCTGAAGTTATTACTTAAAAAAAAGTTCCTAAATCTTGTAATATGTGGGCACTTGGGTCATCCAGATTCATCCCATGTATGAGCAGAAGACTGGTGAGCACGCTGAAGCTACATCTGCACCACGGGCTTCATCTGATACACAGGAGTAACTATCACTGCTGAAATCTTTGCATTTGAGTCTTTGTTTTGTCTTGGGTGGAGTTGTTCTGGTTTGGTTTTTTTATGTCAGGTGAACAATACTGAGAATTTAAACCAAGAAGTGTGGGAATTCTGAAGGTCATCAATGTCAGGTGAACAATACAGAGGATTTAACCCAAGAAGTGTGGGAATTCTGAAGGTCATCATATGGTAAGGTACAAAGAAGGGAGGCCAAGTTGAGAAAAGCAAAATTTAGATCAAGAAGCTAGATGTCCAGGTGCCCAAAGGTCAAATCTGATGTGTACCATGGGACACAGAACACGTCTCTCCAGGGTGACTTGTGTTTATCAGAGCCAACATCAGTGATGGAGCCTCCACCCCCTATCCTGCTGCCATGACACTGGGAAATTCCTGAAGAATTTCCTATGGCCACAGATAAGAGAGAGGGGCAGGGAAAAATCCCATGCCCCGTTCAGAAAGTCTAAAAAATGTGTCTCAGGGAGCCTGTGGTGCTTCAAGGAAGCATCCCTCCAAGTCTGATGGTTGATCAGGACTAGTATAAAGTTGACCTTGGTGGACTCTCCTCTCAGAAAAACAGAACAGTAATTTGTCACTAAACTCTTAATTCGGGATTTTTGATAAGAAGTAGGTAATCAACCAGTACATTAAACAGGATGTCTTTCCTGTATTAACCTGATGCTATACGTAGGTGTGTATAGGGCCAGGGGTGTGCAAAGGCTGTCTGTGCCCTTTCCCTGATGGTACCTCAGCTCACGAGTGCCCAGATGCAATCCCACATGTTTTGTAGCTCAGATGCATTTAGTCTTGCCTCAAACCACGCCGTTTGTTTTCATGCCCGTTTAAACTCAAATAAATCAAACCGTTGTCCAGGTGGATGTCCAGTGCGAGAAACGGGACAGTAATGAAGTAAATCAGTTTGAAATATGTTCAGATCTCCGTGCAGACTTGCCTCTTCAGAGATGACTGTCACCTTGGTGGATTCAGCCTGCAGGTGTGCAGAGCTCCTTGCCTCCAGCAGCCCTCTCCTGGAATAATCAAATAACTCTGCAAAGGAAACATCTGTAAGTCTCTGCGACAGCCCAAGACAGGACTAAGGACGCTAAAAGCTTCTGTCAGCCCTCAAGCATTCTCTGGTCACTCGGTCTTACCCTCAGAAAGGGAGTTGTGTGTAAGCTTTGTGGTACCTGGGCTCAGTTGATAACCAAGGCTGTGTTGCAAAATACTCTGAAAGCTCAAGTTCCTGAGAAAACTGAACTATAGGGTTTATTTCCATGGGTAGTTTTTGACCTCTGTCCTTACCCCATGTTGGTTGTGGCTGAGGTCTGGCAAGTTGGTGTGAGGATCCTGGGTTTAAATATAGGACTAACTGGGCTACCAGCACAATGCAGAGCAACACCAAGGCTGCTGTAGGCACCCTCAGATGTCAGAGCTCAGCAGCTGGACCTCTCAGGAGAACAACAAGGTTCCTGCCTCACTTGCTCCTGCCTCCCTGCTTTTCCTTCCCTTGCTGAAGTGAGGTGGAGTCTTTTAGTTTGCACCAGCAGGTCTCTGCCCACGCAGAATCAATGGCAGGACTGGGACCTTTGCTGGCAGCATCCTCCTCCCTGGGTGGAAAAGCAGGTTCATATCCCATTGCAATGGTTTGGCTCAAAATTACCTTGAACAAGTGTCACAACGCTAATCAGAGCTCGACACTGTCACAAGGACATTTCCTCTTGATCGTGGTCTCTGCTGCTATTGAAGGATCTGTCACTCTTAAAATGAAGCAAGGCCATATGGTATATGAGGTATAAGTCTTATGAGGAAAGACTGAGGGAGCTGGGGGTGTTCAGCCTGGAGAAAAGGAGGCTGAGGGGAGACCTTCTCGCTCTCTCCAACTCCCTGAAATGGAGGGTGTAGCCAGGGGGGGTCGGTCTGTTCTCCCAAGGAACAGATGATGGGACAAGAGGAAACAGCCTCAAGTTGCACCAGGGGAGGGTCAGACTGGAGATTAGAAACAATTTTTACATGGAAAGGATTATTAAGCCTTGGAATGGGCTGCCCAGGGCAGTGGTGGAGGCACCGTCCCTGGAGGTACTTGAAAGAGAGGTAGACATAGTGCTTAGAAATGTGTTTTAGTGATGATTTTTTATCAAAGTTAGGTTGATGGTTGGACTAGATGATCTTAAAGGTCCCTTCCAGCCTAGACAATTCTATGATTCTATGAGGAAAGAAAGAAAGGGAAAGAATGAGAGAGATGTAAAAAGGAAAAAGAGAAAGAAAGAAAGAGAGAAAAAGAGAAGAAAGGGAGAAAGAAAGATAGAGAGAAAGAGAAAGAGAAAAAGAGAGAAAGAGAGAAAGAGAGAGAGAAAGAGAGAGAGAAAGAGAGAGAGAAAGAGAGAAAGAGAGAGAGAAAG
>NW_015090814.1:1860437-1867192 GCF_001431845.1 Calidris pugnax
AGAAAGAAAGAAAGAAAGAAAGAAAGAAAGAAAGAAAGAAAGAAAGAAAGAGAGAGAGAAAGGTACAGTTGCATACCAATGAACTCTGTTGCTTCCCCGTTTTTGTTACACGCCATTTCCCCAGACCCAGCCTGTAGCCAGAATCACTGTATTGTACTGCAGTGAAGGCAAAGAGAAATAATACCCAGGAGGTAAAAAAGGTGATCTAAGAAAGGGAAAAGTTCTCCCGCCTTGTATTATGTGCAATTCCGGGCACTGTAACAGTGAAACATGAGCCGATATCTCTGTTTCTCTGAAGGCGCTATGTTTTAGAGGATGTTACTCTCAGAGCTTCTAAACTTTGTGACATAAACAGCAAACCTAATTCTGAAAAAAGCACCTACCACACCAGATTACCATAACCAGGAGCACACACCTTTAAATCAAAAGTCAGTTGAGTTGGAAAAGGTTTAAGTTTTTTCAATAAATTACTTTTTATAATGACTATAAAAGTTATATAGTACACAGAGACTTGCTAGAGGTAGATACTTTACTGTACCTGAATTGCTGGGAATACTTCCTGAGACATAAAGCTGACAATCAGACATCTGAGTGTGTTTGAAAAACATCGTCTACCAAAAGATTAAAGTATGAATTTAGCAAAGTAATCCAGGAAGGAATTTCTTTGTTCTTTCTTGTTACTTATCATGGCAACTGAAGGGGTGTAATAGGAAATGAGCTTATACTTTAATTCAAAAATAGTTAAAATATAGGAAGAATCAGAGAACAAAATTATTTTTCACTGTTAAATATATGGATTTTGACTCTTACTGAACTGTATTTCAACACATTTTTATATTTTATGCCCATGGTAAGTTATTAAACATATAAAATTGCCTTATTTATAGAGTATAACAGCATTGCTAGTGATAGTGCCTCCATTTTTCAATGTAGCAACTACTTAGATGTGCATAGATTCTAGATGATCTTTTAATTACAAGGGGAGGAAGGGAATTGTTAGGAATAAAAGGTTTGTTATTCTACAAAGAAGGGGAAAAGGAGCTGATGAAAAGGAGCTGATTTGAAATCAGCAAAAGTATTGAATTGCATTTTTTAAGAAAAATAAAGTACAATTAGGAAAAAAACCCAAACTTTATAGCTAGAATTGTTGGGAGAAGGTCATAAGGAAGGTTGAGGGGGAGAAAACTAAGGATGTGAAACTGAGCCTATCTCTGTGATGTGCAGCATGGGGAGGAAAGGGAATTAACTAATGAACTTATCCAAACTACTGACAATTATTTTACAGTCTTCTGGAGAATTAGCGATCTCTAAGAGGTCTGAACAGAAAGAGAAGCATGTTACTGGTCTTTAAAAATGGCAGGGGAAGAGGAAGAGAAAGAGTGAACCTGTCATCTACCATCTGGTAAGCCTAACTTCAGTCTGCAGTAATATAGTGGAAAAAATATTAAAAGGTAAAAATCCTAAGCACTTAGGGGAGAACAGATCCACAACCGATAAACAGCATGGATTTATAAAGAAGGGAAGAAAGGCACACGCAGGCATTTTTTTTTTTCTTCCTATAATTGCAAAGTGGTGGCTGAAGGGAATACAGTAGGTGTAATATACGTGCCCACTAACATATAGATTTGGATGTATGGGCTTCAGTAAATTAAATAGGAGCTAGCAGTAGGACCAGAAAAAAAAAATCCAATGTAATTTTGGGGCTTCTAACACAGAGGCATTGTGTCATGTACCCGGGAAGTGATAGATGTCTCTCTCGGCGTACAATACTGATGAGATAGCACCTCGACTACTGCTTTCAGATTTAAGTACTTTCAGTACCAATAAAGGTGAACTGGAAGGAGTTCAAAAAGCATGGAAGGAGAAGGAAAGGCCTATAGAAACTGTTTGGCCATGAAATATTAACTGAAAATAAACATCTATAGCCTGGCCAAACACGGGTTGGGAAGAGTGGGATCACTGCCACAATCCTTCACAAATCCATCCAATTCTGTGATTCCAGTGGAAAGTTTCCAGTATAAATAAAACAGGGTCAAGCTTGAGCATGAAAGCTGGACAGGGAGTAAATATGAAATCTGGCCAGAGCTCTGTCCTCTGCTCCCACTGAGACCCACAGAGAAAGTTGCTGGGGGGTGTTGGAAAGGAGCAGAGAGGATGAGGACCTACTGTGAGAGGTGGAAAGAAGAGGGGAGCAGTACTAGGTAGACAGAGCTGCATGGGGGAAAATTCAGGCTGAAGTAGATAAATAAGAATAACAGGTAGTTCTGTCGATTCAGGGAGTGGTTTGCTAAGGGAAGTGACCCCAGTAACCATGGGTTGGCCAGAGCAGAAGTACACAAGGGTGGGGAACCATGTGCATGAGCAGGAGAATGGTTTGGAAGGTCTAAAGGAGCTTCTCTGGGGAAAGGAACAAAAGGAAGGAGAGAAAAAGAAGGACAGGGAGAGAAGAAATGGGGAGGACAGAGTGGGAAGGCAGAGAGAAGGGCAGGGCAGGGCAGGGCAGGGCAGGAAAGGAAAGGGCAGGGCAGGGCAGGGTCTCAAAATTCCTGAACCAAAACAGAGCACGCTGAATTGTAACAGGATCTTCCAGTCTTTCTCCACAAACCTCAGTGTAACGCCTTGGTGGGTTTATCATTACATATACACCCAGTGTTGTCCCTGAAACTGGGACACCATGAGGCTTTTCCAGCCACAATCTACTTCAAGTCCATACATTTCCTGCTGTGAGTCTATATATGTAAATGAATACATATTACCTCCCTCCCGGTAGCCTCTTGACTCCTGACCAAGCACAGCCCTCAGCCCATAGGCTTCAGCTTCAAAAACAGACCAGAGGAACAATTCATAGAATCATAGAATTGCCCAGGCCGGAAAGGACCTCCAAAGGCCACCTAGTCCGACCTCCCCGCAGTCAGCAGGGACACCCCCAACTAGACCAGGTTGCCCAGGGCCTCGTCGAGCCTCTCCTTGAATATCTCCAGGGAAGGGGCCTCAACCACCTCCCTGGGCAACCTGTTCCAGTGCTCCACCACCCTCACAGTGAAGAACCCTCTCCTCATCTCCAATCTAAATCTGTTCCCCTCCAGCTTGAAGCCATTGCCCCTCGTCCTGTCACTGCAGGCCTTTCTAAACAGGCTCTCCCCAGCCTTCCTGTAGGCTCCCTTCAGGTACTGGAAGGCTGCTATTAGGTCTCCCCGGAGCCTCCTCTTCTCCCTATGAAAAAACATGAAAAAAACCCCACTGCGGGGTTCTTTTCTATTTCCGTAGGGGTTTTTTGTTTGATTGTTGTCTTTTTTTTTACATTTCCACGTAATTTTCTGTGTCTCCATCCTCACGTCGGTCCTTCCTTCCACCGCCGCCACCAACCCCTCCGTCCCTGCAGTTCTCCCTCTGCCCAGGAGATGGTGCTGTGGTTTTTGGATCGGGAGAGCGGAGCCCGGGCCCGGGGCCGGGTGGATCGGTGGGTCCCCACCCCGGGGCTCTGCGGGGACACTCAGGTGCCCTTCTTCATCCTTCTCCAGCCCTCTAGGCTTTCTTTTCCATCTTCAGCCGTCCCATTTCCGAGGTGCCCGTCTTGGGGGTGGCATCCCTCACCTCAAGATGCCTCATCTCTGCTGCGCTCTCGGGTCAAGTCCATCAGTAGAGTTTTTTTCCCATCCTGCAAAGGGCTGAGGATGGTGGGGGGATGCTTTCCCCATTTCCCAGCCCCTCGCCACACATATTTCCCCCCGAGTCCATCTACACACACGTCCCACCACCCTGCCCCACTCCCCGACCCTCCTGGCCCTGGGGAGAAGGATGCTGTCCCGGGGTTTATTGGGCTCGGGTCAAGTCCATCAGTAGAGTTTTTTTCCCCTCCTGCAAAGGGCTGAGGATGGTGGGGGGATGCTTTCCCCATTTCCCAGCCCCTCGCCACACATATTTCCCCCCGAGTCCATCTACACACACGTCCCACCACCCTGCCCCACTCCCCGACCCTCCTGGCCCTGGGGAGAAGGATGCTGTCCCGGGGTTTATTGGGAGCATCACCCCCTTCTCCTCCCCTACACCTGGTCCCGTTGGGCTGCCGGCTCCCTCTTTGCTGCTGGAAACACTTCCCAGGTTGGGAATTCACCTCCTCCTGGGTCTGCCTTTGGAGTGCCACCTCTGAGGAGGTTTGCACCAGGAGAGAAGGCGAAAGGAGGGGTGGTGTGCGTGTAATTTCTGTCTTTTTACTGGCTTTCCTTCACCCTGAACTTTATTAAAGTTTGCCTGAGAGTGAAGGCAACACAGAAGCAGCTGCGGTGAACGAAAAGAGCTCTCTGACATCAGATTTTGGGCCGGAAAAACCGGGCAGAACCTGCATTTGGGGCTGCCCGGCTCTGCTCCCTCCCGGGCCCGGGGTGTCGGGGGCAGGAGGGATTTGGGGCTGAGCCGCTGGAAGAAGGACCGGGAACCTGATGGTGATGCCAAGCCCTGCCGCAGCCCTTCGTCTGCCTAAAATCTGCTTCGCTAGCAGTCATCCCCTGGGCACCTTTAGAGAGAATTTGGAAAGCATCCTTCCTCCCGGAGGCTTTTCAGCAAAGGAGAAGGGGAGAGAGAGAAAGGGCTTTTTAACTTCTCTCCCAGGTGGGGAGGCAGAATAAAACGACTCTCGAGTAGATCTTGCAAAAGACGGAGTGGAAAATCAGCCGTCGCCGTGCTGGCCCTTCTCATCCGTGATTTTGGGACCCTCCAGCCTCCTCGCATCCCCCGTCCCTCCCTCCAGCCCCCTCCCGGGGACGGCCCGAGCCCCGCCGCTCACGGCGGAGGGGGGGTGATGCTCCGGGGGGACCGGGATAATCCCTCCCGGGGCTCGGCTCCGGGCTGCTCGTTTTCCCCGAAATAATGACCCGAGCGGAGCGGAGCCGGTGGCAGAGGGGCTGCGGTACAATTAAAGCAGGTAACGAGACGCTGGGCAGATGTGTGATTTTGGGACCCTCCAACCTCCTCGCACCCCCCCGTCCCTCCCTCCAGCCCCCTCCCGGGGACGGCCCGAGCCCCGCCGCTCACGGCGGAGGGGGGGTGATGCTCCGGGGGGACCGGGATAATCCCTCCCGGGGCTCGGCTCCGGGCTGCTCGTTTTCCCCGAAATAATGACCCGAGCGGAGCGGAGCCGGTGGCAGAGGGGCTGCGGTACAATTAAAGCAGGTAACGAGACGCTGGGCAGATGTGTTTTCATTGCGCTGTAAGATAAACGCCGTGTTAAATGCCTGACAACTTCCCAGAAGCAATCAGCAAAAGTTTACGAGTGCATAAACCTCAAAGAACCATTCCTCGGTATTTTTATAAGCCCCGCATTTAAAGCTTCTATAAATTCTTCTGCCTGCTTCCAAAACTCAAGTTCCCCTAGACTGTTAAACAGCCACTTCTTCGGGAAGGGGAGGGGGAGAAAGATCACAACGGGAGGGTCCAGGTGGGGCGAGAGGGGCTTTCTTTTTTTGGCATTTTGTCAGGATCCTCCACTTTCCTCTCCCTGCCACCCGCCCCCTCCGAGCTAGAGTTTGGAAGAAAGTTGGCGTCATTAAATCACGGCAAGTCACACATGGGCGCATCGGCAAGATGACTGGGATACCCCGAACAGGGGTACCCCCCAAAAACAGGGGGGACAAACCCAGAAAGAAAGGGAAATGGTGAGGAGATGATATAAATAAATAAAAAGCGAGGTGGGTGCATGGACGGGGAGAAGCACAGACCCACAGAGAGATCAACAACGGGCAGGCTTGGGAGGGGTGGACAGGGATGAGAAGAACAGCTCATCTTAGACGAAAAGAGAGAAAATTCAGAAGCAGTCGAGGTCAAGAGGAGGTGGCCGTGACCTCCTGGAGGTCGCCGCGATGTCCCCGTTCCTCCGCCCCGACGGCGCGGCCCGGCCCGGCAACACCGGCCACCCCTTGGGCCGCAGCCTCGGGGAGCGGGAGCCTTCTCCCTCCCCAAAATTGCAGGCAAAAAGACGAAGGGGTGGGGGTAGCACCAGGGAACCCACGGATCAGAGGGAGAGATCGAGCCGGAGACCTCCGCCTTCGAAGAAATAAGATGCGAGGGATGAAACGTTCCCCCCAACCATCAAATTGTAGTGACAGCATCCGTCATCCCTAAGTGACCACAGGAGTTTTGCAAGTCGGATATTAAACAGAATAAATAAAATTTAAAAAAAAAAAAAAGGAAAAGGAAAAGGAAAAGGAAAAGGAAAAGAAAAAGAAAAAGAAAAAGAAAAAGAAAAAGAAAAAGAAAAAGAGGGAGAGATCGAGCCGGAGACCTCCGCCTTCGAAGAAATAAGATGCGAGGGATGAAACGTTCCCCCCAACCATCAAATTGTAGTGACAGCATCCGTCATCCCTAAGTGACCACAGGAGTTTTGCAAGTTGGATATTAAACAGATTAAATAAAATTTAAAAAAAAAAGGAAAAGGAAAAGGAAAAGGAAAAGGAAAAGAAAAAGAAAAAGAAAAAGAAAAAGAAAAAGAAAAAGAAAAAGAAAGAAAAAGAAAAGGAAAAAGAAGAAAAAGAGAAAAAAAACAACCACAAAACCCCTATAGCGTTTATAAAGCCCTTTGTTTCGCATCCCCGGGACAATGAAGTTGCTAATTGGAAAACAATAAACCTAAGATGCCTTTGGATTAATAATGATAGAGGTTAACGGTGGCATCCCTCGGAAAGGGGGGAGGGAGCGAGGCGCTGGGTGACTGTGCGCTTGGACGGCGACCAGGGACAAGCGCAGCAGCCAAATGGGGCTGG
>NW_015090814.1:1867254-1868092 GCF_001431845.1 Calidris pugnax
GGAGGGGAGGGGGGGGGAGTGAGACACCCCCCCCTCTTCGGAGGGCTCGGCTTGTATGTTCGCCTCTGATCCGGAGACACGAGGTGAGGAAGGTCTGTATTGTAGTCATGTCCTCGCTAGATGAAATCTCAGTCAATTACTTTGAAATCTGCAGCTTGGCTTCTTTTCATTCTTTCCAGGTGAAAATTCAAACGTTTTCTGTTGTCGCCTGGTCTTTTCTTTCCCGAAACAAGGCACCCAACTGTTCTGATATTACCATTCAAAAACAGGTTCTGTGGCAAACCTCATTTGTGAATCTATTACAGAGATTAATAGATTATTTCTCCTTTTTCAACTAATTCTCAGTGGGGAAATTTAACCATATGGTAAGGAGAGAATTAGAATTTCATCACATTAGAGCAAAATGTAATGAAAAGAGTCCAACACCTGGGGCCAACTCTGAAAGACACAATTAAAAGGTTTTTAATGAAACCGGAGAAACCAAAAAAAAAATTTCATAGCCTTCAGTAATCCTGCCACATAAGAATGATTTAGTGGAAGTGGTGGGAAATATTGTTTTTACTGATGTCATAAGAATGCAAAACCTGCCACTAAATACTCCGAGAGCCGAAAAACGAGAGAGAGCTCTTCGCCTCCAGCACCGGAGGAGCAGGGGGACAAAATTCAGTCCCAGCCCTCGGGGTTGTCCCTTCAGTTTTTGGGAGAGAGCAGAAGAGAGTGTGCCCGGTTCCGAGGAGAAGCCCCCGGGAGGAGAGCAGGGGGGGCATCCCTGGATTTGGGAGTGGGGAGGGAGTTGGGGAGGGGGGGGAGCTGCAAAGAGTTGGTCAATCACAATTAA
>NW_015090814.1:1868164-1868585 GCF_001431845.1 Calidris pugnax
GCTAATTAAAAAAACATGACAACTTTTTTAATCCCTTAGGGTGCTTTACAGATGAAAAATACCATAAATGGGCCTGACTCTGCAATTTCAGGTCTATGGGGTGCTTCTGGGGGAGGAGACAATACAAGCTTCTGCCAAGTCAGAGTCTAATTCATTGGGTTTTGGAATTCTATTTTGTATTTGGTCTAAAAAAAAAAAAAAAAAAAAAAAAAAAAAGAAAATAAGGGGAAAAAAAGAAAAAAAAAGAGAGAGAGTTTGGTGGGTTTTGCCCTTTCTCACCCCGCCCTCCCTTCTCCCCAGCTCGGTTTATTTTCAAGGTAACTGATGGGGCTTTATAATTTTTTATAGGGACACGGGGGATAATGACTGGAAAGCGGCAATCTGCTACTTGAAAACGGCTAAGGGGAGGAGGAGGAGGGTA
>NW_015090814.1:1868630-1869948 GCF_001431845.1 Calidris pugnax
TGGGGTGGAGGGGGAGAGGGAGAGGATGAGGATGGCATTCCCGACTCGGCGGCTAAGTTAGCAAGAAGTCTGCTGGCAGGGGAGGAAAGCGGTGGAGGGTTTTGTTTTTTTTTTTTTTGCAGTGCAGGGGCTGTAATTTTGCTGAAGGAGGCAAAGAACATCCTTCGATCTAAGTAGGGCTTTTAGTGTGCTCATTGATGAGTGAAAGTCGCCACACATGTCAAGCTAAAGGCAGTTGTTGGGTTACTAACAGGACACAACGTCTTGCAAACATATGCGTTAAGCTGTGTATACAGATGGCAGGGAGAATAATGGAGCAGGCGCCTCTTATAAAGCTCTAGCTGCTGCCTGTCTTCAGACCTGGGGAAATGAAACTATTCAGACTCAGGGCCAGATAGCGCCTGGGATTGTTTGTTACCGTTTTAATCCTATTAATTAAAACGTTAACCTGATTGGGTAGAAAGCTCTGTCCCAACAGGCGAGTCTTCTTCATAATAACCCTACTCTCCGAGATAATGATGTAAAAGACTCCCCCGTCTTGCGGCGGCTGCTGCTGCTGCTGCTGGTTGATGGGTCCGGAAATCTCTTGAAGGTGAATCCAAGCAAGATAAACGGTGGAAGCGGCTCCGTTGGCAACGCACAATGCCCCAGCGCGGCGCCTGCTGAGGGCGAACCGGAGCCGCAACCGGAGCCTCAACCGGAGCTTCAACCGGAGCCACCGGAGAGGGGGAAGAAGCCGCGGCGCCGGGTGACGGGACGCCGGGAGGCGATTTGGTGCCCACCGGGACGCCGGGGAGCCGCCCGCCGAGGGGTCGCGGAGCCTTGGAGGAGCGGAGGAGGCGGAGGAGGAGGAGGAGGAGAAGGAGGAGGAGGAGGCGAGCGGGGCTCCGATTTATCGGGCGCTGGGGCTGCCCGCAGAAGAGGACCTTTTCCACAAGAGCCTGGCCGCCTCGGCCAAGCGTATGGAGTCGGCTTTCCGTTCCCCCCCGGGGCTCGACCTCTCCCACCACCCCCGCGACCGTCAGCCTTCTCCCCTCGCCTGCTACGAGGCGGCGGAGCCCGAGGGGCTGCTACAACCCGGCGGCGGCGGCGGCGTGGTGGTCGGCGGCGACCCGCTGTCCCTGCCGCCGGGCTCCGTCTGCGTCAAGTACGGCGAGAGCGCCAGCCGCAGCTCGGTGGCGGAGAGCAGCGGCGGAGAGCAGAGCCCCGACGACGACAGCGACGGCCGCTGCGAGCTGGTGCTGCGCGGAGGAACCGGGGGGGACCCCCGAGTCTCTTCGCCGGCGGCGGGAGGAGGTGGTGGCGGGGGGGGAGGCGG
>NW_015090814.1:1870076-1872043 GCF_001431845.1 Calidris pugnax
GGGGGGGGAGGCGGAGGCGGCGGCGGGGGGTTGAAGGCGACCGAAGGCGGCTGCTCCAACAGCCACGGGCACGGCGGGAGCAAGAAGTCGAAGGAGCAGAAGGCTCTGCGCCTCAACATCAACGCCCGGGAGCGGCGGAGGATGCACGACCTGAACGACGCGCTGGACGAGCTGCGGGCGGTCATCCCTTACGCGCACAGCCCTTCCGTGAGGAAGCTCTCCAAGATCGCCACGCTCCTCCTGGCCAAGAACTACATCCTGATGCAGGCGCAGGCCCTGGAGGAGATGAGGCGCTTGGTGGCTTATCTCAACCAAGGCCAAGCCATCTCCGCCGCTTCTTTACCCAGCTCCGCCGCGGCGGCGGCGGCGGCGGCGGCCGCCCTTCATCCCGCCCTCGGCGCCTACGAGCAAGCGGCCGGTTACCCCTTCAGCGCCGGCCTCCCCCCCGCCACCTCCTGCCCGGAGAAATGTGCCATTTTCAACAGCGTCTCCTCCAGCCTCTGCAAACAGTGCACGGAGAAGCCTTAAGCCCCCCTTCCCGCCTCTTCCTCCTCCTCCTCATCCTCCGCCGCCGCCGCGGTCCCGGGGAGAGGCGACGGCCGGTGGTCCCGAGCGGGGATGGCGGGGGGGACGGAGGGACTGAGCGCTGCCCGGTCCCCGCTTCCCTCCTCCCGGGTTTTCCTCACCTCCTCCTCCTCATCCTCCTTCTTCTCCTCGGGTTTTGCCGGGACGGGACGGCGGCGGGGCCGTGGGTGCCGCGGGGAGGAAACCCCCCCCGGTGCTTGGGGAGGAAAAGGGGGGGAACGGGGGGTGTGTGTGGGGGTGTCACTCTCCCCGGGCAACCGGACAAAGGAGAGGGCGAGAAATAGCAGGAGGGGAGAAAGGGGAACGGAGAGAGACCCCCACCCGGTCCCCGGTCCCGGCGAGGGGAAGGGGCCGCAGCGCCCCAAGGCGAGGAGGTGAACGGGACAAATCAGAGAGGGCACTTGAATATAGAGATTTGATTTTTTTTTTTTTAATTATTACTAGTATTATGATGATGATGATGATGATGATTCTGAGCCAGGAAACGAACAAACTTGAAATGTCAACTTCTTCTTATAAGCGACTCGCAGAAACAAAGAGACCGGATGGACCGTTGCTAGGGAAGAACTTTGGATTTTTTTTTTTTTTTTTTTTTTACTCCTCAAATTTCTCTTTCTTATTTAGATACTGAATTTAGGCAGCACAGCAGAGTGAATGACATTTATGCGAAGCGATATTATCCCCCCCCCCCCCCTATTCCGCGTGGCTGAAAGTATCGCATTTTTAAAAGAAATATTTATGTGCACCTTGTTTCTTTCCACTTTGCAATGATGTATAAACGAGACATGCTATTTATTTGTTATTCTTTAAATGACCCTTCCACGCCAACAATATTTATCATGTGTTAAGGTCACGGGTCTGATGTGCAGTTACTTTTAAATGCTTCTAAAATTCTGTTTATGGATTAACTTAAACTGTGTGCCAAGTGTTTCCAACGTTTATTTGCCAACAACGTAATAACCAGAAATGTTGATGTATCCGAGCTGCTTAGGTTTCTGAAAGGTCATCTGGATTTTAAGTTGCATCGTCCCTGTATTTAAATTGAGCTTTAATAAATTGCTTCAGTCCAAAAATTACAGGAAAGGTGTATTCTTAATTGCTCAACCAACTGATTTTTGAAAGGGTATTCCTTGCATTATGACAGGTAATAGCTATTTACTTTTACGAGGCATCAGAGCAATAGCTGCTACAAGAACACTTGCCAAGCCAATGTTTTCCCAGGCGCTGTGTTTTTCAAAGGTATAATTTAAACCGCTTTTTAATGTGTATGTAAATTATTCTGACTGTGGATGATTATTTAAGTTTAAATACTTTAAAATACTTTAGGCTGATTTACAGAACGCGTGGAATTCTTCTTCTTCTTCTTTTTTTTTTTTTTTTTT
>NW_015090814.1:1872077-1872546 GCF_001431845.1 Calidris pugnax
TGGTGGGGGTGGGAGGGTGGTTTTTTTTTTGTTTTTTTTGTTTTTTTGGAAGAAAAATGAGAGATGAAAAGCAAGAAGTAGCTATTTACCCAAAGTGAGCCTTCAGTTTGAGTTTGCATGGCTGGGTGGCTGTCTCTCTGCCATTTGTAAATCAAGATTAATTTTTTTTTTATGTTGGGTTTTTTTTTTTTTTCCTTTTCAAAAACGAGTCCTGCTATTTTCCACTACTTTGCAGATAATACAAATTCGGACTGTCAGGTTGGATGGCAAAATAGGAGCCATGATGGATCTGTTGGCAGGTCACGGATGTGTAAAGAGTGATATATATTAAATAGGTCAATCAGATTATGACAGCAATGTACGATCGTTTGTATGTGGATCTATGTCGGAAAGAATCTTTATTAAAATATTTTGAACAAACGCTTGCATTAATGCTGTGCTTTGTTAAGCAGATATCTCCAGATTTAAG
>NW_015090814.1:1873886-1876009 GCF_001431845.1 Calidris pugnax
CCCCCCCCCCATCCCTCCCGGAGACTTCCCAGTTCATCCCGGTTCTCTTCCCGGCTCCTGAGCCCGGGAATTGTCCCAGCATGAGTGACATTGGCTTTCCTAATGTAATGACTTATGAAAGATATAATCATGTGTTAAATTGAATCCTCCGCTTAACTGTTAATGGTGTGCTCTGGGCACATTTACGTATTAGATGCTATGGTAACTAATTACCACTAGAAGAAGGGATAATACACTTTCCAGACTTTGACAAATAATTATGAGTGTTCACATCCCTGCTAGCAGCAGTTGCAGCGGATCTGCTGGAATGAGTAAGTGAATAAATGAATGGGTAAGTGAACTTGTGTTGCATGGAGGGGACTCGATAATGAATAGTGGTCAAGTGAGTTTTCTTATTAAAACCTTTAATGAAAATGTGATTTAGGGTTGGAAGGGGGGGGGAAAGAAAAAAAAAAAAAAAAAAAAGAAGAGTTCATTGGTCCCTTAGTGTAACATTGTGTTCCCCCACAGAGTCAAAATTTTAGTGGGACTTCATACACTTTGTTCATTTTAGGTGCCTGTCTGACAGGCAGGGCTACCAAACTATATTAATTACACCATCGCAGGGAAACAGTCTAATTACAGGCTCCCCAGCAGAGCAGGGGGAAAAAAAAAAAAAAAAAAAAAAGCGCGACGCTGCCTCTAAACGTAATTAAATCGCGTCATATAAACATCCGAAACATAAATAAGTTTGCTTTTAATTAAAACGCGGCAGTCAAAGTAGATTATCCACGTGGACGGAAACTTTACAGCAATTAACACTTTTTTTTTTTTTTTTTTTTTCTCTTTTTTTTTTTTTTTTTTTGGGGTGGCGGGGACTTGTCGAGAGGGGGGGTAAAAATAAATGAGCCGCGACTCTTCTTTTTCTCTCCGGCATCATTTGTAACTTTGATTGCCCCAGGCCAGAGGGATGCCGAGATTTTAATCAGGTGCCGGAGCGGGACAAAACTTTGGGGAAGAGGCTCTGGATTCCGATTCTCCCGGAGCCCATGGGAGGTTTTAATGCCGGTTCTTTACGAGATATCGCTTTTGGGGAGGAGGGAGGAGCCGCAGGGGTTAAACCTCTCCCGCCCGGTACCATCCCGCTCCGGGATGCGGGTACCAAGCGTGGCGACCCCCGGTCCCCAACCTGTCCCCAGGGTGGGGGGAGAGGAGGCTCCGAGCAGCCGGTCACTCCGCAGAAGGGACATCTGCTAAATGAGCAAAAAAACCCCCATCTCCAGCCATCCCCCCCTCCCCTTTCCCCCTGGTCACTCGCTCATCAGCTCGGTGTCACCCAGTGTCCCCCCCCCATTCCCCCGGAGGGTCCAGAGGGGGATTTGCTCTGTTTTGGCTGGTTCTCCAGCCTCGGGAAGGGTTAAATCCTTCCCCAAAGCCCCTAGTTGCCCTTGTCCTCTCAACCTGATTCACAAGACGTTGTCATAAAAGACGAAGCAAAAAAATTTATGGTCTGTTTCAAGCACTTTACGGCTGTGTTTTTTAGATTCATATATGCGCGTCTGAGAACTACGGGCTGTGAATAATTTGAAATGCTATAGGAAAACGACGCATTTCGGATCAAACGTAGCCGTTTCCTTACATAATTGTCTCGGGTTAAAATCAAAGGAAAGATACGTTTCGAAGAGAGACAAAGCTGAAAACCTAATGACAGCCATAAACTGCGAGACAGCCATAAATTAACGTCTTCATCAAGCGCTGAAAGGGATCGGCGCTTATCTAAATCAACAATTATTCCTTCCGAGAAGTTGCAGAACAGATTGCCCCTCTAATACTATTTTTAAATCCTCATAATTGAAGATTAGGGGCAAACAATCGCCTTTCCATTGGGGAAACCTCCTCTCTGTCGAGCAGAAGCTTTTCCAAACTCACCCACCACCCAAACCGATTCCCTAAAAACCTCCTCGGGGGTCTTGTCCCCCCTTTTTTCCTCACTCCAGCATCCTTGGAAGCGCAGGTTGCTTTTAGGAAAGGGTGAGGGGAGTCTCTCCTTATCATCACCACCCCCTTCCCCATCCTTTTTTGTAGGGGGTCGAGGCGTGGGGGGGGGGGGATTTGGGAAGGCGGGGGGCTCAAGCCGGCGGGTT
>NW_015090814.1:1885279-2044599 GCF_001431845.1 Calidris pugnax
AGAGGGGGATTTGCTCTGTTTTGGCTGGTTCTCCAGCCTCGGGAAGGGTTAAATCCTTCCCCAAAGCCCCTAGTTGCCCTTGTCCTCTCAACCTGATTCACAAGACGTTGTCATAAAAGACGAAGCAAAAAAATTTATGGTCTGTTTCAAGCACTTTACGGCTGTGTTTTTTAGATTCATATATGCGCGTCTGAGAACTACGGGCTGTGAATAATTTGAAATGCTATAGGAAACGACGCATTTCGGATCAAACGTAGCCGTTTCCTTACATAATTGTCTCGGGTTAAAATCAAAGGAAAGATACGTTTCGAAGAGAGACAAAGCTGAAAACCTAATGACAGCCATAAACTGCGAGACAGCCATAAATTAACGTCTTCATCAAGCGCTGAAAGGGATCGGCGCTTATCTAAATCAACAATTATTCCTTCCGAGAAGTTGCAGAACAGATTGCCCCTCTAATACTATTTTTAAATCCTCATAATTGAAGATTAGGGGCAAACAATCGCCTTTCCATTGGGGAAACCTCCTCTCTGTCGAGCCGAAGCCTTTCCAAAACTCACCCACCACCTAAAACGGTTCCCTAAAAACCTCCTCGGGGGTTTTGTCCCCCCTTTTTTCCCCACTCCAGCATCCTTGGAAGCGCAGGTTGCTTTTAGGAAAGGGTGAGGGGAGTCTCTCCTTATCATCACAACCCCCTTCCCCATCCTTTTTTGTAGGGGGTCGAGGCGTGGGGGGGGGGGGGTGGATTTGGGAAGGCGGCGAGCTCAAGCCGGCGGGTTTGCGGGTCCTCCCCGCACCGAAGCTGCATCCCGGAGCGGAGCCATCCCGGGAGAAGCAGCATCCCCTCCTCCCCGTTCCCCACCATCCCTTCCTCAATCCCCAGCTCAACTAATGCCCATCCACTTTTCAAGCTCAAATCTTTAGCGGTTCCCGCAGCTGGAGCCACCTGCGCGGCCGATTTTGGGAGAGGCTGCTGGAAAGATTTCATTTTTATTATTATTATTATTTTTTTTTAGAAGGCAACGGGAAAAAAAACAATAATGACGTTGAAAATATAGCCGATTCCCTAGCTGACGGGATGATGGAAATCAGACAGGGAAAGACAGGCTGCCTGTGGGAGGTCAGCGACTAAACTATTGGGAAGAAAAGGGGCAGGTGGAATTCCAGATGAGCTGGTAGGAGAGAAGTCACTGGCAAAAGTCATCCCGGGGTATTTACCTCCTGGTTTCTGGAGCCAGAACCTGGACTTGTATTCAACTTTGCTGTACTCAAAGCTTCTGGGTTTTTTTTTTTGCGTTTTGTTTTTTTTTTTGGTGATGGGGGGACACATCCAAACCAACACATGAGTGTCAAAATCGGTTTAACAAAATCTTGCAAGACAGAATCCTCCAAGGCTTTCAGCAGGGACGGCTGAAGCTCAGGCTTCTTTTGATTATTAATTTTTGGTGTAGATAGTTCTGAAGACAGGCACATTTCTGCTATTACAAGTGATGTTTTCACACCACCTCAGTACCTGAGGTCCCAGTACTGTGCGTAGACACAGTACTGGTTTATATGGGGATAAAGATCCCACTACAGTTTAATTATTCGCTTTCAAATGAAAATGGGATATTTCCTTTTCTTTTTTTTTTTTTTTTTTTTCAGCCTCCTGACAGGTTTGTCCTTGTCCTCAGCTTTCTCCTCTCTTTCCACAGCCTGCACCCACTGCTTGGTTCTCCATTTCTCTTGTTTTTTCTTTTTTTTTTTTTTTTTTTTTTTTTTCCATGCTTCTTTATGTGCAGCAACCATTTCTTCATACTTATTGCTATTTATAATCACAGACAATAACTTAAGGCTCACAATACTTTCACAAGTGTAGTTTTAAATGGTGTTTTTGTAATGAGATAATTTTGCTGCTATGTTGTGGTTACTGGGACATGGCTAGCCAGGGTACATTGGCTGGTTTAGGTAATGGGCAGAAAAATACTTCACTTTCTATGGTCTGACAGTTAAAATGGCTCTATTCATATGAATTAAGCATATGTCATGCATAAATTGATGTCTTGAATAATTTTAAAATACAGTGCAATATAGGTAACACCAAGAAAGCACATAGTGTCAGAACAAGTATTAGACAAACCACGGTGTCAGAAGGTCTTATTAACTTCCCCACAAAGCTACCTTTCAGATCATCCTGGAAAACTCCCTCAGAAACGTGCCCTTCAAGAAATCTCAAATAACGCCCCTTTTTATTTATAAACTTCACTAACTTCTAATAGAATCTGGAGGCAAAGCAGTTACAGCACATTTATTAAACCCAGAAAGATGCTGCAGGTCTATCTCCTCCACGGCTCATCTTCAGCAGCTCTCACAGACGTACCTGACAAGCATTTCTGCACGAAGGAACGAAGAAACCTCGATGTTTTTAAGGTACAGCCTTCATATTAAAGAGCTGCTTCTGCGACTCGGAAAGCCAAGGTGTGCTTTGCTGGTGCAGCGCTGTATATTCTAACAAATTTCCTACATTCCCCCTTTTAAAATGAATGATCTGCGAGGACAGAATATTTTACAGTAAGTAATACATCTCGTACTACACAGAGGTTTGCAGAAGGAAAAGCCTGGGAGCTGTATTTGGGAATTGCCAGCGGATTGCAGATCTTTCTACTAATTTTGAATAACGTCCTAAGAATATGAGAAGTCCTACTTTTTTTTTTTTTCTTTTTTTCTTTTTTTTCCTCACCTGATAAGAACCGGCTTAAGTTTGTGTGCCCAAGGTGGTTTTTTTCACCTTGCAGAAATACCTTTCCAGATCAAGCAACAGAAAAACAGCCTATGCTGAATAAATTATTTAAAAATGAAAGCAATGGTTGTGAATCTGTGAGAAAAGTGTAAAGGTAAGCTGGAAAAAAATGCCATGGACAGCCATTCAATATTAAAATAGATATATTCATTTTTATTTTGTCCTTGAAATACAAAATTCACTTAAGATGTTAGATTACTAAAATAAGGAAGTTTCAATTCTCTTGCTCAGAAATTCACAATATACCTTATTTGATCTAAGAGCCTTAATGATGAGTATTAATCACTAAAGTAGAACCTAACCGTTGTTCGTCTATATACAAAATGTCAGTTTGCACAATTAAGAGCAATTCAAAAATCTTGTGAATGTCAGAAAGTTCAATAATGACGAAGCAAAAGATGGTTTATAATTCTACAAGAGAAATTCACAGACCAGTCATTACTCATAAAAATGGCAATGCCAAAAACTAGTGACATGCAACTGGCTTAAAAACCCAAACTAAAGAACAGCTCTTACCCGGTTTTACATTAACACATTAGGACATACTGGCAGAGATGAGAAAGTCTAATTTGCAAATAGGTGCACGTAGACTAGCATGGTAATTTTAAGTAATGTGAGAGTTTGAAAAGTTTGCCCTAGCTCATGGCAGCACTGAATGCCAGGATGAAAATGGAGAAGGTACAATCTGTAAATTAAAATAAGAATAATAAAAAAAAAAAATATCACATTTTAACATTCACATTAGTTAGTGATTAATTCACTTTTCTTCTTGGGTGCTATAGGGTCATACTGACTTAGTAAACCTATTTTGCAGCACTGAATGCCAGGATGAAAATGGAGAAGGTACAATCTGTAAATTAAAATAAGAATAATAAAAAAAAAAAATATCACATTTTAACATTCACATTAGTTAGTGATTAATTCACTTTTCTTCTTGGGTGCTATAGGGTCATACTGACTTAGTAAACCTATTTTATATGAGAAAAAAAAGAAAGATTATTATTTTTTTTAATAGCAGAGGATGCCATAGGCAGTGACAACTCACAGTTGGGGGCTGGTATTGACCAGCCGTGTCACATCTCATTCTGGTGGCTGAGGTCATTAGAGGAACAGCAGAGAAACTCAAGGGGCACCCGTGTCCTCTTCCCACCTCACCTGGGTCAAGGGGAGAGAGGAGCAGCGCTGGGCTTGTGGGGCAGATCCTACTGCTGAGGTGGACAGCAGGGACAAGGGAGCACGAGGTCCAACCACCTCCCACCGCTCACCTCTGCGGCACCACTGGCACCTGAATGCTTGCAAACAGAGCTGCTGTTTCTGCTTGGGTGATTTCACCATCCTGGTGCCCCAGTGACAGACGCTACGAGCTGGTCGCTCCTGGGTTCTGCAGCCAAGGAGGTCATCAGAAACCATGTTGCTCCCTACGTCATGAAACATGCTCGTCCTCAGCCAGCTTGGCTCCTGCTGGGACAGACCTCCAGGGATGGTCCACACTCATCCTGTTGCACTGCTAAGGCTTATTGACCAGGAATTCAGCCACCATGGGCCTTTCACTCCCTGCCCCATGGAGACTGAGTCATTTCATGGAGACATGTCATGGAGACATGAGCTGGTCAGACCAGCTGCTGAGTCCATAAGTCACCTTCTCAGCTGCTGAGTAGATGGACCAGAAGGGCTTGACATTTCCTCTGTCCTGCTCTAGCACTTGTGACTTTACAGGGGTGTGAGGTTTACCTCCTCTGCAGCTGGGGTATGATAAGGTAGTGATGCATTGCTCACCAGCAGAACTAAGCCACCAGGAGCAGGGGTTACCAGGGACACAGTTCCAGGACAAGCTGGGCAGGCCCTGCTTTACATTTGATTATTTTTGGTCCCTGAGCAAAAAGAGAAACTAACTTTTATCCCAGCAAAGTGTAGCCCCCTGGAGGGGTTCAAGGCCAGGCTGGATGGGGCTTTGAGCAACCTGGTCTAGTGGGAGGTGTCCCTGCCCATGGCAGGGGGTTGGAACTCAATGATCTTTAAGGTGTCTTCCAACCCAAAACATTCTATAATTCTAAAATGTTGGCCTCTTGCATGGTGCAAAGAGTGATCTCCAGCCCCGAAGGAAGACCTGCAAGTGTCTTCATGGAAGTTTCCTGCAATTCCTGGGAAAGATTCTGACCTTTTTTTTTTTTTTTTTTAAGAGTGATCTCCAGCCCCGAAGGAAGACCTGCAAGTGTCTTCATGGAAGTTTCCTGCAATTCCTGGGAAAGATTCTGACTTTTTTTTTTTTTTTTTCCTAAGTGGAAGCATGCTTTACAGATTTAATTTGCTTTTTTGGAGACAATCTAGTTCCTCTTTTAATTTCAAAATAGATACCACACAAACTGATCAGCAATTAATCTGAAATTACTAATGATTTGCATGTGCTTTTGGCACAGTCCTATTATGTCCTAGCAAATTATGCAGCAGCCTGTGATATTCTAATTCAAAATCCTAAAAATAGAATACAATTATATTAAAAAAAAGACATGTTTAAAACAAATACCTACTGTTATTTTCGCAGTTGCTTCAGGTTTGTTTCAAAGTTGGATGCCAAAGAAAGATTTATCATAACTGTGGCATGAGACGTTTTACAGCTTACATTTAAGCAATAATGGAATACAGTCAACAGTATAATGATATCAACGTTTCCTCTCTCAATAAACCAGGCTCTAATGTCCAAACTGGATTGTGAGCTATGGCTGAGAACAGAATAGCTCCTACAGAGTAACTACAGCAGTAAGTAACTTGAGTACAAGAATCTCTCCATAAAAACAAATTTTATTCCGTGGCACAAAGCAATAATCAGCTTTTGCTGTTGATTAAATGTTGAAGCAAAGTTAAAGCATTTAATCAACTGCAAAGCCCATCTAATGTAAGTGCACTCCAACACCGTAGACGTTATTGATATTCTATATGAAGAGAAAATATTTATCCGATATATCTCACAAAACCACAATTTTCTCCTGGGAGGATTTGGAACATGGCTGTGCCAATCTCTGAAAGCCTTTCTACTGATGCTGATGCTTATTTAGGGTATGTGCTTTAAATGAGTAACTAAACAGGCTTCTACACAAATAACAATAAATAATTCTAATCCTTAGTGTGTAAGTAAGAGTTTCCATCCGTAGGCCATCAAGTGCTTTAGAGACGAGCAAAATTTCAGATTTTTAAAAGACTTACGCTGGCACATCCCAAAGAGAGATGGTTCTTTTTGGGAACACAAGGCAAGGCCCACAGACATGGCTACTCTCCCACCACAATTATCATCTTGGCAAATGGGGACTGGACAGCCACGAGGATCCTCATCAGTCTCTGAAGCGACGGCTGGGAAGAGAGACAAGGTCTAAAACTCTCAGATCTCCTGCACTAGGAAATTAATTTTTGAAACGAGAGCTGGTCAGCAGCGAAGCAGGTTGGGCAGCCAGTGCACAGACAACTTCTGTGGCTGCCCGGGGTCCTCACTTGCTCAAATTTTGGCCCCAGGGAAGAGCTTATTTTCCAATTTGTAGGTGGACAAGTCTGCTTCCAGAAGTCACACTACGCTGCCTATGCACGCGTAAAGCACGATGTAAAACACCATTAAAAAGTAGTTTTAGATACCACACTTGCCCTTCTTCTGCCTTTTTGGAGAAAGGAACAAACACAAGAAATGGTGAAAATAAACACACGAACGTGTTACTATGAAAACAGTGAGACAAACAGAAGGTCATTTTTGAGATGATAGAATCATTTCAAACAGGCTCATATATTTTCTCCCTGAAAAACATACTTTGTTGGCTCAAAAGCCAGAAAAGATCATTTAGGCTTGATCCAGAGCCTACTAAAATCAGCAGAACCACCCTTCTGACTGCAGGAAAAAAATCACAGATTTCAATTTTTTTTGCATTGCACCAAAAAAGAAGAAAAGCAAAGCATTCACCCTCAGTACATAAAACCAAAGTCAGAAATGTGTTGCCAGTAAGACATTCTTGCACATCAACCCCCACCACCCCACACAGCTTCCATCACATCTCCCACCTAAGGGCTAAGATAATCAAGACAACAAAGGGAACAGAGTAAATAAAAAGTTAGAATAATAAACACTAACAATTCTTTCTCCCTCCCCCAGAATTAAGTTCCCCCTTTCTTGCTATTATGCTTCTATGAGCAGACGCAGAGATGCCTCCAGATGCTGGGTGTATGGGACCTCCCAATCTAACGAGGGGCAACCCCTGGGATAGAGGGCTCCTGAGCCTGTTTCTCTTATAAATGGCCTGGATTCAGCTTGATGTCATCCTCCCTGTAAATCCTACTCAACTCATGGCCAAGTGTATGGGGACTTGTAGGGACGTTGGGCTATTTAGTTGGCCAAACTCTTGTCGTCTCACCTCACTAGTCACAACCCAGGCAGGAAAAACTGAGGTTCCCTGTCCCCGCATCTGATATCTACCTCCAGCCCAAGGGCCTTTCTCTTTAGAAACAAATAGGAAGGAGGTAAAAACAGAGAGGGAAAAGCAAATGCTTCCAAAAATACAAAGCTGAGTGATGGAACAGAACAAACATGGAGATTAGTAGAAGGCATATAGGCAGCCGCTCACTTTCTTCAGGACCTTAGCTTGTAACGAAAGGCAATATCAACGTCTGGCAGGAGGATACCAAGGCCCATGCGACTGTTATCAAGTCTGACAGCTTTGTTTTCCGCTAGTTCTACATCAAAACGAGCCAATAGTAAGAAAAGGAACATCTTCATCTCATTCATTGCGAGGAACCTCCCTGGACACATGCTGATCCCAGAGCCAAAGGGCATTAGGAAATACTTCAGTTTTCTTCCTGCCTTGTAGAACGTGGTTTTCTTCTTGCCATTCTCTATGTATCGATCGAACTTATACTCCTGAAAATAAAAGAGAGAGCGAGCGTGATATCTAACAAGGCAGTTACATGAGTTGCTTTGTTTGCGCAACGGTAACGCTCCTGAAACCCAGAAAATAAGATAAAGAGGAAGACAAGGAGCTGACAGCTTCTCCTTTTTAGTTGGCTCCCTCAAGTTTCATTAACTCACATTATCTTCCCCGCAAAGAACGCTCCTTAAATCCACTTACTTAGCGTAGCCCTTTTACATCAAGCTCCTTCAACTTCCACGTCTCATCCACTGAGTGCCTGGCCTATATTGATTGTAATTAGATTTTGACCGCTTTGTAGCAGGGACAATGAACCTTAGTGGAAGGACAATTTTCTTGTAAAGCATCATACGCGCTCGGTGTGGTAGATACATCATGAATAAGGATAATCTGCCAAATTCTGCAAATGCCTATGAATAAATTAATGCATCGCACCGATCTCGTTCCTCCAAGCTAGAGCAAAATCCATCCTTCTTTTGCACCCAGTGGTGCAGATTATTCGAAAACCAGACCCGGTTGCTTTGCAGTCAATTTTCCCTTCAGTTGGGGAGAGTTGCTGCTTAATTTGCCACATCTGACCTTCAAAGGGTTTGCCCCAGAAGCTGTGTGCAAAGCAGGACAACCGCCAGGGACTGACCACTATAAAGAAGGTGCTTTCAAGTCGCGCTTGTAAACCTATGTCCCACAAATTGGAAATCTTTCCATTTTCCGGTAGCAGGATCCCTGTTTAGAGATAATTCATGTTTTTGAATGAAGGAGATCTGGCATCCTCACTCAGTCAACGGCAAATTAACCACTTACAAAATCCTCCTGCATGCTTTGAATAAAAATGACAGACACTTCTTGCTTATGGTCACTCATTAGCATTTGTCCTGCTTTGCATACATCTGCTATAGCAGCAGCCATTTGGAGCTGGCTGGGAACAAGTCAGTCAGACAGAAACCAACCTCAACTGATTAAAAAAAGAAACCCCACACCACAATGAAAAATATACTGATACTGATCTACCCATTAGATTAAAGGCTCTAAAAACCAGCACTGCAGGTCTTGCTGTGGAGAAAAACCAGTGGCAGGGGAGGTGGTCTGTGAGAAAGGGAACACGTACAAGGTGGGCTGGAGGGGATATAACTTTGGGTGTTGAAGAACAGTCTTTCTAAGGCAGAGGTCTGGATTTTCCACAAAGATGAAGGGGATTATGTATGTGTTTCCACTGACAAGTAATTCTTCTCAGTCTCTTTGAACACCCCAGCCTAAAGGAAGCATCCCATTTTTTTTGGTCCCCAGTAAGTTACTGCTTCATTTGAAGAAGCACAGTAAGAAATGAAAGCCCAGAATACCACTTCTTCCTTTAAAAAATTCAGTTCCTGAAATGTAAATCCTGCTGGTCTAAAAAAGCACTGCTATATATGAGCTGCAACAGCTTAAAAAAACCAACCCAACCCCACCCAGAGCTCTTCACTTTGTTGGAATCTTTCCACAAGGTGCACTCCTGGCGTCTGGAGCAATTAAGAACGGTGGTATGGAACACATAGACATACTGGGTCAAACCTTATGCTTTCTTTGTCATCTTAAGAGCCATCTGAGAGTTGTAATTGCTTTTAACAAAAAATAAATTGGTGCCTAAGGAATTGGGAAAGCAGGAAACAAGTGTGAGACAGGAATGGAGCCAATGACAATGACATCAAGCTCAGTCTTGTGCTGGTGAAGCCCCTCGGGTTGGATAGTGTTTCCTTAAAAGCTAGATTGCTGGCTAAATAAAGAATTATTTTTGACAATAAAGGAACTTTCAGGGATGCATAAGGCCTCCTTGGAAGAGACAGGGTGGCTGATTGTAAGGAAAAGGTGAAGACACTGCCCAACAACCGGTGAAAAAGTTCTGTGTGGACGGATTGCTAAGAACATTATGAAAATTGAGCCATCTCCTGTGATTGATATAAGCCTCTCCGTGTCACACCTTTTATTTAGCTTTGTTTGGGAAGCCATGTAGGGCTTCCTACAGAGTCTCCTGAGATTTCACTCTATGGGATTTGCGAAGTCCAATTACTGAGCTCTGCAACAAGCTGAGTTAGGACTTAGGGGTTCACTTATTCACTTCATAGAAAACTGACTCGTTTATTCAGGTTTTGATGAGTGGAGAAAGAGGTCAACAATATACACTTACACTTATACAATATGGTGCCAAAGCAGAAGATAGCTTGAACTTAAATTTATGTATCCAGGAGAAAAGCACTGCTACAAAATTATCTCGTCAAGCTGCCTGGTTTCCCAGGAAAGTTTTCCCTAAATACATGACAAGCTCAAGACTGCACCTTTCAAAAAATTCATTCTCCATCTCTATCTGATCCTCAGTAGTTATTGTTGAAAGCACACTGCATATTTTAAGAACCAAACAGAACAGTGATTTCCCCACTTTTCGAGAGGGCCCATGTGCTGAAATCAATGTACTGCAATGTGTGGATTGCTCATTCACTATCAAACAGATAAAATATATGAACTAAAGCTGTACTGTGAAAGCTGAGCAGAGCTGATACTAAGCAGATATATTCAAGCAATGGAAATATGGTAATATATTCCGGCAATTATTGGATAAGGGAGGGGATCAGTTTCCACACTGATGCTTTTGGTCTAGAACTTAAACAAACAGATGGACTTTTGACAAATCAATAATGTTCTCCAAAATAAAGTGTTAAGAATAAAATGAGAAAAAGCTTATTTGCTAGTTGTTACTTTTTAAAGACGGAAATATTAATCAACTATTTGCCAATATATGGACTATTTTTTAAAAACCTAATTTTCTCGGTGGGCTTTGTCTTCAGTTTTGGGTGGGGACAGCCAGTAGAGCCCTCCTGGGGGTTATTTTCATGGCTCCAGCGTTGATCCCTGTGACTATACCTTACTCCTGCTAACTCCAACACGCTCCACACCTCCTCTCACCGAGGCTGGTGGAGTTTCTGCACAGCAAGATGCTCTCCTGCACCAACAAGGCATTTAAATCTCATCTTTTCCCTGCAACCTCACATCCTTAAACTCCCAAAAGGGAGAGCCTCAGGGAGCAATGCCTCTAACGTGGGCTTTCTATAAATGTGTAAAAAAAAAAGTCCATTTCCCTTCTTCTTTTGCTCAAATGCCAAGGATGGAAACCAGCATGGCTTGCTTAGAAAAATGGGGGATGAAGAATGGATCAGGTACAAGGGGAGGCATTGAACAACCTCAGCGTGCACCCTGGCTCTTCCTCGGTGTCACCCTGGGGGCTCAAATGCCAAGGATGGAAACCAGCGTGGCTGGGAGACAGCCACTTGCTTAGAAAAATGGGGGATGAAGAATGGATCAGGTACGAGGGGAGGCATTGAACAGCCTCAGCGTGCACCCTGGCTCTTCCTCAGTGTCACCCTGGGCTGGGGACAGTAATTCCTGAGGAGCAACCTCACCCAGGAAACGACTATTCAATTTGCATGCAGGTGGCGAACTTCTGAAGCCGTATTAAGGCAGAGGCAGGGTGGATTAATTTCGAGTCTTTGATATTCATTAACTCGAGCGTCAGAGAAAAATACAAGGAGATGACACAATTACCCTCCGAGCTTCGCTGCAGAGCAGCAGCTTTACGGTCTCAAGTTCACAACACTCTACTAATTGATCAAGAAGGGGTGAATCCCTACGAAGGGAGGTGAAAAAGCATAAGGCTCAAGTAAGACACTGCTATTATAGGGCTTCAGAGAGTCAATGATGCTTTGGGGGCACTTAGCTAAATGGCCCACATTATTTGCTATTTAAACCACCTTCTATTATTCAGCCCTCCTTGGGTATCAAATGATCCACTGCCAAACAAAACCCACATTTAGCCTCAAGTTTATGGTAGTCAATGTGCGATTGTCAATTCCTTTGAAAGCGGTGGCAGTCAGTCTCATCACCATATTTCTCTCTTCAGGCCATGAATCCTTTGACCTATAGGGCCCTAGAAAATACATCTGAAAATAGGAAGATTTGTTCCACGAGAAGGAACAGCAGTAAAAAAAAAAAAAAGGAAAAAAACAACAAAAAACCAACAAACCAAAACTCAGATCACAAAAGGCTTGGCTGCTGCAAATGTGCCTGGAGTGGGAAGAGTAGCACCAGCTGAACGTTTACCTTCGGATCTTCATAGACCTCGGGGTCCATGTGCAAAATCTGTGGGTAAAGGGCTATCCAGTCTCCTTTCCTCAAACCGACTTCTTGATTCCCCTCGAGCTTGAGAACAAAATCCTCCTGGCTGATGCGGATGTTCATGGAGGACGAGCACATCCGTAAACTCTCGTTTAAGGCGCTCTCTGCGATGAAACAAAAGCAGAGGGAAGGGGGGGGGGAAAACATCAGAAATATGGAAGATGATTGGAAGTTATACAGGGCTACAGCTGCAACTCAAATCACAAAAGGCTTGGCTGCTGCAAATGTGCCTGGAGTAGGAAGAGTAGCACCAGCTGAACGTTTACCTTCGGATCTTCATAGACCTCGGGGTCCATGTGCAAAATCTGTGGGTAAAGGGCTATCCAGTCTCCTTTCCTCAAACCAACTTCTTGATTCCCCTCGAGCTTGAGAACAAAATCCTCCTGGCTGATGCGGATAAAACCAACAAACCAAAACTCAGATCACAAAAGGCTTGGCTGCTGCAAATGTGCCTGGAGTGGGAAGAGTAGCACCAGCTGAACGTTTACCTTCGGATCTTCATAGACCTCGGGGTCCATGTGCAAAATCTGTGGGTAAAGGGCTATCCAGTCTCCTTTCCTCAAACCGACTTCTTGATTCCCCTCGAGCTTGAGAACAAAATCCTCCTGGCTGATGCGGATGTTCATGGAGGACGAGCACATCCGTAAACTCTCGTTTAAGGCGCTCTCTGCGATGAAACAAAAGCAGAGGGAAGGGGGGGGGGAAAACATCAGAAATATGGAAGATGATTGGAAGTTATACAGGGCTACAGCTGCTGAATCTCGACAGGTTTAGTAGGGCAGGCTAAAGGGGAAAAAAAAGGAAAAAAAAACAAAAAAACAACACAAAAACCCAACCCACAAACCAAACGTAAAGCAGAGACCAGGAGGAGGCAATAAACAGCCCCGCGGGGCCGGGGTGGGGAGTCACCACACTGAACCTCCCGATGTGATTCTCACTGATGGTGCTGAGAAATCCTGTCGGCTGGAGGCAGCATGGATTTTGGGGTGGGAAGTCATCATTCGGGCATGGCGTTGAAAACAGCGCCATCAAAAGCCACCAACGCTTTATGCGGTTACATGTATTTCAGAGGTTGCAAGCAAACACCAGCGAAGCCTCCACGGAGATATTTAGCTTGCCTTTCGAAAGCTGTGGGATGTAATAGCAGGACTGTATGTTAGAAAAAATAATTTCGCTTGCTAATTCCATAGTCATTCTGAGGATTCTTAAATTTATTTATTTTGTTTTCAATGCGCTGCGCTGCCCAATGATGGTGTCTGTTATGGTACTCTATGGAGATATTTAGCTTGCCTTTCAAAAGCTGTGGGATGCAATGGCAGGACTATATGTTAGAAAAATTAATTTCACTTGTTAATTCCATAGTCATTCTGAGGATTCTTAAATTTTTTTATTTTTGTTTTCAATGCGCTGCCCAATGATGGTGTCTGTTATGGTCAGAGTGGATGAAAGCAATTCATTATTTGCCTGGTAATTGTAAGAGAGAAAGACACTTTTAATTGGCCAAGAGAAAACAAAACACTGTCCTTTCAGGCTTAGGGAAAGCAAGATTTCTGTCTCCACCATCACATCCTGGAAGGCTCCAGAAGCTGAATGTCCTTGCTTTCCCAGTGGCCTTCACCTTTTGCTCCTAGCACGACAGATTTTATGGCTAATTTCCGGCAATTTATCCTGGCAGTTTGAGGAGGAATTCCTTTGGGAATAATATGCATAATTTGCATAAATCATTCTGATAGCATGTATATCAGCATGTAGCTCCTGTCTAGGGCTGCATCTCTCACTTTGTAATCAAAGCTGACTATTTTTCCACCAGCGTATATGGGCGCTGTTATATGTGACTTGATTCCTTCTAATCATCAGTGTGAAAAATAGCCTAAAATAGGGTTTCATTTGCACATAATAATCCATTTGTGTCTGCGTTTACGTTCTCTGATATCAAATAAGCCCTCTCTAAGTGTTCACCAGGGCACTGTAACTGCTGCACCCAAAAGGTTAGTTTATTAGAGACAGTCGCTACCCAGAGTAGATGGCTCTGAAAAAAAAAAAAAAAAAAATAACAAACGTTCTTTCACTAAAAATTAAATCTGGTGCAGCATGCATAGCAAATAAAGTGGCCCTGGATGCTTTCTTGCAGGAGGTTTTTCCTTAAGCATGCATTTGTCTAAAGAAATGAGGCTGCGGTCAGCTCTGTGTGGCCAGCGCCGTGATTCAATGTGACGTACAGTGAGTCTGTGCATATTCTTTTGGACTGCCTTCGTTACTATAATCAGGCAGAGTCAAATCGGCTTGTTGGTGACGAAGCCAGCAAAGAAGCCCGGTTCCAGAAGATGGCCTCTACTGCGGATAGCCACAAGGCACCTGACACGATAGATTTCAACTGGCAGCGCTCCGGCAAACAAAACTTTACGCCGTACAAAGACCAAGGTCCAGCCTCCTCTCCCACCCGTGGAAAAGGAAGTTGGTGACTCCACGTGGGGTTTGGGAAACGGTGGCTTCGTGGGTGGTGACACCAGGAATCGAGCGAGAAAGATTGGGGGGAAAAAAAAAAAAAAAAAGAAAAACAACCCCAAAGGAAAATAATGCTGAAAGGGCGGCTGGGAAGTAGCAGGTTTATGTTTAACCGCCCGAGCGCCGCGGTCACATCCTATCGGTGACATCCTCCCAGTCCCTGCCCGCTGCCGGATCCCAGATGACAATTGGGCAGCGTATCTTATGCAGAAGTTAATCACAATAATGGAGCACAAAAAAGTGTGGCTTAGCGGTCAGATCGTAAATGACAAATCTGCTTTACCTTCCAGTACCAGTTCTGCTGGGGAAGGCGAGCTTGGCTCTGGCTCTGAGCGATGATGCCGATAATCATTAGATGACAAAAGTAATGAGTCACATTACGATCAACAAAGGAGAAGGGAGCTTATATGGCTTTGCGGGGCTCGCGTTAGGAGAAAAAAAAAAATATATACAAAAAAAAATAGACAGTCAGCTTTCCACAAACGCCGGGGCTATACGTTGAGAGGAATGACAACTGCACAATAAAACTGCAGCCTTTCCTTGCAGTTGTCATAGTTCAGCAGACACCAGCCATCGCCGCTGACAGACCAGCTGGGAAGCTTGGGAGGCCTTCCATTCTGCACCGCGAGGTACAGTAAATTATCCAGCACGGGAGAGCAACATCTGTTTCCGTGCTTGTGCCGAACAAACAAGGCAATTTAAAGCATACCAAGGGATAACCAAGCAGCAAATGAACATGACCCTCATTTCCCTCCCTTCCCTCCACCCCCCCCCCACTTCTTACACACACGAGAAGCTAAACTTCACTGTGCGAGCGCCACAGAAAGAAGCCAGGCTGTTGTTTGATAAGGTGTTGTCAGAGAGATTTTACATATTTTCTAGAGAGAGAGAGAGAGAGGGGGGAAAAAAAAAAAGAGAGAGAGAGATATCTCTCATAGTATTGTTATTCTTAGAATCCTCCCACTTCTCTCTTCGTTTCTCTTATACTAAAGCTAGCACTCAGCTTCCAATTCATTCTAGATTTTTTTCTTTTTTTTTTTAAAAAAAAAACTGTTTCAATATACTTATAAATATTCAGTCTTTAAACCCTAATTTGCTATACTTAGTTCACATGCCTTCAAGCATTTGTCTTCCAATTTCCACTGAATAAATGCGTACTAATGAGAAATAGAGCAAGCTGCTGAGGCAAAGCTGGGTGACTTGAGCCTGGCCTGCCACCAGCTTGTGATAGGCAGGCAAATTGAGTTAAAATGAAAAGTCTTGTCAGCTGAAATACAACATGGTAGCCAAACAGCAAGCTGTCAATCATCCAGCCAAAACAAGGGACTGCAGGTAATAAAAGGTCATTGCGAATCAGAAGTGCATTTGGCTTTCGGAGGCAAGTTAATTTTAATTAAACATGATCTCTCTCCGTTAATGTTTTATCAAACTTATTGGGCATAATGGATTGTTAATTTTACACTAACACATAGCAGGTAATAGGGTACTATAATTATTAGAGTGTGTTGTAGGAAAATAGCTATCGAGTATGAAATATTTTGGGGGGGGAGGGATCATCTACCCACAGGCATCACGGTGTGCCAACACAAACGATGCTCTGAAATAAGTACATTTGCATCTTACTAAGAACTAAATGGTACTGCCCAGCCCATTCCAGGAAAATATATTCATTTCTCTCAGTCCAACCAACAATTTTCATGCTTAGCATTTCTGTTACGACTACACACTCCGTATTAGCTGTTTTTTGGGTTCCTACCCTTTTCTGTGTATGAAACATTTTTTCAAGCTGTGCTCTTTTTGAAGGAAATATCTGGGATTCAGCAATGACCCGGGGCAAGAATACTTCACCAGATAAATGAATGGACTAATATTAAACAAACGAACTGACTAAATTTAAACAGGGCTGGCATTAAACATAGCACTAAGGATATCTCTGCTTCACCCTTTGCATTTCCATTATAACCATAAAAACCGACAGACCATTCTCATGTGTCGTTTACCATATTAGAGCTCCGTGGTGAGCCATAACCACTAATAATGTATCTTACTCTGTGCACACACACACACACACGCATTTTGGTTTCAGGAGAAATCTTACGTAGGCAAAACAGAGTGTGCTGCCCCAGAAATGCCATCAGAAAAAAAAAATCATCAGGGCCAAAATTTGTTAGTTTTGCTGTGGGTTGAAAACCCTTTTTTTTTTATTATTCTAAATTAAAAATCAAATACCTGTGCTTTTAATTTAGAAGAAAATCAGGCCATGTTCTTCCCTAGACCCAAAGATTCTGACCATAATAAAAACATTGCTTCCTGAGGAAGGCTTTTTAGCAATACTGGCTTGCTCTCCATAGCATGAGGAATCCAAAAAAAGGCTCTTGTTACAGTAAGGCCAAAAAGAGGACGGGGAATCAGAGCGCTTAAAACAGGAGAAGGAGATGACAAGGTGATGAAGGTACAGGAATCCCACCTGGTCTGCCTTACTGGAGAGCAGGGACACAAATCCTGGATTTCTGTGCTCTCAGGGCGTGAGAGGGAAAAGGGAAAGCTCGATCTCAGAGGCTGGAGATCAACGAGCTGCAAGGGCAAAGGCAGAGCTGGCCCACAACCTCCTTGCCACAGTGGGGCTTCTGGCACCCAAGTGATGCACTTGGGACCTTTGTCCCTCCTACACATTTATTAACAAAACATCCCTTTCCACTGGAGCATGAATTTAATTTTCTTATGGTACAGATTTTTTTTTTCCATATTACTACTTTATGGGACAGTATCCAGCCCTTTATGACTTAAGTGCCAGAAGAATTGAAATCTAGCTTCTGTTCGTATCACATTACGTTTAACGCGATTATAAAATTTAACAAAAGTGTTACAAGAATACTACGAAGTAGGATGTGGCACTTTCCCCTCATCACATAAATCAAACGTTACCAAGGTACTTCAAGATTTCGAGGAGCAGCAGCAGAGGAATGACACAGTTAATGTTTTAAACTGTTCATACCATTTTTGCACCAGATGGTTTCAGTGAAGTACATGCTTTTATTTTCCTTATTCCTACACTTCTGGGGTGCTTTTGGTTTCCTTTTTTTCTTTTTTTTTTTTTTTTCCCTTGCCATTCCCGTCACTGTCTCCAAATACAAAACAAATTCTCTCTTGATCTTCTTGATGTTTTTTTGTTTTTTTTTTTTTTTTTTTTTTTTTTTTTTTTTCCCTTGCCATTCCCGTCACTGTCTCCAAATACAAAACAAATTCTCTCTTGATCTTCTTGATACTCGATAACTCTCCTTTTCTATTATTTTTTGGTGGATGCTAACTCTGTCATGAAGCAATTTTACTTGTAGTCCTTAAAAGCACATTAAATACTTAGAATGCCATGTTATTCTTCAGAAATGTCCCTGTCATCAGGTATCTCCCCTACTACAAATGTGTCCTCCATCAGTTAGAGATAAACCTACACCAAAACAGCTGGGTCTGTAGATGAAACCAACTTACTAGACTCACACTATAAAAGATTAACACTAATGATCTAACAAAAAATAACTGGATCAAACTTGATTTTATATTTGTACTAGAAGGACCAACTCAAGTTTGAACATGAGCTCTTGAGACATTCCTCTTTGGATGGTCCTGGAGAACAGTAGCTACTACTGACATCCAAACCAGGCTCAGAGACCGTGTTGCTCCATCACCCTGTCTTGACACAGCTTTTTTCAAGAGTTCATCAAAGAACATCATTTCTTTGAGCTACCAAAACATAGAGTCATGAGCTCAGTCTCAGCAAGGGATTGTTTTCCATATTTAAAAAGAAAAGAATATTGAAACTTTATGCTTTTGTTCAGCTGTTGTCTACCCTGCTAGCACTGCCCATGGAGACTTTCAGATGCTTGAAGGTTAGGCTCCTGCCTGCTACACCCTTTCTCCTCCTTTGGACTAATTTCAACATTTATCTTGCCCATGCCCGTGGACTAGCAAACAGAGTGAAACCATCAGCTGATGCTCTGAAGGCCTATCCAGCTCCTGGATCAAACAGCTTCTAATGGCCACTGGCAAGGGTCTCCCTCTGAAACGCTGATCTAGCATTGGAAAAATCTGTATCTCACTTAAAGTTCCCTTATTTTGACTCAAACTACTTTGTTCAATACGGGAAACGCCGCCTCTATTCTATAAACCTTTACCTTCTCATATTTTGTTGAGAGGCATCGCTCAACTGCCGCTCGCTTTAGAAGTCTTTTTTGCTTTGTTAAAGAGAGAGAAAGAAAGAAACTGCCTGTGAAAAAAAATTACATTTGCAGTTTAAATCCATTATCCCACTTTAATTTCAGAAAAGGGTCTTTCTTGGCAGAACCATACAGAAGTATTTGAAATGCATTAACACTTCGGCAGATGCTCAGAATCAAACAACTTAATAGGCATCAACTTTTTCTCAAATAATTGCAAAGCTTCGATTTAGCCTTTTGCATACCTTGCATAGTTAATTACCTAGGCTTTAATGTTTACATGCAACGAGAGTATCTACAGCTATAAACTACATAATTTATAATTGATGTAAATGGGTGTTATTATGTCAATTAGGCAGCTGTGTCCTCCACCTTCTCAGTAAACAGAAATGAGTGATAAACCCCGTTCGCCGGGAGAGCCCCTCTTTTCTTCCTAACAGATAAAAATAAATTACCCAGGTAGACCAGGTTGTCCAATTGTTCTCTGGTGAGGTGGATGTTATCCGTGGGCCCTCTCTTTTGACCTGTTGACTGCAGCAAATGGTCAATCTCGTCACGCACCGCTGCAAGAGCTTCTGGGTGCCGCAGAAGATAATACATGGCCCAGAATGTAGCTGGAATCGTGTTTCCCACAGAGGCCCACAGGAAGGCAAAATGATGTGCTGGGAGAAAATAAGTGAAAAGGAAGATTAATAGCGTTTATTACACTGATTAGATTTGCAGTGTGCTAATTAAAAGATGTTAGGACACAGACCCAGCCAAGGATCAGTGAATGCTAATGAGGACCAATAGGCTTCTGAAGTCTAATTTTCTGCTTAATGAGAATAGTTTGAAATGTAATGTCGGGGGGGGGTGGGGGGAATAAGGGGAGGAAATGCAGCTCAGTTATAATCTTTCTCATTATCGCCATTAAGTATCTTGTTTTACCACCTCAGCACAAAAAAAAAATCAATTATCATAGAGGGTTGTTTCAGAGTAAAACATTTTATCATTAGCCAATTAGAAAGAACATAAAAAAATTTCAAGGTCGCCATTTTGCCTTTTTATTTCAAAGGTCTATAGTAAATTATTTTATTTTAGACAAGCAATCATTCATAAGTTTCCTACCTGCTTTGTCATAATCTCCAAGCAGCTCATATTTCTCAAATATATCTTGTCTGGCTTGGACCACTTTTGACCCTCCCAGCCATTTTGTCATGTTCTGAAGTAAAAAATGATGTATAAGCTCCTTCCGAACCTTCTTGGTAGCTCCTAGCAACTCAATCGGTATGTTTGCAGCTAAATAGGGAAAGCTGGCATCAAACTTGATAAATTTGTCTCTGATTTCACTAATAACTTTGTGGCCATCTGCAGCAGGAACTCTTCCATACAGTGTTACAAAACTGGCTTCAAACATTACAGAGCAGCAGAATTTGTACATTTTTTCTGTTTCCCAATCTGTTGCTTGTGAGCATTTCCATTCAAATATATCCTGGAGATTTTTCATCATGTGGTCAGAAATGATATCCAAAGGCTTGCCTTGTAGATACTGGTAGATTCTGTGCAGGTTTTCCTTGAGATCAGGGAATTTTCCTTTCGACAAGGCTGGGTAGTCGAAAGTTTTGGAAGCCATTTTATCAGCAAATTCATGAAATTCCAGTTGCTTGCTATTTCGGATGACATAGACATATTGAAAGGGGTCCATGATAAAGGTAATATATCTACCTGAATAGAAGAAAAGAAAAAAAAAAAATAGACACAGGTGCACTTTTATAATCTGGTAACACTTTCAGATGTAAATAAGAAAATAAGCCCAGCTAATGTCTGGAAGAAAAGCACACAGAAAATCCCCAAAGCAAGGATCTGTGAAGAAATCTGCAAAGACAAAAAAAAAAAAAAAAAAGGGAAGATGCAACAAGTTTTATTGACATTCTCTCCATCAAGATGCAGATTTCACCTGTGTATACTTTTGTGGCTCTTCTAAAACCAGCATGAAGTCATTTTCCATGTAGACTGAGCTACTGGTTTCGCCAACAGTAGGGCATGACCTGCAGTTGTAGCACTCTGAAATAAATCATTTACTACTCTGCTATAATTAATGAAAATACAGTGTGGAGTCGTAGCAGCATTTGAAAATTGTAGTTTTTTACCAGCACAAAGGGTGAAACATGCACATTTCCTCTGGATGGAGGAAAGTGAATACGGGGGATGGAGTGGAAAACATGTCACTTGGGAAGCTTTTCTTCCAGCAGATGACAGAGAAACTCAAAATCTGCTGCACGCTGCAGCCCCCCAGCTTAGAGAATCTCTTGTAGCTGCTTTTTCCCTAAAGTTTTGCTAACCTTCCATTAAGAAGGTGCTTAGTATCCATAAAACGACTACCTCAGGATTTGAAGCCATAGCCTACAATGGAGCAGCCCTCCCCTGTTAAACGTGGGGATCACCTGGGGGTATGCTCCGTCCCAGAGCCATCATGCATGGTGCCAGAGGGCACCAAGAACTTCCTGATGTACTCAGTGAGGTGACATGGCCATACCTTCTGCTGCTTGGAGGGAGGAAGAGGACGGCATCAAGTCTGATGCTTTTTCAAGTCACCCATGCCAAAAAAATCCTGCAATTTCTCCCTAAACTTTAAGTCAACTACTAAAGAAGAGCATTTTGGTGAACGATCATGAATCAAAATGCTAACAGTCCCAAAGCTCAATGAAATCTTAACTCTTTATAGATGATTCCCATGTGAAGTCCTAATTTAAGGGTTGCCGATCCTGAACTTGAATGGAGAGATACGTTAGGGAAAAAGGGTACCCATTAAAATGAGTACCCATAAAATATCCCAGCTTTAAACTCAGGAAAATAGCAAAGCACTTCCAGTCTAATTCTGTCACACTGAAGGGACAAATCTCCTTTGATTTTAATGGGAACACTACATGCTTAACTGAGGACCAAATTTGGCTCCGTGACAGATGTCCTGAGATAAAGTAATCACTACCACTAAAAATGTCAAGAAGTATCCATGGTTACCATATAGTGATATTTGAATTATCATAGTTATTCCGTATCCTGACTTGTATATACACAAAGTGCTCTGTGGTAAATCTGGGTGTGCTCTGGACTTCCTCTGCAATTACCTCATGCCTTAATTTCCCTCCCAATTACATCCACTGCAATCCCATTGAACCAGTAAGGAAACATAAGGGATAAATCGAGACAGAATTTGACCCTCTTTTTTTTGTCAACAGCGTGTGAAGGTTTTTAAGGTACTCGTAGAGTTTGCTTTACTGTAACATAACAAAGCATAGATATAAATAGATTTTTAAAGCATAAAGATACCAAGAAACCATCATGAAAAGGCGATCTTCAATTCCCAGTCCCCTTTTCTGATTATTTCTTCCTTCCCAGACCACAGAGGCTGGCAGGAATTTTTATTCTCAACCTCATCAGGATTGTTGTTAGGAGTCCTAGAATTTCTCTCTCTTTCCAGCTTTCACTCACTGTCATGCTCTTTATTGAGGCTACCATCTTTGCGATCAAAGCTTGGAAAGAATGCCCATTGGAGCAATTTTTAATAAATAGATTTGGAGTGTTATTAACCCTAAAGATGAAAGCTGGCTTCCTAACTTTGCGTTTACAGGGTAAACAATTTAAGTTAAGATTTTTAATTAATATTAATTTAAACCATCTGTCCACCATCTGCTTATTTCTGATGCAAAATATGAGTTTCTTTGTGATCTTTAATCAGACACTTAGCAAACGCACATCAATTCTTATCATTTTTAAGTAAGAAAATGATTTTCAGCAAATGAGTTTTCAGACAAACAAACTATTTTAGCAATAATTTTAAATCAAAACTTGCTCAACACTAGCACATACTTTGAAAAAAAAAATAATCTCTGAGAAACAGAATATTACAGACTCTGATTTTTATTATTCTCATCAGGTTCCTGGTAGCAAAAAGTAAGTATGTACCAAAATATAATTCGTTTTGCAGAATCAATTCAGGCTGCAGACCACATCACTGCAAGTCAACAATATATATATCAACACAGAAACCAAAATACTTTTGTTACTGCATTTAGTAAAGGTCTATACAGTTAGAAAAGTGGAACCCCTCTATAACAAAGGCAGCTTGTTTATGTACCTCACCGAGAATCTAATTTTAGAGCTCTTAATTAGAAAAAGACTAAAATCTAGGGCTAATTAACGGCAGTTAGGAAGTTGTTGTTGTGAGAGTGGGTATGGGAGCCTTTAGCAATTACATTCCTACTGGCACACAGGCACGCTGCGCGGCTACACCAGTTACCCCAGTCTCTTCCATACAGGAACAGATTGCTAATTACAAAACCGTGCCCCAACACCTCCTCTACCCTGAGCAGCAAACATCCGAACTGGAACAAACTTTCCCACCTCAATTTATGATTTTATATTTTGTGAGTGTCAATATGGTCCTTAATTTTCCTTTTTAAATCCCGTCCTTGTCCCTGATGAGGTCTCTTCCCACTTCTTGTTCCTGGTGGTCTCAGAGACCAATAAATGTAATTTTTTCCTAAAGCTTCCACTTATTATTTGGTATTTTAAAATGTGGCTTCCTCCCTCCCCTCCCATGCCTTTCCATTTCAGCCAATGCCCAGAACCACCTCCTAAAAGTAGCCTTTTCTGAAACCGAACCAAAACCTTGATGCTCATGAGTTTCCATCAGAGAACTGGCAAAGGTAAATGCCAGATCAGCCAGAAGCGGAGGCATATCACACACTCCACAAATCAGGAAGCCTTAAATATTGAAGGTATTTATATAGAAATCACTGGGGATCAAGCCTTTCCTTGTTAGGTTGTAAAAACAATCCTTCAACACAAAACACTAAGTAGACGTGTCCGTACAGAAATGTCTCGCTCCGAATCTCAACAGTTGATGTTAATGAGCTTTTTATTTAGTACCGTAGAAACGAGTCAAAATAAGAGATGTATGCCTGTTCCTGTAATAATTCCTCTGCTTATTTTTAAAATATGGCTACAGAGAATTCGTACTACCCCATCCAATCCTTCAGCCCGCGTTACACTCGTGCTACAAATAGCCTGGTTATCTCCCTTTTAGTTTATACAGTCTCCCAGAAATAGAAGATTGATGTGGAAAATATGAAAATTGTCAACTTTGGTAAATCTGAGCACAGAAGCCACTATTTGTATGATAGTTAAGAAATTACTCTAATAATGCATTCTGGAGCTTTTTAATGCTAATGATGAAAGACAAGCATTTCAGATGGCATCTAATGATGGATGTTATTTCGGTAATGCTTGCAGCAGGCTTCAGCTGGGTAAGGAGTTAATGTAAATTACCTTTTGCCTAAGAGAGAAAAATGTGATATGTTACTGTAGGTGTATCATGATTTAAAAGAATGACTTAGCAGCAGTATTTTAAAAGGCAAGTGTCCTTAGTAAAAAAAAGCCTAAGATTATTTTATTAAAAGTTGAGCTGGTCTCAGAGTGTTGTAGGGTTTGGTATCTTTCCTAATAACTTATCAAGAAAAAGAGACAAAGTTTAATCCTGAGAAACAATGAGAAAACTGCTTCAAGCTCTTTAAGTTCTTACCTAGCCGTCTGCCTACGCTGCTGACCCTGAACAAGCAGAGAGGTTGGGTTTAGGAAGTACGATCATCTCAACACAACAGACTCCCTCTCTCTGTCTTTTTCCCCTCCTTATTCTTTCCTTTTCTCTTTTTTTTTTTTTTTTTTTTTTTTTCCCTGAAGACTATTGCATTTATGTAATCGTCCTCTTATTAGGGAGATTCTGCTTGAAGACTATTGCATTTACGTAATCGTCCTCTTATTAGGGAGATTCTGCTGAACTGCTGACAATGATGTACAGTGGTGCTTCGCCGGCGTGACGTTTGGGGAAAACGATTCTGCTGCACCACCACACAAAACCAATTAGAGAACTATTTTCTGCGACAGGTCAGGAATTTACATTGTTTCTCATCGAAAGATGTGCTTTTTAATTTCTTTATTAAGATGACATCCATGTCCCTTGTGACTTTTAGGGATGACAATCATTTGCTCATCACATGGGAAAGTACAATCAGCGAAATCGCATTACCGGTACGGGGCAACGCCAGAAACTCCAAGCATCGTTCCGCATTTTCCAAATGAACTAGTTTGAGAACCAATAATTAGAACAATATCTATTGATAGAATTTTTTGACAGGACCTTTAGACACCCACCAGGGGGGTAAAGTAATGATAGTCCATATAGAGCCGGCTACGCTATGTTTGCCGAACGTACAAACATCATCTTTGTCAAATCAGTAAGACATATAGAAATCCTGTACGTCTTCGGAGCAGGACATGATGGGAGGCACTAACTACCTTCGGCTTCTTCCTTGACTTGTGGATGACAAACTGTGTCTCTTTAGTGAAGTCTTGACTGGTCAGTATTTTCATAGCGACAAGAGAGAACTTAAAGTCATAGCTCCGCTAAGACAAATCCACAAAAATTGTATATTTCCCAGCATAAGGCTGAAATGATACCCAGGACTCACCCCATTTACCTCCGTCTCTATCACTTCCCCAAAACACCTGAACACAGGGAGATAAGTTGAAATGGAATTTGTTTATCGTGCAAATAGAAATTTGTGAAACTAAATTGCACTCGTAGATGGTTTAAACACACAAATCTCTAAACAGAACCTTGTATGAAATAATAAAGAGGTGAAAAAGAAATAAATATTTGATTAATCACATTAAGGATTCTGAAGTATGGCTGTATCTGGCTATATGAATGTAGTAAGGTAGTCTCTAAATTATAATTATTAATCTGTATTATTAAGAAGTACAACTGTATATACAGTGTGAATGTAGATTAACAATAAAAAGGACTGTATTTCAATAAAAGTTGGTCTTGTAATGTGACAAACTCACTTTCAAGATGGAAAAATATCCGAGCAGACCAGTTTCCAAAGAAAAAATGCAGAATGAATAAAAAAATCACACATTTAATAGCAGTAAAAATGCTCTTCCAAAGGAAAAAAAAAAGAACAGATTTGTAAGAGGAAGAAAAATTGTATTAATTAACCATACGGCTTGCAATTTAATTAATTGACTTTTGAAGAAAAAAATTATTTTTACTGCAAATATTGCTTATATGGAAATATATAGCTACTGTTACTTGCATGAAATTACAAAGCAAACTTTACAATTTACACTTCACATTTTTATTTGAAACTCCCTAAAAATATAGGAATAGCTAAAAACGAGATAAGCTTAACTCTGAAGTTGATAATTTGAACAAGGATATCAACACTTAAAGGGGCAAAAGATCTATTACATCCACCTACACTAATAAGGGTTTGCCTTTTTTTGAACAGAGGAAAATACTGCATTTTAAATTGATTTTAGTAAAAACTACATCTCCGTGTGTGTGTATATATATATGTATGTAAATTTATATATTTAAGTTCCATTCAAGATTCTGGTTTCATTCTACGCTTTGCTTTTACAGCTAAGTGTCTCTGTGAACTCACTCAAATGTTTGTATTCGAGCTAGTGGAGTAATACAGCTATAAATACAGAAAGCAGCGAGGTTATATCATCCTTTATTATATTGTTATTTTCAGCAAGCATGATCAGAGGAAGAGGCTGGCAACGGGAAGTTTCTGTGTTCCAGTCCTGATTGTATCACTGAGTCAATGTGTCATTCATTCCCTTGTGTTCCTGTCAACCAGTTGTAAAATGTGTGAGAACATATTCTGCACTTTTTTCTTAAGTGTTTTCTAAATTTAATCTGATATTTTTCTGTGCGGTGTCAAGATGATGGTAGTTCTCCCTTCTTTAGGGAAAAAAAACCCCTCACAATACACAATTAAATGTGCTGGCAAAATCCACATTCATACATTACATGCCTACAAATTCTGTCAATACGCATGTATACCTACAGCTGGATATAAATATCCATGCTCATAGTTATACCCTAAGGATACTTATTATGTATACAATACATGTGAATTTAAGTAATTTTTATTGGCTTATATGCTACATAAAAATGTTTTTGGTTAAGGAAGATTCTAAACTAAATATTTTAATTAGTATTTAACTTCACTGATGGAAAAAAAAATAAATACTAAAATAATTCTCACCAGCAATATGTACAGTGAAAATATCTCCAAGTTTCTTTTGCTGATCCAGTAAGAATTTGAAAGCATCTTTTCTAAAAATCAAAGCCTTCCCAAGGTAAGGAATCCAGCCATTTATTAGTGGGGGCTCTCCAGTCTTCCTGTTAGAAACAAAACAAAACAAAACAAAATAAAATAAGGAGGAATTAACTTTGGCATGAGAGACACTCATCTTTATATCTATTTATGTATTACACTAGACCCACCATCTACGTATATAATTCTTGCTGTGTATAATATGTTGTACAGAAAGTTCTTCAGATACGATGGCAGGTTAAATCTAATCGCACCTCCGAGCACAGAAGGCTCCATGTGGTGATTAGGAAAAATAAGTGAGAGAAATTGAGATGCATTTAACTACAGGCCGTCCGGTTATTCCCATCAAGTTACGAACACAGAAAAATGACATTCGGTAGAAAATCTCCCAGCAAAGAGTCCTCTCATTTTCAATATTTGGCGTGTCAGAGGAAGAACGTATCGGAAGGCAATTATGACAGATTTAGGTAAATAGGACGCTGACATACCAGACAAAATAACTAGCTTTACAAATCATGTTTTAAGAATTTCAGCGTACCAGCGCACAGATGAGCTACCATTCTAACTAAATATCTCTCAAATATAGAATAACAGAGGCCAAACATTTACCATAAATAAATAAATCTTAGTCTCACTATATTTATAGTCTTCTAAGCTAGGAACGTGCACCAACAGTTTTAAGATGAAATTCTAGATAATGATATTTGCATCCCAGTCTAAAAAAGCAGCCACAGTGTGTTAGTTATATTTATGGAACAGTATAAAATACCTTTTAAGAATGTAATAAGTTACATTTTTCTTTAAAAAGGAAAAAAAAAAGAGGTTCCCACACTGTCCTATTCCTGACTGCGAGTAAATGTCTTTCCTTCGTGCTGGTCTTTAGTTGCTTGAATCTGATTTACAACAAAGAAACATAAAGCGTGCTTGCTCTGGAAAGGATTAAAACAAATATTCACGAACAACTCTGCTGCTACATCCCATCTGTGAAGGTGACTTATACTACATGCAGAACAACCCATTCTGATTAAACACAAGATATTTACTAGCTTGGATCTAATCAAAGATCAAGGGATCACAAGCTTTACTACTATCATACACAGCATGGATTTTTATGTAGCTGGATTAACCCTGTCATAGTCACATTCTCCCCTGAATTGCTGTAAGAGGAATAAGAAAAAAAAAAAGGTCAGCAGGATATGCTGCATTAAAAATTTTCATTTTCACAATTAAAACTTTCTGAGCAGGAAATTACAAGGGATTTGATCTCTTACTTTAAAAAGTTGTGCATAAATTTAATGTATAGATAAACAGATGTGGTCAAACGAAGTTACCTATCTAAGTCTCTTTCTGTTTAACTGACTGCTAGCTCTGAATGTTAGTGTTCAAGAACATCCTTTTGTCCTCTGGAAAACCAGTAAACCTTCTGGTCCCAACCTGACAATCACCTCACAGCCCACACTTGTGCCCTGGCTTTTTTGTTTCTTGGGGTTTTATGGCTTTGGGGTATTTTTTGTTTTGTGGTGTGGGTTTTTTTTTTATTGTGGAGAAGGTGGAGCACGTCCTTTTTCAACACCCCCCCTAAACCACTGCATTATCCATCCTCTATCCATCAAATAACACGGCTATTTACTCAAGTGGCCCAGAAAACTTTGTAACGGTTAATTCTGTATGAAGTGAATACAAGAAAAGAACTAATCTGAGATTACAGGAGAGGGATCACCAGCCCTGGATGCAGAACAGCCCACTCGATACCCTCAATTATCCTCTCCGTCCTTTTTCAACACCCCCCCTAAACCACTGCATTATCCATCCTCTATCCATCAAATAACACGGCTATTTACTCAAGTGGCCCAGAAAACTTTGTAACGGTTAATTCTGTATGAAGTGAATACAAGAAAAGAACTAATCTGAGATTACAGGAGAGGGATCACCAGCCCTGGATGCAGAACAGCCCACTCGATACCCTCAATTATCCTCTCCAAGCCCATAAAGAATCTGGATGATTTACCCAGTTTTTCCCTCCCCAGCCTGTTAAGTCCCGAGAGCGTCCTCCTTTCACTTCTGGGGCTGGACACTGCATCCCGTAAGTAGCATCCTGACAAATATTTAGACAGGCTTTTTGTCATCTTCTAATTGAATGCATCTAATTTCACCCTCCACGTTCTGTCATTTGGTCAGAAGCTGTATTCTTCACAAGCTCTCCGCCGGGTTAAAAAGGAGGCAGCTCAGAAATCCAGGGGAAAATTAACTTAATGCTCCAAGTCTGCGGGATCACGTCAGGGAGACATTTCTGCTATCGCGAAGACGTGAGGGTCATCGTTGGCTTCAGACATGTTTAGCTCAGCAGCAATAAGCTTAACACTGTTAAACACCGTGTCAAGGCGACGCGGCTTTTCAGAGGAAAATATAACACCAGTTCAACTTACGACCCAGAGCAGACTGATAACAGAAATGCATCTTCATTTCTAGCTTTCCTTCCCTTTGGAAGGCGGAGGTCATCTTCATGACTTATCGATGTCTGCCAACGCACAGCAAAGAAAAGAGCCCCGCGTGTATTTTAGTGCCTCCCAAAATACAATGCCTGGCTGCTCAAACTTTTAAGCAGCTCAGTGCAGCTGACCCCAACTCCCTCCAGGACTGTCACCCGCATCCTGGCTGCATCCAGACGTTCCTGTTGCCTTCAGATGCTACACTGAACCATTAAGAAAGCCCACAGAAACTTCTACTGGTTAATTAATTTGTCGAGAAACTTTAACTCCGGACTCACACTTCACAGGTGTTGAAAAATTTGACAACCAGACAAAATATTACGAAGGTTGAAATTAAAGTTTTCTCATGATAGAATATATATTTTTGTATCAAGTGTAAAATATAGTTGAGAAATATAAAAAAGCGGTATGGAGTGTTTCAATGGCAATTTAAGACTGCAACTTTTTTAATTGAAGCATTCAGAGCATTTTATCAGATCACGTTTTATTCCGTCCTGGTATAACAACTTAAATGCTAATTCTAGTTTTAATTCTAACTCTAGTCCTAATTCTAACTCTAGTTCTAATTCTAATTCTAATTCCAAATTCAAAATTTTAATTCTATTCTAAATTCTAATCCACAGAATTATAGAATTCACTTAACACACCTCATAATATTCCTAGGCCTTTCTCCATGTTCCTATATTTTTTACAGATTGGGCTGGTTTCATTTATATACAGGAATAACTTTACTTATCTGAGAAGCCTCTCTGAAGTCGGTGAGACTCAATGGACAAATTTCTCACATATGTGAGTGAATGTTACAAATAAAGCATCAGCAACGTGTCCAATGCAATCTATAAGTAGACGGATCAGTTACAGAGCGGAGAGAAAGCAACACAGTTGTATCCTCCATCATTGTTAAATGGATAATTTCAAATGGCATTATGCAAAAATCAGATGGCTACAAATACAGCCCGTAAATAGAATGAACAGATTTTGATAACTGTAATTTTTCTTTGCTTTCACAGAGAAAAGATACTTCCTTGTTAGCAGGAACAAAGCTAAAAAGTCTACTTGATGAAAGAAGGAAAGTTTTGGAGTTAGTTTACAGTCTCATTAAGGGAGATTTTTCAGCTCATCCAGAACACAGAAGTCACTGACTCGGGTGTGATTATTTAGCTACTGAGGTAAGGCAGAATTTAAAAACGTGGATGTTGTACCTATGTCTCACTTATGCTAAACAGCAGTCATGCGACAAAGTGGGAGTCAAATCGTCCGCAAGACAAATTATGTGAAAAATAGATTAAAAAATATAATTTTTAGATTCAACATCTCTAAACATTATATTTTCAACTTTAAAAGAGAATTATTTGGGAAACCCAAACAAGGCAATGTGTTAAGCTCTCTGAACATTAACATAATATTTTTTTTAATTGTAAAGAAAATACCCTAAAGATTCACAAGTAAACAGACTTTGTCAACATTATCTCTCATGGAAATATTGATTTATAAAAGCACACAAGGCTATTCTTCTGCTGGTTACACCACTTCAGCTCCTCTGCAGTGAAGGGAATAGGATGAGTGTAAATGAGAGGAGAATCCTTCTCATTTCCCTGGTTATTTGTATTCCAAAGGAGCAGATGCCTTCCAAATTATGCAAAAATCCACAGCGCATCTTGTACTATAGCAGATGAACAGGTTAATTTTTCTCTTTGCACATAATAAATCATAAGTGCTTTAACACCCATAGTCGCATTTCATGAACATAAACCTTCTGTTTAATAATGTCTGTTTACAACTAGAATCAGACATACAGTAATCTCTTGCCTGGGATAAACATTAATCCAGATCTGTCTAGAAAAATTATACAATTCATTACCATAAGTAATCTCTATTGTGCCCCGTGCTTAACCTTCATCTTTTTGTTTTGTTTTTTTTTTTGTTTTTTTTTTTTTTCCCTGTCCTATAATCTTGCAAATCCACCGGCGGCGTATGATTGGCATCTGGTGTTAACGCAGCCCTTCACTGCACACAGCAAAGCTGAAAAAGCCCGACACGGACACGTCACCCGGCAGGGTACTGCCACTTCAGCTGACCACTTCTCAGCAACTTTCACCAAAGGGTGAAAAAAAAACCAAAACGACCCCGTCAGCCAAGGAGAAAAAGGTCTAGTAACATCCTTTGCCACCGAGGAGCCATTTTAACTGTCCAAACCGTAGTTACCATCCACAAAAATTAAAGGTATCGTGTGGTTTTCCCACCTCATCTCTGGTCAAACCATCACGTACCACGTCCACGCTGGAAGACACCGTGCCAGGGGACTTTAAGGAATGGAAATGGATGGGTACAGAAGTAGAACAAAAGCTATTGTGAACATGTCAAAGCAGTCTGAGATTATTCGCGGGCTCGATCACGATATTTAAGCAACAAGACATGACAGACAGTGTCTTTCCAGGGGCTTATGAACACTCTTAACTGTGAGGAAAAGAATGAGGCCAAAGGCTTCAACCCCAAGAAAGGTAATCCCCAGAAATGTGGTGTCTGGAGTGTCTTCTTGTATTATGAGAGAGAGAACACAGGAAACTAAGGACAGGAGAAAGCCAGTAAGTCTATCTTCTTCTTTTTTTTTTATTTTTTTAATTTAACAGTTACATTTTTGCCCCAGACCTGCTAAAGCATTAGGTGTTTTGTATCTATGAGGACGGAAAAAATTTTATCTTCCAAATACTTGTCTACAACACAATTTTTTTATACTTATAAAATTATGCATGCCTTAAATAACCAATCTAGATTATCTGCCTCAGTGACCTCCTGGAACTCCAAATTTTCCAGGTTGAATATACGTGGCATGAAAAAGTATTCCCATCAGTATTCCCTGCAGAACAAGCCAGATGAAAGGTTTAGCAATACACAATCTACATTTGAATTCTCAGCTTAAACACTTCCTACGGAGGGAAGGACCACGTGCTGCTCCTATCTGATCGCTATTTGGAGGCTTATGTGGAGTAAATAGATGAATCAGGCCAAGTCTTGACAGAGAGATGCAGACACGGATTGACTCAGAGGAGAAGAAGAAACAAGAGCCCTGGGATGGAAAAAAACCTCATGCTGATGCCGCCTAGACCTTCGTCTGGGCAAAGTGATTTCATGCTGCAGTGCTGATAACCTTCTCTTTTTTAATAGGACAAAGATCACTCGTAAAAGAAAAGGAGAAGGACTCAGGAAAAAGTCGCAAATACACTTTTGAGCACACCAAGGAGAGAAGAGTTTATCTGCGCTCCCAAAAAGAGCAATACAGCAAAGACAGACTCTGGTGGTGATGTGAGACAAACTGGGAGAAATGCTGACGAAAACAAACCACTCAACCAGTGAATATAGTGATTTTTTTTTTTTTTTTCACAGCAAAATGCAAACCTTTTGTTGAAAGCTTTTCATGTCAAGAACTTCTGGAATTTTAATAAAGATACATTTTTTTTCTGTAAAAGCATACTAGCTTTTTATTGATAAGAACTCTAACTTGTGTTGTAATCTGTTCATCACTGGAGCCTCTTCATTTTCCCCCTCTTCTAGAAATTTTATTTGGGTCATCCCCAAATATAAAAAAAAAAGTGACTACTCAACAATTCATTCAGTAGTTCTGAAATCTCACTCTCTACAAAATCCCATTCCTTTGCCATTTTTTAAGGCTACATTATCTCAACAACTGTAGGTTCACAGGGTACATATCATGTCTTCACACTTCAAAGTTGTGTGTTGAAGGACACGTTCATAAATTCAACAACTGCCTGTATTGAGTGGTTGGGACATTGTCTAAAAAGTCAAAGGGTGGGATAAGTACCATTGTGGGAAAATCATCTGAACAGTTTAAAAAATGGAAATAATCTGAAAACACCCTTTTGGCTCAAATTTTGTAAGAAGCTGAACATTTCCAGGATAGTCCTACACAAAATGTAAAGTTTCATAACAGGAGGGATAGGAGTCATGGCGAAGACAAGACCTGGCCAATACAACAATAATTCAGCAATATTAAAAGTTAATATACATTCACTGCTTATGGCCCCATCCTTGAAATCCTACTTTGTTTCTGCTCGGGGTGAGGTCAATAAGAGCAGCCACGACTACTCAACACTTTTCATGATCAAGCCCAAGGTTATTTTATTACCTTTTACATTTGAGATCACTTGCCCAGCCCATGGCTTTCATTTCCTTAATTAAGCTTTAATCAAAGGAAAAAAGTCTAGGAAGGGATGGTGAGAGGTTACTTATGCCGTGCCTCGTATCCCAAGCAGGGTTCTGTGCACCAGTATCTTCCCTCATATTTGTCTATGCTGTTCTTGAAGATACTCAGTAAGGGAGTCTCCACAGTCTCCCCAAGCAATCTATCCTTATTATCAGAAAGTTTCTCCTCATATTTAACCTTTATCTTCATGTTGTACCTCAAGCCCACTACTTCTCATTCTGCCTGTGAAGAATAAGAGAATAAATGATTCCCTTCACTTCAGCAGGAGCCCTTAATGTATTTAAAGGTACTTATTTACCTTCCAGTATTTCCTCATATCTATTTTCTAGACCTCTACACACTTATGCTGCTCCCTTCTTGATTTTCTAATGTTAGCTCACACCTTTCTCTATGGCAGTGCCCTGCACTGAGCTCAGAGGAGAAATTACCTCTTCCATCTCGAGGGCGACGCAGCCTCCCAGCACAACCTCAGCTTTCTCTGCAAATGCACCACCTTGTTGATAACAAAATCCCAGCTTGGGAACCAGTACAGCCCTCAGCCTTTTCCCAGAGAAAAGATCGTGGTCCTGTCCAGATGCTGTTGATTAGTCCTCTGTGTTTTCCAGTTCACCCTTAGGAACGCTAATCCCAAATAAACTTTGTCAACGTTATCTCTCATGGAAATATTGTTGATTTATAAAAGCACACAAGGCTATTCTTTAAACAGACTTTGTCAACATTATCTCTCATGGAAATATTGATTTATAAAAGCACACAAGGCTATTCTTCTGCTGGTTACACCACTTCAGCTCCTCTGCAGTGAAGGGAATAGGATGAGTGTAAATGAGAGGAGAATCCTTCTCATTTCCCTGGTTATTTGTATTCCAAAGGAGCAGATGCCTTCCAAATTATGCAAAAATCCACAGCGCATCTTGTACTATAGCAGATGAACAGGTTAATTTTTCTCTTTGCACATAATAAATCATAAGTGCTTTAACACCCATAGTCGCATTTCATGAACATAAACCTTCTGTTTAATAATGTCTGTTTACAACTAGAATCAGACATACAGTAATCTCTTGCCTGGGATAAACATTAATCCAGATCTGTCTAGAAAAATTATACAATTCATTACCATAAGTAATCTCTATTGTGCCCCATGCTTAACCTTCATCTTTTTGTTTTGTTTTTTTTTTTGTTTTTTTTTTTTTTCCCTGTCCTATAATCTTGCAAATCCACCGGCGGCGTATGATTGGCATCTGGTGTTAACGCAGCCCTTCACTGCACACAGCAAAGCTGAAAAAGCCCGACACGGACACGTCACCCGGCAGGGTACTGCCACTTCAGCTGACCACTTCTCAGCAACTTTCACCAAAGGGTGAAAAAAAAACCAAAACGACCCCGTCAGCCAAGGAGAAAAAGGTCTAGTAACATCCTTTGCCACCGAGGAGCCATTTTAACTGTCCAAACCGTAGTTACCATCCACAAAAATTAAAGGTATCGTGTGGTTTTCCCACCTCATCTCTGGTCAAACCATCACGTACCACGTCCACGCTGGAAGACACCGTGCCAGGGGACTTTAAGGAATGGAAATGGATGGGTACAGAAGTAGAACAAAAGCTATTGTGAACATGTCAAAGCAGTCTGAGATTATTCGCGGGCTCGATCACGATATTTAAGCAACAAGACATGACAGACAGTGTCTTTCCAGGGGCTTATGAACACTCTTAACTGTGAGGAAAAGAATGAGGCCAAAGGCTTCAACCCCAAGAAAGGTAATCCCCAGAAATGTGGTGTCTGGAGTGTCTTCTTGTATTATGAGAGAGAGAACACAGGAAACTAAGGACAGGAGAAAGCCAGTAAGTCTATCTTCTTCTTTTTTTTTTATTTTTTTAATTTAACAGTTACATTTTTGCCCCAGACCTGCTAAAGCATTAGGTGTTTTGTATCTATGAGGACGGAAAAAATTTTATCTTCCAAATACTTGTCTACAACACAATTTTTTTATACTTATAAAATTATGCATGCCTTAAATAACCAATCTAGATTATCTGCCTCAGTGACCTCCTGGAACTCCAAATTTTCCAGGTTGAATATACGTGGCATGAAAAAGTATTCCCATCAGTATTCCCTGCAGAACAAGCCAGATGAAAGGTTTAGCAATACACAATCTACATTTGAATTCTCAGCTTAAACACTTCCTACGGAGGGAAGGACCACGTGCTGCTCCTATCTGATCGCTATTTGGAGGCTTATGTGGAGTAAATAGATGAATCAGGCCAAGTCTTGACAGAGAGATGCAGACACGGATTGACTCAGAGGAGAAGAAGAAACAAGAGCCCTGGGATGGAAAAAAACCTCATGCTGATGCCGCCTAGACCTTCGTCTGGGCAAAGTGATTTCATGCTGCAGTGCTGATAACCTTCTCTTTTTTAATAGGACAAAGATCACTCGTGAAAGAAAAGGAGAAGGACTCAGGAAAAAGTCGCAAATACACTTTTGAGCACACCAAGGAGAGAAGAGTTTATCTGCGCTCCCAAAAAGAGCAATACAGCAAAGACAGACTCTGGTGGTGATGTGAGACAAACTGGGAGAAATGCTGACGAAAACAAACCACTCAACCAGTGAATATAGTGATTTTTTTTTTTTTTTTCACAGCAAAATGCAAACCTTTTGTTGAAAGCTTTTCATGTCAAGAACTTCTGGAATTTTAATAAAGATACATTTTTTTTCTGTAAAAGCATACTAGCTTTTTATTGATAAGAACTCTAACTTGTGTTGTAATCTGTTCATCACTGGAGCCTCTTCATTTTCCCCCTCTTCTAGAAATTTTATTTGGGTCATCCCCAAATATAAAAAAAAAAGTGACTACTCAACAATTCATTCAGTAGTTCTGAAATCTCACTCTCTACAAAATCCCATTCCTTTGCCATTTTTTAAGGCTACATTATCTCAACAACTGTAGGTTCACAGGGTACATATCATGTCTTCACACTTCAAAGTTGTGTGTTGAAGGACACGTTCATAAATTCAACAACTGCCTGTATTGAGTGGTTGGGACATTGTCTAAAAAGTCAAAGGGTGGGATAAGTACCATTGTGGGAAAATCATCTGAACAGTTTAAAAAATGGAAATAATCTGAAAACACCCTTTTGGCTCAAATTTTGTAAGAAGCTGAACATTTCCAGGATAGTCCTACACAAAATGTAAAGTTTCATAACAGGAGGGATAGGAGTCATGGCCAAGACAAGACCTGGCCAATACAACAATAATTCAGCAATATTAAAAGTTAATATACATTCACTGCTTATGGCCCCATCCTTGAAATCCTACTTTGTTTCTGCTCGGGGTGAGGTCAATAAGAGCAGCCACGACTACTCAACACTTTTCATGATCAAGCCCAAGGTTATTTTATTACCTTTTACATTTGAGATCACTTGCCCAGCCCATGGCTTTCATTTCCTTAATTAAGCTTTAATCAAAGGAAAAAAGTCTAGGAAGGGATGGTGAGAGGTTACTTATGCCGTGCCTCGTATCCCAAGCAGGGTTCTGTGCACCAGTATCTTCCCTCATATTTGTCTATGCTGTTCTTGAAGATACTCAGTAAGGGAGTCTCCACAGTCTCCCCAAGCAATCTACCCTTATTATCAGAAAGTTTCTCCTCACATTTAACCTTTATCTTCATGTTGTACCTCAAGCCCGCTACTTCTCATTTTGCCTGTGAAGAATAGGAGAATAAATGATTCCCTTCACTTCAGCAGGAGACCTTAATGTATTTAAAGGTACTTATTTATCTTCCAGTATTTCCTCATATCTATTTTCTAGACCTCTACACACTTATGCTGCTCCCTTCTTGATTTTCTAATGTTAGCTCACACCTTTCTCTATGGCAGTGCCCTGCACTGAGCTCAGAGGAGAAATTACCTCTTCCATCTCGAGGGCGACGCAGCCTCCCAGCACAACCTCAGCTTTCTCTGCAAATGCACCACCTTGTTGATAACAAAATCCCAGCTTGGGAACCAGTACAGCCCTCAGCCTTTTCCCAGAGAAAAGATCGTGGTCCTGTCCAGATGCTGTTGATTAGTCCTCTGTGTTTTCCAGTTCGCCCTTAGGAACGCTAATCCCTCCTTTGCGGGCTTGCAGCCGCTCCTCGGTTGGCATTATCCACAAACATAAACACTTTTTTTTCCTGTATTCACGTAAGAAGGATGGGAATAAAGATGGGAATATGAAGTCCACCGGTATTTCGTTTTACCGCTATCACAAACATATTTATGCTGCACACTAAATGACTTTACCTATGAGAACCCAACGACTCTCGCCTAATATCCACCTCTTTCATAAGCCATTTCTCCACTTTAATATACTGCCTCGCTGCAACACATGTTAAAACTGTACACAGTAAGAAGCTCATAGTAGGAAATCATATTAACCGTCTGGCCTAGAAATGACAAGTGAAGTGTGGATAAGAATGTCAGCACTCCCCACAGAAATATATTCCAACAGGCAGAAATCATTCCTTACGTAATAAAGAGCAAAGAAATAAATTCAGGAAATCTCAGAAACAGTGGTGGGACATTATCACGTTGAAAAAACCCTGGTAACAAGGAAAGCGAGGAGAATGTTAGATGGAAAGATATTGTCACTTCTGTGTGCAACAACTGTATTTTCTTTGAGTATGTAGTATACAGTTTCAGACGTAAAGAAAAAAAATATTGTAAAAATCAAATATTAGAAGCACAGGAACCATAGGATGGTTCAGATTGGAAGGGACCTTAAAGATCATCAAGTTCCAACCCCCCTGCCCTGGGCAGGGACACCTCCCACCAGACCAGGTTGCTCCAAGCCCCATCCAGCCTGGCCTTGAACCCCTCCAGGGATGGGGCCTCCACAGCTTCTCTGGGCAACCTGTTCCAGTGTCTCACCACCCTCACAGCAAAGAATTTCTTCCTGAGATCTCATCTCAATCTCCCCTCTTTCAGTTTAAAACCATTGTTCCTCATCCTATCACTATACTCCCTGATCAAGAGTCCATCCCCGTCTCTCCTGTAGCTCCTTCAAGGACTGGAAGGGACTCTATTTTTCCTTCCCTCTTCTTATATGTGCTTCTACACTCTTTCCTCAAATCCCTGTGTTGAGAAAAAAAAATCCCAGCTTGGGAACCAGTACAGCCCTCAGCCTTTTCCCAGAGAAAAGATCGTGGTCCTGTCCAGATGCTGTTGATTAGTCCTCTGTGTTTTCCAGTTCGCCCTTAGGAACGCTAATCCCTCCTTTGCGGGCTTGCAGCCGCTCCTCGGTTGGCATTATCCACAAACATAAACACTTTTTTTTCCTGTATTCACGTAAGAAGGATGGGAATAAAGATGGGAATATGAAGTCCACCGGTATTTCGTTTTACCGCTATCACAAACATATTTATGCTGCACACTAAATGACTTTACCTATGAGAGCCCAACGACTCTCGCCTAATATCCACCTCTTTCATAAGCCATTTCTCCACTTTAATATACTGCCTCGCTGCAACACATGTTAAAACTGTACACAGTAAGAAGCTCATAGTAGGAAATCATATTAACCGTCTGGCCTAGAAATGACAAGTGAAGTGTGGATAAGAATGTCAGCACTCCCCACAGAAATATATTCCAACAGGCAGAAATCATTCCTTACGTAATAAAGAGCAAAGAAATAAATTCAGGAAATCTCAGAAACAGTGGTGGGACATTATCACGTTATAAAAACCCTGGTAACAAGGAAAGCGAGGAGAATGTTAGATGGAAAGATATTGTCACTTCTGTGTGCAACAACTGTATTTTCTTTGAGTATGTAGTATACAGTTTCAGACGTAAAGAAAAAAAATATTGTAAAAATCAAATATTAGAAGCACAGGAACCATAGGATGGTTCAGATTGGAAGGGACCTTAAAGATCATCAAGTTCCAACCCCCCTGCCCTGGGCAGGGACACCTCCCACCAGACCAGGTTGCTCCAAGCCCCATCCAGCCTGGCCTTGAACCCCTCCAGGGATGGGGCCTCCACAGCTTCTCTGGGCAACCTGTTCCAGTGTCTCACCACCCTCACAGCAAAGAATTTCTTCCTGAGATCTCATCTCAATCTCCCCTCTTTCAGTTTAAAACCATTGTTCCTCATCCTATCACTATACTCCCTGATCAAGAGTCCATCCCCGTCTCTCCTGTAGCTCCTTCAAGGACTGGAAGGGACTCTATTTTTCCTTCCCTCTTCTTATATGTGCTTCTACACTCTTTCCTCAAATCCCTCCTCTTCTTCCAAAACTTCCCCACTCTGTTTTCCATTTCACTTGCACCCTTTCACAGAATCACAGAATGATATGGGGTTGGAAGGGATCTCTGGAGGTCATCTAGTCCAACCCCCTGCCAGAGCAGGTCCACCTAAAGCAGGTTGCACAGGAATATGTCCAGGTGGGTTTGAATGTCTCCAGAGAAGGAGACTCCACCATCTCTCTGGGCAGCCTGTTCCAGTGCTCTGCCACCCTCAAAGTAAAGGAATTCCTCCTCATGTTTAGATGAAACTTCTTACATTCAAGTTTGTGCCCATTTCCTCTTGTCCTGTCACTGGGCACCACTGAGAAAAGACTGGCCCCATCCTCCTGACACCCACCCTTTCAGTATTTATAGGCATTGATCAGATCTCACCTCAGCCTTCTCTTCTCCAGACTAAAAAGACCCAAGTCCCTCAGCCTTTCCTCATCAGAGAGATGCTCCAGGCCCCTCACCATCTTTGTAGCCCTCTGCTTTCCCTCCTCCTCCCCTGAGCTCTGCCCCTGCCTGCAATAACACACCTGGGTCTTTTCCAAGTCAGACTTTCTCATAGCTCCTAGTTGGATAAATCCTGTCCCTGCCTTAATAAGCTGCCACAATTAGGGAGCAACAAACCTGATTACTTGCAAATTTATTTTCCTAGGTGTGGGTAGTGATACTTTTCACATTACCACGCATAATTCATGCTACACACCATGTAACAGCAGCCCAGTGGAGTATCTGGTCTGAAGTGAGCAGATATGAAATGCAGTTTTTTCATTGAGCATTCCTGAGTAGTGATGGCATGAATGTAAACCTCTCAGTATGAGGGAATTTCTGAAGTATCTTACAAAACATTTTTCTTTTTAAAGATTAAAAAAAAAATATCTTAAATGTATTTGCCACAAAACAGGTGCTTTTCAGTTCTATTTAACAAATATCAGAATGAAGACAGTCGCAGCCTTCTCAGCCTGCAGGTTTTCCTAGGACACCAAAAGGACTGACGAGAGGGACTGTTGTGCCCTCTCTTCCTTGGGGAGATTTGCAGAGCTGCCCTGCAGCCACCCTGTGAGCCGGGCAGTGGGACACGCATCTGCCCTGGTTTGAGGTAAAACAGAACCTATTTTCAGCAATTTTAATTTTCATCTAACCCTCTTCTAACTAACTGAACTCTCTGAAATTAAGGGGATATTTTTCTGACAGTATCTGCTTCCAGAGTGATGAGATCTGATTTTTCGTAATTTATACCAAGGAATGGTATGCAGAGAGGCTCTTGATTAAACTTACTGCTATAACAATCAAGGTCAGCTAATTTCATTATTTGCCTCATTGGAGGGTCAGAGCGTAGAGGGGTCCCACCGGTGGGGAGGAGCAGACAGGACAGGTGGCATAGAGGGGTCTCCTACCAGTGGGGAGGAGCGGAGAGGACAGGTGACCCCAAACTGACCAACGGGCTATTCCATCCCATCTACCCCATGCCCAGTATAAAAGCTGAGGGATCAAAGGGTCAGCTTTCTTTCTGCAATGACCAGTGTTTGAGGACTGTGTCTGTTCGTCCACCTTTGATCCTAATCTGAGCATTCCTGAATCCAGATCCAGAAATCCGCCTTTGATCCTAATCTGAACATTCCTGAATCCAGATCCAGAAACCAGTTCCCATCCATCGCTGAGTCCAGTCTGGGACTTCCCCAGTGCCTGCCAGTGAAGTGGTCATCATCCTGGGAAATCGATACAGCTTTGTATAGATTGTATTTATTTCATTAATTTCTTTTTATTATTTCATTAATATTTTCATTAGTTTAGTTCCTTTTCAAGCTTTCTCTTTTCTGTCTCATCCCCCTCTTCCTGAAAAGAGATGGTCTCCATTCTCTGAAGAGGACACAAGTCAAAGAGAGCATCTGTTGCTCATCTCAGTGGTCAGCCCAACCCAAACCATGACGGAGTCTCACAGACAATCTCTGCCCAACCTCCCCCTGGGGTGCTCTCATCTGCTTTTCCCTCTCCCGAGCCTAAACTCTTCTGAGCCCGTAACAGATGTATTATGTATTAATTTAAGAACTTCAGTGTATTGCCTGAAAACAATTGAGCCTAAAACTCTTCTGAGCCCGTAACAGATGTAATATGTATTAATGTAAGAACTTCAGTGTATTGCCTGAAAACAATGGTATGATGCTTGGAAAGTATATTCCTTTAATTGGTCTGGAGCTGCCCCTCTTAAATATTTATGTAAACTGTGTTGTGTCTGAGGGCATAAGGGTTAAACCTAAATGAAGCTCCTGGTTTTGTGTTTGTTTGAGTTCTCTGGAATGTACAGCACCCTTGTCGATTTTAGGTAACCTAACTAATTCCAGTTTTAGGTAAATAAAGAATACATACTCATTCTGCGGTCACAGAAAATCACATTATTAATTGAAGATCATAAGATGGAACAGTAACTGAGACATTGTAGGTTTGAACATGTTTTAAATCCCTCTGCTGTGAAAGATGGAGTAGAAAATATAAATACAATTCTCATTTTTTAATTAAATTGAGTAAATGTCAACTTGGGGACTGTAATCAGAGCCATTACAATTGCAAACGATTATTTGTTTCATTGTTTTCCTAAGCTGTTTCCTGCACAACATAATACTTGGGTTATAAAAGGATCACCTTTCTGAAGAGTCCAAGACTTGTCCGTCCCAGATTTACTTAAATATATTATCATTTTCTTTTCCTCCCAAAATAGATACCAAAAGAGAAATTGCACAATTTCCTACTCCGGTTCAAGGGTATAGGACAGATTTAAACTCCCTGGTGCAAGTAACACTAATTTCCATTTTCTGTCAAGTTAAAGGCTTGAACTTGAAAATTAGAAATTTCATTTAAGAAATGTTCAATATTTTCCAGCCAGCTATTCCAACTGAGTACTATTAAACCTGTTTTGAAGCCCCACATAATTAAGTGCTGAATCCCAAACAGCAGAAGAGGCAGCTGCCTATACATGGGACACAAAATTCATGAAAACATCAAAGCTTCCTGAAATCTTAAAAGTTTAAAACATTTCTGTTGGGGAGATAATGAGCTTTATAGGTTCTGATAAAAAGAAAGTAGATGCAGCCAGAGAGAGAATCAAAGATTCAGGACATCTCATCCGTGTTACTGGGCAGAAAAAGATACAAACTTGGGACTACGGCCAGGTGGTTCCCCCCTTCATCATTCCCATTGCTGGAAAGCCTCCAAGACTGACTGGTATGGAAAGCTGTAGGTGTGGGTGTCTTAGAGTACACTCAACACTCAAGGGTGGTCTCTCATGTGGCTGGCTACTTGGCCTAGCAGCTAGCCCATTTGCACCTCGAATTTTGTCATATGACTGATGCTGAATAGACAGAAAGCCCAGATTTCTTCCTGGAAGAGCTTGAATATTGCTTGCCAGACGGCAGCTGGATCTGTAGGAAGTCTGAAAATCCTCTAACTCAGGTTGCCAGTGAAGTTGATGGGAGATGTTGGATCTTGTGAACGCCCCGGCTGTCAGACCCTGATGGGATAAGCCACCTCAGATAGATCATAGATGTATCTTGCAATCTTATTTCCATCTCTATGCCTGAATCCTAAAGAATGTACTTCCCATTGTCTCGGTATTAAAATATTTGGAATTCAGTCAGATTCTGCAATTTTTCTTTGTTCCAACTGAAAGGCACCGTGTCTTACAAGTACAATGGACTCTTATTATACCAAAAGGTGGACGTCAACAGCATCGTAAGCTGATGGAGAAATGTGCAAAATATGGACTCACTGAAGTCAATATGAGCCTGACTGTTCAGACTAATTGTAAAAAGATTTCATGTCATGTGCTGCACCGAGAAGTCAAGTATGGGGTGTGTCCTGAATTTCATAGTAAAATCTACACGCTATCCCATTGTTCATAAGCAACTGGTGACTTCATAAGGATGATGAGAAGTGCACCAAAGGCATGGCCAGAGGCTGCATTGGCCATGCTGAATTTTGTTTTGAGGGGTGGCAGGAATCCTGAGCAACAGGTTCTACCTTGGGTATAAACTTGAGGCTTTATGGAAGGAATTTAAGTTCTCCAACACCAGTAATTTTTCCATTTATATGCTGTATTATGTACCTTTGACTTTATTATTTTTCAATTAGAAAAAAAAAAACCCTAAGAAAATGAAAATTAGAAATAAAAGGTTATCAGTAAAAAAATTTAACATTTCAATTCCGAGCATTTGCACCATTCTGATCCAATGTAGCCTTCTGTTAATGATACATCTGTCATTTTATTGACACCCCTAAAGAGCTTTATTCTCTTTTCTAATTAAGAGACAAAGCTGATTATGTCAATCTATGAACTGACATCTGAGTGCTTTTGTTATAATGTAAGAAACAGTGAATATGACTATTGTTATGCTAAAACAAAAAACTTGGGAATTTTAACTGGGAAACCCAAGATAGCAAAATATATAATGGTTAAATTAAAGCAGATTCTTCCTATTCATGCAAAATGCACGTGATTGTATTATATAATTAAATGAAGATACTGTGTGAAAAATTAATTCCCAGTAATAGAAAACATAAAGCAACAGTGATACATAATGTGCCTGACTAAAATATGTGAGGAGAAATCATCAGATCATAAAATATCTCAAACAAATAAATGACAGACTAAGCCATCAATCCTCAAGGAAAAATTAAGCTATTAAATAATCCAAAATGCTTGCATGTCAGGACATGATTTCAGCTCCATCCTGCTGCTAAATCAAAGATACCTGCTCAGTGGGCTCTCCCATGCAAGGGAATACATCTGGAAGAATTCTCCAGTAATTGGTAGTGCAGAGAATATCCAGTTTTCACCACTTCCCCCAAGCTACCATAAACATTCTTCTGGTTGTGAACCAGAACTACCTGCAATGACTGCTCAACCTGGTGAACTGATAGGTATTTTAAAGACAAAACTGGGATGGGATGAAATGTTCACAGAATCACAGAATGATAGAGGTTGGAAGGGACCTCTGGAGATCATCCAGTCCAACCCCCTGCCAGAGCAGGTCCACCCAGAGCAGGTTGCACAGGAACGTGTCCAGGTAGGTTTGAATGTCTCCAGAGAAGGAGACTCCACCATCTCTCTGGGCAGCCTGTCCCAGGGCTCTGCCACCCTCACAGGAAAGAAATTCCTCCTCATGTTTAGACAGAACGTCGTATATTCAAGTTTGTGCCCATTTCCTCTTGTCCTGTACCTGGGCACCACTGAGAAAAGACTGACCCCATCCTCCTGACACCCACCCTTTAAGTATTTATAAGCATTGATCAGATCTTGCCTCAACCTTCTCTTCTCCAGGCTAAAAAGACCCAAGTCCCTCAACCTTTCCTCACAAGAGCAATGTTCTAGTCCCCTCATCATCTTCGTAGCCCTTTGATACACCCTCTCCAGCAGTTCCCTGCCCTTCTTGAACTGGGGAGCCCAGAACTGGACACATTCACTATTGTAGGAAGGTCTTTGTGTCTGGATGGCCACAGGTAAGATTCTGGAACAATCTCACACACAACAGCACTCATTGCTTCAATCTGTCCTACCTAAAAAGCCAGGGAGAAGACAGCAGCAGGCAAACCCCACAGAATCAGATGTTCTTCAATATTTTGGGATGTTAGCAGTTTTCAGACTTGAAGATAACATGAAACAGTTTTCTCCTTGGTTGTAATTAAAGGCAACAGACAGAGGTTATGTGTCTCTTCTGGCAGTGCTAGATCTTCAGGACCACTGCTGGTGCTGAAGCTCCTGGCAGGAAATCATTGAATCCTTTCCAAGGAACTCCACTGATCCTGTGTGAGAGGTTCCTGCTGATGGTACTGGGTGTCCTCAGGACAGAGCTTAAAGTGCTGCAGACTGACACAGCTCTCCTGGCATCAACTAAGCTAAATGAATTTACACCCTGAAGATCCAGTCCTCAGCTGCTGACTGTGTCAACCAGTGTTGACATACCTCCAACCAACACATATATTTTTCTTTTTTCCTTTAAAAACTTCTGTTCTAAATCATCAGAAAAAGCCAAGACTTTATAAGATACAGTATCAATGGCATTAAATTTAATTATGGATTATAGCACCTGTGCTCTCTCCCGCACACACCACACGTGATTACAAACTATCATTCTTCTACCAGTTGCTGGTCAAGGGATGGCCTTTTTACTGGAGATAACTAGAGGCAGCAAGTGGTTGACCATCTGTGACCTTCTATCTCTGCCTTCACAGAGGTTTAGTCAGCGGGGAAGGTACCTCCTTACACTTTTCTTAAAATAGATCTGGAAGTATAAGCTATATCCTTTGCATTGGATGTGCAAGGTTGTGCATATGTCTCTGCAGGGATATGCAAGATAGGAGATGTCTACTACTTAGAAGACCAATGGTCTTGCTCAGTGCTTCAACAAATCACTCTCCCTTTGTTGCACACCATGGACTATCTAGTTGACTGAAAACGAAATTTTGGCAACTGCTTTTAAGGAATCATGAAAAGGGATAATCATTTTTCCTCTGCTACAGGGTGTCCTCTAACAGCCCGCCCAATTACCTGCTGTTACTAATCAGTTCAACAGCATTCCAGCTCTGATGGCTGCCCACTAGTAAAGTTGGGCTCTTCACTGCTTAGTAGGAGAAAGGGAAGGTTTCAGAATGTATGCCCTCTGGCTTGGAAAGCACCATGGTCCTCTTCAAGCCAAAAACATTTTGCTCACACTGAAGTAGCAAGATTGAGACGTTTACAGAATAGTTTCTATTTTTTTTTACAGAATAGAATTACAGAATACATCACCCTCCTGACTGCAGCTTCCATCACCTATAGGGTCACCTCAGAAGCGACTGACAACCACATCAAACCATCCATATCCAAAATGTAACCATCAGGAGTTAGGATTACTGAACAAAAAATTATTGCTGGTATTTGGTATGTATGTTCTTTAGAAATTTTCTCTTAAAAGAAAAAAAGAAAGGCAAATATCAAACCACAGTCTCACGTTTTTCTACCAGTCTGGGATATGTATTTGGTTTATAAGAGCAGGAAAATAAAAACCAAATTAAAATCACAAACTAGACTAGTGGTATAAATTCCCACAACATCATGAATTTCAATATTTCTATTGTGAGGCCAACTAATACCAGGTAAGGGACAGCATCTGATTAGCATCGCTACACTAACAAAACTGACTGTGTTGGTCACAGAATATGAGCACCCACCAACGCGCAGGACCTACACCCTGGTCACCATCACAAGCAGATTCCCAGGGAAAAGGGACTTTGTGTCATCTGAAAAACTCTCTAAAAACACCTTTGAAAAGCAGATTAATAAACACAAACCCTACCACTGCCTCCTGGCTGTGGCAGGGCCACAGAATCTCTCTTGCCTGTGCTGGGATCAGTTCCCACCACAGTCAGCCGCTGGACCTCTGCCAGCCACAGCAGCAGCGAGGGTCTTCCAGCAGAATAGGCATCACGGCCATTTCTATGCTTTCCTTTCTCTTCTTCTCCCTCGATTCCCCCCCTCACCCCCTCCCGATGGCTCCTCTGGTCGGGCCAGAGGACATGGCCAAAGGAAGAGAAGAGCAGCCAAGACTTTGCTATGCCCCAGCAACCCCTCTCTGCTGTTACAGGGTCACTGGCAGCCAGGATGATTTAGAGCAGCCTTCAGGCTATTCTAACTTACAGTGGGGGACTTGACTGACTCATTGCTGCTCCAGGACTGCGGGAACATAAAGTCACCTTAAAGCCATTTTCAGACATCCCCTGCTTCTGAGATGTGCTATTTTAGCCTTGCCTGTGACTGGTAAAAAAAATAACCTGAGCGCAGGGGTTGCTTTTACAAGTCTTGCAGCTGCAGTAAGGGGTGGTTTCCTTTGCCTTTCTTCTACCTTCATTTTTTTCCGTCTGTTTTGGCTTTGCAGACAGCTCTGGTAGCATTTATGGCCCCCACGTTCCATCAGAAATGGTGATTCATGGTGGTCTCCCCTCTATCACAGAATCACAGAATCACAGAATCTTCTAGGTTGGAAGGGACCTTAAAGATCATCTTGTCCAACCGTCAACCTAACTGACAAAAATAGACACCCACACAACAAACAAGGAGCATCATCACCAGGCGGGGCTCCAGAAGTTTCTCAGCTGCCCCGAGAGCTGGCTGTCTGCAAACAGGACAAGCAACGATCCCAAGGTTCACGTGGGTGCCGTGCCCACCAGGAATAATTTTGTCTTTTAGCATCTTCATTTAAAAAAAAATCAAATGCCAGTGACAGGATGAACTGAAGTGAGATCAACTGTTTCATTTCATTGCTTATCAGCTTGGCTTATATTTTTACTCCAGAGGGACTTTGGGTTAGATTTCTGCATCGATAATCTAGTTTGTTAGTGCACAGAAAATACCGAACTACATTTATTCTACTTATTTCTCCAGCATTCATGCACTTAATATGTACCTTATATTTTCTCTTCCTTTTCAGATTTGCCATTTTAATTTAATGCTCTTGATTGCATATTTTTCACACTTACCCTCTTTGTCCTTTTCTTCTGTAATACCTTTATTAAATTCAATCTTTTTGTAAAAAAAAGTACTTCCATTTTTTAATATTATTGCTTCTTCTCTATCACTATCTAGATTTTACATTTCATTAAGCAGACAGTTTTAATTTTACTTTTCTCTGACTGTTCCTTTCATTAGACTGTTTCTTGTCTTGATCCTTTAATTTTATTTTTCTCTCCTGTAATTTGCTTATACCCTGCCTAAGCGACGTGTGTCTCTTTTCAAGTGTGCTTTTATTCCCCGTTACTCTCCTTGTGACTTCTCTTTGTTGCTCATTGCTGACTGTTCCTCCCCTGTGAGTGACAGTGACAGCATTTGAGCGGTAGCTGGCAGATCCAGGGACAAGGAGTATCTGTCTGAAAAGATTGTATTGGGTTTTATTTATTTATTTATTTTTATTTTGACTGTAAAATCAGACCTCTTGAATCCTAGAGCACCAGGGGGCATTGTTTCATTTAGAAAATAAAAATTGTCGTGATAGCTATTAACTTCCCAACAAGTCCACCACAATATCAATCGGAGCCAAAGGGAAAAAAAAAATAAATCAAAATGGAGCTATTATTTCAAACGCAACCAAGGTGGGTTATGGATCAAACATTTTAATGCTTAAAGATGGGTATTATTCTGGAAAGCTGCTCCACGGTGAACCAGAAGTGTTGCACCCCTGACCTCTATCCCTGTACACCTCAATGTTCAACTCTAGCATCCAGGGGGAAGTAAGAGATCAGAAGTTACAATGACAGCTCCTGAGCAGAACCCAGAACTGAATCAACAGTGGAAAACACCCACTGAAGCATCTAGAAGGAACAGGCAGCGACAGCCAAGGGAAATTACACATAAACATAAAGAAACAGCCTGAAATACCATTAAAATGAATGGAAATGTAAAGCAGCAGGAGAAAAGTGGAATATCCCTCAGGATCGGGCCCGGTGGTTACATTTTAGTGAAATAATTAATAGGCTGCATTTCATAACCAAGTGCAGGGTAATAACAAACGTAAGTGCAGCTTCACAGCTGGCTAAACTCGCAATAGCAACAGGCAACTCTATTACCACTAGTGAAACAATCCTGTTTGCCAAAGAAAAAGAGAAAAACAAGGCAGCCAAACCGTCTACAATTATGAGGGAAATCATCTATGTAACAACTTAACTAATGCCCAGAAGCCGAATGACTCACAGCATTAAGAAAATTAGGAAGGGTGCTCAGTAGTATTGTATAATTCAGGACACGTACATTAGAATATTGTGGTCCTAACACGCCAGCAACAAATTTAAACACTCTGCAATATACGGCTCCCAACCTTGCAGAACACAAGCAAGCACTTAATTCAAACCACACTGCAGAATTAAGCACGCAGCTATTTACAGATTATGGATCAAAATGTCCAAAGGTGGATTTTTGTTGTTGTTGATGGTGGTGGTTTTGGCTTTTTGTTCAGTTCGGTTGTATTTTCATGTGACTTGATGCTTGCGCAGCTTGAAGACTTCTTGCTCTAAGTGCACTTATAAGGAAAAAGAAATGAAATGTAGCTCCTCCGAACTGCCTGCTGCAGGTGATGACCTCCTGATCCAACTGATGGGCAGCACTGTGTGAAACACGCACCCCGCTCACAGGGACAAGTCTTGCCACGGCTCTGTGAGATCAAGCCATCATGACTCAAGCCCAGTGTGAGGCCACACACAGACCATAAAAGAAAGTAAGAACAAGCTTGATGCCATAGAATCATAGAATGGTTAGAGTTGGAAGAGATCTTAACGATCATAGAGTTCCAGCCCCCTAGACCAGGTTGCCCAAAGCCCCATCCAGCCTGGCCTTGAACCCTTCCAGGGATGAGGCAGCCACAGCTTCTCTGGGCAACCTGTGCCAGGGTCTCACCACCCTCACAGCAAAGAAATTCTTCCTGAGATCTCATCTAAATCTCCTCTCTTTCAGTTTAAAACCATTACTCCTCATCCTATGGCTCCAATCCATGATCCAGAGTCCCTCCCCATCTCTCCTGTAGCCCCTTTTAGGGACTGAAAGGGTCTCTTCATTTTAATTTAATGCTCTTGATTGCATATTTTTCACACTTACCCTCTTTGTCCTTTTCTTCTGTAATACCTTTATTAAATTCAATCTTTTTGTAAAAAAAAGTACTTCCATTTTTTAATATTATTGCTTCTTCTCTATCACTATCTAGATTTTACATTTCATTAAGCAGACAGTTTTAATTTTACTTTTCTCTGACTGTTCCTTTCATTAGACTGTTTCTTGTCTTGATCCTTTAATTTTATTTTTCTCTCCTGTAATTTGCTTATACCCTGCCTAAGCGATGTGTGTCTCTTTTCAAGTGTGCTTTTATTCCCCGTTACTCTCCTTGTGACTTCTCTTTGTTGCTCATTGCTGACTGTTCCTCCCCTGTGAGTGACAGTGACAGCATTTGAGCGGTAGCTGGCAGATCCAGGGACAAGGAGTATCTGTCTGAAAAGATTGTATTGGGTTTTATTTATTTATTTATTTTTATTTTGACTGTAAAATCAGACCTCTTGAATCCTAGAGCACCAGGGGGCATTGTTTCATTTAGAAAATAAAAATTGTCGTGATAGCTATTAACTTCCCAACAAGTCCACCACAATATCAATCGGAGCCAAAGGGAAAAAAAAAATAAATCAAAATGGAGCTATTATTTCAAACGCAACCAAGGTGGGTTATGGATCAAACATTTTAATGCTTAAAGATGGGTATTATTCTGGAAAGCTGCTCCACGGTGAACCAGAAGTGTTGCACCCCTGACCTCTATCCCTGTACACCTCAATGTTCAACTCTAGCATCCAGGGGGAAGTAAGAGATCAGAAGTTACAATGACAGCTCCTGAGCAGAACCCAGAACTGAATCAACAGTGGAAAACACCCACTGAAGCATCTAGAAGGAACAGGCAGCGACAGCCAAGGGAAATTACACATAAACATAAAGAAACAGCCTGAAATACCATTAAAATGAATGGAAATGTAAAGCAGCAGGAGAAAAGTGGAATATCCCTCAGGATCGGGCCCGGTGGTTACATTTTAGTGAAATAATTAATAGGCTGCATTTCATAACCAAGTGCAGGGTAATAACAAACGTAAGTGCAGCTTCACAGCTGGCTAAACTCGCAATAGCAACAGGCAACTCTATTACCACTAGTGAAACAATCCTGTTTGCCAAAGAAAAAGAGAAAAACAAGGCAGCCAAACCGTCTACAATTATGAGGGAAATCATCTATGTAACAACTTAACTAATGCCCAGAAGCCGAATGACTCACAGCATTAAGAAAATTAGGAAGGGTGCTCAGTAGTATTGTATAATTCAGGACACGTACATTAGAATATTGTGGTCCTAACACGCCAGCAACAAATTTAAACACTCTGCAATATACGGCTCCCAACCTTGCAGAACACAAGCAAGCACTTAATTCAAACCACACTGCAGAATTAAGCACGCAGCTATTTACAGATTATGGATCAAAATGTCCAAAGGTGGATTTTTGTTGTTGTTGATGGTGGTGGTTTTGGCTTTTTGTTCAGTTCGGTTGTATTTTCATGTGACTTGATGCTTGCGCAGCTTGAAGACTTCTTGCTCTAAGTGCACTTATAAGGAAAAAGAAATGAAATGTAGCTCCTCCGAACTGCCTGCTGCAGGTGATGACCTCCTGATCCAACTGATGGGCAGCACTGTGTGAAACACGCACCCCGCTCACAGGGACAAGTCTTGCCACGGCTCTGTGAGATCAAGCCATCATGACTCAAGCCCAGTGTGAGGCCACACACAGACCATAAAAGAAAGTAAGAACAAGCTTGATGCCATAGAATCATAGAATGGTTAGAGTTGGAAGAGATCTTAACGATCATAGAGTTCCAGCCCCCTAGACCAGGTTGCCCAAAGCCCCATCCAGCCTGGCCTTGAACCCTTCCAGGGATGAGGCAGCCACAGCTTCTCTGGGCAACCTGTGCCAGGGTCTCACCACCCTCACAGCAAAGAAATTCTTCCTGAGATCTCATCTAAATCTCCTCTCTTTCAGTTTAAAACCATTACTCCTCATCCTATGGCTCCAATCCATGATCCAGAGTCCCTCCCCATCTCTCCTGTAGCCCCTTTTAGGGACTGAAAGGGTCTCTAAGGTCTCCCCAGAGCGTTTTTGTTCTCCAGATTGAACAACCCCAACTCTCTGAGGAGTCTCTGTGTGCCACAGCGGTAAGTCAGCTGGAAGGCAGCAGAAATCAGATAACAAGTTCAAAACTCACACTGCAGAGCAAGAATTTCATAGATCTCCACCCCTTCATGTTGCCTTCAGCTTCTGAGCCTCTGCTGCTCTGCATCCCAACAGCAGGGCAGTGCCTGGCACATCATACTCTTCCTCTGAATGGCATATTGATTCTCCATAGGAAAGAGAATCACACAGCAGACACTTCATGGTTTGCTGTAAAGACTACTTAAGATTACAGAAATATATCTATGTTTTGTCTATGTACAAATAAATTGACAACCAACGCATCCAACACAAAAACTTTCTTTTACCCCTCTGTATTTCATGCAAACTTTTTCCTGCTACTGACAAAAGACACATTATTTCTTCATTTTTACTAAAAAAGCTCATGTGGATGTCTCTCCTTTATAATGAATAAATAACCAAGCATTCATTCACATTATATATAATAACACACGCAATATTGCACACCTCTACAGAGCTAATTCAATTCCTGCCATTTCCTTGCTCCCAGTGCTGTATTTCACCTACTTGTGCATTATCATTTTACTGTTACAACTGATATGACTTTAAATGCTCATTTTCTTGTTATATTATAAGCAACCTGTTGAAGTCTAATTGAATACCAGATAAGTAATTTAATCTTGAGCTTCTACTGCCATCTGTAATATTAGAAAATACTGTAGGTAAATTATAACCACACACCCGATTGGTTCAGAGTTTACAGTTCTTCAAGAAAATGTTCAGCACAACAGCTTGCGGTAACTCTGTGTATTATTTTCTGTACCTATTATCAACAATGCCTTTTATTCATTTTCTTGCAAATTGGCATTTTAAAAATTATGTGTTTATGTTTATTGTTTCCTTCGGTAAGGTTTGTTTTGGAAATAATGTGGCTAAGTTTGAAATACAGTGCTTAAAATTACAGTGTAAAGCCTTCAGATACATTTAGGGTAAGTCTTAAAATCCCTAGCTGAAATATCCTTTTAGATCCCTAGCTGAAATATCCTTTTAGGATACACAGAGACAGAGCTTCTGTGAATATCTACCCATGAACACAGCTCCGTATCTTCAAGAACTGCTCGGAAATCTCATCCTCAGCAGCTCCGTAGGGCTGCAGCTACGTTACATCTGTCATTTCCTAGACTGCAATGATAAAGAGAATATTATTGTTCATTTCAATTTAATGTGTGGCTAATACTGTCCCTAGGCACCAACTTTCTACCAAGGAAGTTAGATTATTGTAATATCCACATAATTAATTGCATTATCAATTTTCTTACTTTTTAAACATTTGCTTTTGGTTGGAGAAGATTGTTGCGTTGCTTCTAAAAATGTCTTTACAATTAATTATCTTTCATTGCAGCAAGCAACTAGGAAATGGATATTAATCACATAAGACCTTCTCAAATTGCTGGGACTATCTCACTTTTAATTACAGGTGGCATAAATGGTTATGAGCCTGGTTGTTTGTGCAAGAAATGTGGCAAAATACTTATAGCCTCTGTAATATGCCATTTTGTACAGCATTCAGTCCACTTATTTGTTCACATAAAACATTACAGTCTGCCTTGGAAAGGCTCCTCAGCCCTCAGTATCATCTATGGGAAGTTTCATCACAGAACACAAACATCAACCATCAGTTCAGCTCTTCCTTGCAGCCAGTGAGTCAGGGATGCCTTCCCAGGGGCTTTAAACCAGTTGTGCTCCCAGACAACACAGAACAATGCCCGTATCTTATTTTAAAGACATCACTGACGTGTCAAAGGTCCATGGTCTTAATCAGAAGCCCTTTTTTGCCTCAAAAACGGAGCTGAAAATCCCACTAAAATGCCAGTTTTCTAACCACCGGCATGTTCTCAGTGCTGTGTTGGTAGGATGCTGGTCCTCCCTGCCCAGCTCAATATCGCAACTGAGCAGAGACATGCTCAGTGGCAGCACTAGCTCTGTCCACGATTTGCCCACAACACCCAGTGCTTGGCTGGTGGGTCCCATCTCTACTGTGTGAGAGCCCAGCAGACACCTTCCCAACCAGCCAGCTGGGCAGAGTTGCCTGAGATAAGTTCCTGGAGAGGGAAGAAGGAAAAGGAAGAGGGAGAAAGGAGAACACAATCACGAACAAAACAATGGAGAACATCAAGCTGAAATGGAAAGAAATAGATTTGGGAGTCACCGAAATCTAGGAGGATCAGATCAAAGATCTAGGAGGGCAGAAGACAAGAAAAATAAAAATGCTGAACTCCAGGGAACAAAAAGGCAGTGTCTCTATCAACTTGGTCCAGATTTCATTGGAGTGGAGTGATAGGATGAGGGGTAATGGTTTTAAACTGAAAGAGGGGAGATTTAGATGAGATCTTAGGAAGAAATTCTTTGCTGTGAGTGTGGTGGGACACTGGAAGATGTTGCCCAGAGAAGCTGTGGCTGCCCCATCCCTGGAGGGGTTCAAGGCCAGGCTGGATGGGGCTTGGAGCAACCTGGTCTGGTGGGAGGTGTCCCTGCCTATGGCAGAGGGTTGGAACTGAATGGTCTTTAAGGTTCCTTCCAACATGAACAATTCTATGATTCTATGATTCATAGTATAGGCCAGACAAAACCCTGAGTCACAGATTTGCAGAAAGTGGACAAGGCAAAAGGGAGTCTGAACAGAGACATGCTCAGTGGCAGCACTGGTTCCGTCCACGATGTGCCCACAACACTCAGTGCTCGACTGGTGGGTCCCATCTCTACTGTGTGAGAGCCCAGCAGACACCTTCCCAACCAGCCAGCTGGGCAGAGTTGCCTAAGATAAGTTCCTGGAGAGGGAAGAAGGAAAAGGAAGAGGGAGAAAGGAGAACACAATCACGAACAAAACAATGGAGAACATCAAGCTGAAATGGAAAGAAATAGATTTGGGAGTCACCGAAATCTAGGAGGATCAGATCAAAGATCTAGGAGGGCAGAAGACAAGAAAAATAAAAATGCTGAACTCCAGGGAACAAAAAGGCAGTGTCTCTATCAACTTGGTCCAGATTTCATTGGAGTGGAGTGATAGGATGAGGGGTAATGGTTTTAAACTGAAAGAGGGGAGATTTAGATGAGATCTTAGGAAGAAATTCTTTGCTGTGAGTGTGGTGGGACACTGGAAGATGTTGCCCAGAGAAGCTGTGGCTGCCCCATCCCTGGAGGGGTTCAAGGCCAGGCTGGATGGGGCTTGGAGCAACCTGGTCTGGTGGGAGGTGTCCCTGCCTATGGCAGAGGGTTGGAACTGAATGGTCTTTAAGGTTCCTTCCAACATGAACAATTCTATGATTCTATGATTCATAGTATAGGCCAGACAAAACCCTGAGTCACAGATTTGCAGAAAGTGGACAAGGCAAAAGGCATTCTCCTGCCACGTGCTCCCTGGCACGCACCCGCTCCTCATCCTGGAGTCCACATGAAACCCACATGAAACCCAGAGGGGGAAGCTGTTAGTCTCACCTTGACCCTTCTTACATTTAAACACAAAATGACAAACACAAAATGTTAATAGATCAGGTTTCTGATTTGGGGAGGGGAAGAAGAAAGCCAGGAACAAACACAAGAGAATACAATCTTCATTCAGATATAACCCCAGACCAAAAGTTTGCTTGTTCTGTATTAATGCATCGTAAAAATCTAGTTGAGGAAGAAAAATACCATATAAAACACACAATGCTTTTTTTGCAGCTGGTGAAGCAGAGGTCTCCTCTCACAGCTGTAGCGCTGAAAACGGTACTGCTCCATGTGTGTGCTCACTGCACTGCTCACTGTGTTATTTTCTTATCAACTTGGTCCAGATTTCATCGGAGTGGAGTGATGGAATGATGGGTAATGGTTTTAAACTGAAAAAGGGGAGATTTAGATGAGATCTCAGGAAGAAATTCTTTGCTGTGAGGGTGGTGAGACCCTGGAACAGGTTGTAAAACTTAATATTAAGCAACTTGTGGGTTATATAGAGAAAGGCTATTAGTTCCAGCTAATATTCAGTGCAATTAGCACTAACATGCAGCGTGCTGCTCAAAACTGTACTGCCTCCAACAAAGAACCTCCACAACCCACCTCAGAGTGTACAGTAGGTTTTCTGATGTCCAAACGTGTCCAAACTTTTCTCAGAAATCCCCTACATCTTTCTGATGTTAGCACTAGCAATAGGACAAAACCTTCTGATTCTTGCAGGTGACACCAACTGTAGCAGCTCTACAAAAGAACTCATCCCAATCCAGCTTTGTACTTTATCAGTTGAAGTTCTGACTGTAGCTTTGACCATACGCAAGGAATAAGATTTACCTGTTTCTTTCCTTTCTTTCAGGTCTTTGGATTCCTGGAAAATTTCTGTGCAAATATTTACTTGATCACCTTGAAACTTAATATTAAGCAATTTGTGGGTTTTATAGAGAAAGACTATTAGTTCCAGCTAATATTCAGTGCAATTAGCACTAACATGCAGCGTGCTGCTCAAAACTGTACTGCCTCCAACAAAGAACCTCCACAACCCACCTCTGATGTCCAAATGTGCTTTATTTTTCTCAGAAATCCCCTACATCTTTCTGATGTTAGCACTAGCAATAGGACGAAACCTTCTGATTCTTGCAGGTGACACCAACTGCAGCTGCTCTACAAAAACATCAAGGGGCAAAATTCCCACCCAAAAGTCTTTACTTTCTTATGTTATCACCTTCAGCTGAGATATTTCCTGAGTCAAATACCGTCTGTAAATGAACAGAGGGGACTTATGGTTTGTTGTCACTAATTCAGCCCTTCAACAATGAGATTTTGTTAGAGTAGACAAAGAGAGTAGATAAAAGATTGCTACCAAGGAAAGGAGAGCTAAAGGAGGAAACACAAGAAGACGGGGATTAAGCAATGTACAGTTAGAATGATGTCCAAATGTGCTTTATTTTTCTCAGAAATCCCCTACATCTTTCTGATGTTAGCACTAGCAATAGGACGAAACCTTCTGATTCTTGCAGGTGACACCAACTGCAGCTGCTCTACAAAAACATCAAGGGGCAAAATTCCCACCCAAAAGTCTTTACTTTCTTATGTTATCACCTTCAGCTGAGATATTTCCTGAGTCAAATAGCAGCTCTACAAAAATATCACGGGGCAAAATTTCCACCCAAAAGTCTTTACTTTCTTATGTTATCTCCTTCAGCTGAGATATTTCCTGAGTCAAATACCGTCTGTAAATGAACAGAGGGGACTTATGGTTTGTTGTCACTAATTCAGCCCTTCAACAATGAGATTTTGTTAGAGTAGACAAAGAGAGTAGATAAAAGATTGCTACCAAGGAAGGGAGAGCTAAAGGAGGAAACACAAGAAGATGGGGATTAAGCAATGTACAGTTAGAAGCAGTAAGGCGCGGGAAAAGGAGTACGGATCATCCTTCCAAGTGGACTTAAACAATTATGCAGAAAGAGGAGCTGCAAAGAAACAATCCTGACACCAAGTAAGAGACAGGAGAACAGAGATGATGTGGGATCGTGCAATCAACCCAACTCACAATATTGTTCTTATAAAAAGCAAGATTCTGGGCAGAATTACCCTGAAGTAATCTACCCTAAACAGTTCGTACACTATTAAATGTGCTAGCTGGAATTTAAATTCAAAGCCTACATCTCTTTCACAGTTACTATGGAAGCGCCTACCCTCTGTATATTTCAGATCCACAGCCTTAGACTTGGTCTTCTTTGCATATTAGATTATAACAAAATGTTGCCACTTCTTCCTGAAAATATCTCTGAAGATTGACCTTTCTCCTCTTGCATACAACTAGAAATACTGTCAAGTGTCCGTGTCGCTTTGCTCCTCAAAGCTACTGGACATGGTTCAGTAAGGATTAAGTTCTGACTTCCTTCTGAGAACCTCAGAGGTGGGATGTTTTGGTGGGTAAGGAGGCCACATCAGCCCTTTGGCTTTTTTGTTGCCCCTGTGTTGGGTACAAACTTAACTTCTCTACTGCTAACACTCTTTGTGGCTTAGCTCTACTCAGAGTTTTCAACTAAAGCTCCAATCTTGACACCAAGTAAGAGACAGGAGAAGGGAGAAGATGCGGGATCGTGCAATCAACCCAACTCACAATATTGTTCTTATAAAAAACAAGATTCTGGGCAGAATTACCCTGAAGTAATCTACCCTAAACAGTTCGTACACTATTAAATGTGCTAGCTGGAATTTAAATTCAAAGCCTACATCTCTTTCACAGTTACTATCCTGACACCAAGTAAGAGACAGGAGAACAGAGATGATGTGGGATCGTGCAATCAACCCAACTCACAATATTGTTCTTATAAAAAGCAAGATTCTGGGCAGAATTACCCTGAAGTAATCTACCCTAAACAGTTCGTACACTATTAAATGTGCTAGCTGGAATTTAAATTCAAAGCCTACATCTCTTTCACAGTTACTATGGAAGCGCCTACCCTCTGTATATTTCAGATCCACAGCCTTAGACTTGGTCTTCTTTGCATATTAGATTATAACAAAATGTTGCCACTTCTTCCTGAAAATATCTCTGAAGATTGACCTTTCTCCTCTTGCATAAAGCTAGAAATATTGTCAAGTGTCCATGTTACTTTGCCCCTCAAAGCTACTGGACATGGTTCAGTAAGGATTAAGTTCTCCCTTCCTTCTGAGAAACTCAGAGGTGGGGTGTTTTGGTGGGTAAGGAGGCCACATCAGCCCTTTGGCTTTTTTGTTGCCCCTGTGTTGGGTACAAACTTAACTTCTCTACTGCTAACACTCTTTGTGGCTTAGCTCTACTCAGAGTTTTCAACTAAAGCTCCAATCACAGAATCATATAATCACAGAATGGTTAGAGTTGGAAGGGACCTTAAAGACCATTCCGTTCCAACCCCCTGCCATGGGCAGGGACACCTCCCACCAGACCAGGTTGCTCCAAGCCCCATCCAGCCTGGCCTTGAACCCCTCCAGGGATGGGACAGCCACAGCTTCTCTGGGCAACCTCTTCCAGTGTCCCACCACCCTCACAGCAAAGAATTTCTTCCTGAGATCTCATCTAAATCTCCCCTCTTTCAGTTTAAAACCATTATCCCTCATCCTATGGCTCCACTCCATGATCCAGAGTCCCTCCCCATCTCTCCTGCAGGACCCCTTTAGGTACTGGAAGGCTGCTACAAGGTCTATCAGTCTGCCAACACTACCACCCCTCGCTGCTTAGGTGTCCAGTTCTTTTTACTCTGCCAGTGGTTGGGAAGAGACTGCTCCACGCACCCAATGGCCAGGATGATGGCACCTGGGAGAGCAGTGGGGATGTAGCCCCCTCACTCGGGCTGTTTGAATATGCATTTGCATCTCATTTTATAAAGCGAGACAGAGCCCACCTCAGATGTGTTTGCTCCTGTTTTCACACATGGTTATTTTCTCATGCTCAGTTGCTGATGGTCAAAAGTTTTAGCTTTCTATTGGTTGCCAATAGCCTAGGTGAAATGAGCTCATGGCTAATTTCTGTGAGCTCATGGCTAATATATCAATAAAACCACCATTACAGAACTGAGGTGACTGTCCATGGAAAATGTAGACTTCCTTCTGAGAACCTCAGAGGTGGGATGTTTTGGTGGGTAAGGAGGCCACATCAGCCCTTTGGCTTTTTTGTTGCCCCTGTGTTGGGTACAAACTTAACTTCTCTACTGCTAACACTCTTTGTGGCTTAGCTCTACTCAGAGTTTTCAACTAAAGCTCCAATCACAGAATCATATAATCACAGAATGGTTAGAGTTGGAAGGGACCTTAAAGACCATTCCGTTCCAACCCCCTGCCATGGGCAGGGACACCTCCCACCAGACCAGGTTGCTCCAAGCCCCATCCAGCCTGGCCTTGAACCCCTCCAGGGATGGGACAGCCACAGCTTCTCTGGGCAACCTCTTCCAGTGTCCCACCACCCTCACAGCAAAGAATTTCTTCCTGAGATCTCATCTAAATCTCCCCTCTTTCAGTTTAAAACCATTATCCCTCATCCTATGGCTCCACTCCATGATCCAGAGTCCCTCCCCATCTCTCCTGCAGGACCCCTTTAGGTACTGGAAGGCTGCTACAAGGTCTATCAGTCTGCCAACACTACCACCCCTCGCTGCTTAGGTGTCCAGTTCTTTTTACTCTGCCAGTGGTTGGGAAGAGACTGCTCCACGCACCCAATGGCCAGGATGATGGCACCTGGGAGAGCAGTGGGGATGTAGCCCCCTCACTCGGGCTGTTTGAATATGCATTTGCATCTCATTTTATAAAGCGAGACAGAGCCCACCTCAGATGTGTTTGCTCCTGTTTTCACACATGGTTATTTTCTCATGCTCAGTTGCTGATGGTCAAAAGTTTTAGCTTTCTATTGGTTGCCAATAGCCTAGGTGAAATGAGCTCATGGCTAATTTCTGTGAGCTCATGGCTAATATATCAATAAAACCACCATTACAGAACTGAGGTGACTGTCCATGGAAAATGTACAGGACTAAGGACTTTATGTGTACATTTAATGAAGTTCTCATGCAGAATCCTCTCTCTGCTGAAGATGAAGAAGCCTGAATGACTGATACCATGTTCTACCAATTCCACAGAGTACCAAAAGTCTCTAGGGCTGCCTGTAGCACTTGCAACAAAGTCTGGAAGTGCATAAACAAAAATTAATTCCACGTATACATGATTTTCTGCATTCATATTACAGATTGTGTCTGTCCCTGGGTTATACACCTTCAAACAAAGTGTCTTTGCTGAGAATAGGACCATAAGACTCCATAAGACAACATGTCACCTGAGATCTTTTCCATCATGGTATGAACTAGACTTCAGTAATGTTCATAAATGTGATCGTTCTAACACTGTCAAAGACTACCAAATGTTTTTGGTTTTTTTTAAAGCACAAGGCCAGGGTAAAGAGCCTATTTATTCTTGTCTAGAATAAAGCAAGAAGTTCCGCATCGTTTTGAAATGGTAGACGTTTTCACACATGGTTATTTTCTCACGCTCGGTTGCTGATGGTCAAAAGTTTTAGCTCTCTATTGGTTGCCAATAGCCTAGGTGAAATGAGCTCATGGCTAATTTCTGTCTAACAGAGGGATATATATCAATAAAACCACCATTACAGAACTGAGGTGACTGTCCATGGCAGATGTACAGGACTAAGGCCTTTATGTGTACATTTAATTAAGTTCTTATGCAGAATCCTCTCTCTGCTGAAGATGAAGAAGCCTGAATGACTGATACCATGCTCTACCAATTCCACAGAGTACCGAAGGACTCTAGGGCTGCCTGCAGCATTTGCAACAAACTCTGGAAGTGCATAAACAAAAATTAATTCCACGTATACATGATTTTCTGCATTCATATTACAGATTGTGTCTGTCCCTGGGTTATACACCTTCAAAGTAAGTGTCCTTGCTGAGAATAGGACCATAAGACTCCATAAGACAACATGTCACCTGAGATCTTTTCCATCATGGTACAAACTAGACTTCAGTAATGTTCATAAATGTGATCGTTCTAACACTGTCAAAGACTACCAAATGTTTTTGTTTTTTTTTAAAGCACAAGGCCAGGGTAAAGAGCCTATTTATTCTTGTCTAGAATAAAGCAAGAAGTTCCACATTGTTTTGAAATGGTAGATCTAAAAGTTAACTAAAGGTTAGCAAAGGGAAACAGGGAAGCAAAAATTTTTGCATTTTTTCCTGTGATAAGAGAAATATCTAAAGACATAGGAACATATATAAGCCTTTGTGAAATAGGTAACTCTTTGTAGGAGCACATAGGACAGAGATACTAGAGAGAGTTAGATAACACGTTACTCAAAATAGACCAGAGCTAAATATGCCGGCTCTGCTCACTTTCCAAACTTTTTTTTTTTTTTTAAATGCTGACCAAGCTCAGCTGGGCAAGACCTGCTTAGTGTAGTCATTTTCACATTCCCACTGAACATATCAGCTCTGACAATATATTTTTTTTTTTAATCTCAACAGCATACTACTACATAATTCCCTCTAACTTAGCCAAGGAAAAAATAAATAAATTTGAGAAACTCAAAGTGCAGATACAGTATTATACGAAATTACACCAAATTTTACAACGGTCTGATGTTCCTGATATTTTTATCTTAACACATCAAGGGTGATAGAAGCTTCTTTTTGCTGTCAAAGTGATCAAAGAGAGGTTGAGAAAGAATCTATAAACAGATGCTGCCCAGTGACAAACCTTAAAGAACAAGACTGTGGGGCCAGATGTTTGAGTGACCTTCGGACTACAGAACATGTTGGCATGGTGTTGATTTAGATAGCTGTTGGCAGGGGCTTTCGATCCAGCAGCTGAAAAAAAATATATCTAAATTATGGAAATATTTTTTCTCATCTTTCCCCTAACTACAAAAACTGAAACTACTGGTCAGTGGGGCTGATGGCTGTCAAAGAAGTTGAATTCACCACACAACCCTGCCAGTAGGTATCACATCAAAAAGGAGTTAGCTGAATGAACAAGAACATCTTCAGGCTGTGCCATTTTGCATCCCCCTCAACTTTCAACAGCTGTTTCTTGAGTGAATACAGATGCAAAATAATTATATGAAATGTTTTACATTTTCAATATACTACATAATGTAAATATGGAATCTATGAGAACTTACGGGTGATATAGCATAAACCACCCTCGGGAAAGGATCTGGGAAGTGGAATAAGAAACGGAATGACTAGTCAATAATGGTGATTTTCCTAAATTATATTCTTTATGCACCCTATTTGTAGGATTAAAATGGCACTACAAAAAAGCCCAAACAAAGCAGGGATAATTGCTCCCATATATATTGTTTATATCAAATACTAGAAGACCCTGGAAATTATTATTATATGAAACACTAGTTGTGCTGCACTTTTCCAGATCTCAGTCTCAGCAAGAGCTTTACTTTTTTTAATCAGCTCGGAGAAATTAGCCGTGCATTAGGAAATACAGAAAGCAAACAGAAAGTTCTCAATCCAAAATTCCAGCAGATACTCGAGTCTGAGCCCCTGCACCGCTACGAGAACAAATGGAGAAAGCAGAAAAAGTCTTGCTTTGTAACATTAAATGTGATTGAAGACTGTACAGTTCTTCTTACGCTTTTAGACGTTTTGTCACTTTACCTGGAGAAATATACACTGCTTATTCTGAATTGCTGCTGATGTCCAGCACTTGTCAAAACCGCTATCTGTCAAGCACTTCACAAAGTGTTGCAAAATGACAGATCAGGATGTCTGAATAGATGGAGCCCCAGGAAAAACAGAACAGATAGAAAATTCATGACTCTAAACTACATCAAAGCGACTTCTGTCAACATCATGTCAAAAGAAGGAAAAAAAGAACTGTTCATTTTAGAGGGTTTTTTTCATTATATAAACACTTTTTTCACGTATGAGCTAAGTGTAAGGAAAAATTAACTTGGTGTACAGTATGATCATTCGAATGTGCCAAAAATACTCTTTAAATAATCCAGGAATAAGGAAAGTTCTAACAGTAGATACTGTCTGGCAGTTAAAACCAATGACATCCAAAAGAAATGCATGAAGAATCTATCAGCTTAAAATAGGACAAACCATCTGGCTCCAAAGAAATAAAAGTACTCTGCTGCGCGTGTTTGTTGGGTTTGCAGAATCCTACAACTGGATTAATTTTGTATTTCGTCTCCAATCAGTTTTGATCATCTCTACTTAGTCTGTCGATTGCACAACCCTAATGCAATGTTATATTTCAGGCAGCAGATTTAGTAATAACAAGGCATTACTTTAATTTAGAAAAAGAAAAAAAAAGAAGCTACACCAGCATCGCCGGACCTTCCCTTACAGATAAATCTTTTAAATAGTTCCTCAAAGGAGATAGAAAACAAGTGGGTTAGGACACATGACTATATACATTGAAATTCGACATAATCACATTTCAAGGAAGAATCACTCGGAACGCTTTGATTAATGCAGATCTAGCAATGTTTTCTGTCTCGCATACCTTTTAGGCAATACTGACAGACAATTGCCATCAGTCCTAAATGCAAAGAAGTTTTACCAACATGGTATAGATGTCTAGAAATAAAGAGGCTAAATGCCCATGTACAGTGGTTTAGGGGGCTTTTAGAGCGGTGGAAAATATGAAGCACACACACAAACAAACTTGAAGAAGGGAAAGCGGCTCTTCATGCATAGTCAAGTAAGCATTAGCAAAATATGGCATTTACATCAAGTTTGGAACTCCAGATTTTCCACATTTACTGTCTCTGGTGTCATCTTTGCTTGCTGGTATGTGGTTTTTGGAACCACGGAGAATGGATTGGGTTGGAAGGGACCTTTCAGAGACCGACTGGTCCAACCCCCCGCTCCAGGCAGGGACATCACTCTTCCACCCACTTTTTCAAAGGGCCCATAAAGCTGCCCACCCCAGGCAGGGACATCACTCTGCCACCCACTTTTTCAAAGGGCCCATAAAGCTGCTTCCACCACTGCAGGCTCCGACAGCAGCGACTGCTGATCCAGAAACCAGACACTTGCTCAACGGCTCAAACACGCTCTAATGGGGGTCGGTCTCTTTTCTCAAGTCACAGGCGACAGGACAAGAGGAAATAGCCTCACGTTGCGCCAGGGGGGGTTCAGGCTGGATATTAGGAAAAATTTTTTCACTGAAAGGGTTCTCAGCCATTGGAATGGGCTGCCCAGGGAGGTGGTTGAGGCCCCATCCCTGGAGGTGTTCAAAAGACGGGTTGATGTAGTGCTGGGAGGTATGGTTTAGTGATGATGCTCCTTGTTTGTTGTGTGGGTGTCTATTTTTGTCAGTTAGGTTGACGGTTGGACAAGATGATCTTTGAGGTCCCTTCCAACCTAGAAGATTCTGTAAGTAAATTCTGTAAGTAATTTTCCTCAGAGAAGCTGCCCATTAACCATTGGCCGGCAAAGTTTTGCTAGCTTCAGAACATTTGCAAGATATAAGCGAGCATGAAAAAGGACTAGGCTGGGAGATGCGCTTTAGGATGTCCTGTTGAATGTGCAAACACGGCTGGGAATTGCAATCTATTAATACTGGAGTCCGGTGGAAGGCACGTCTGCTTCTTATTGTACCCAGAACTCAATATATCTTGCTTCCTACTTACAAAAAGATGTTTATTACCTGTAAGTGTACAGAGGTGTGTGCTTCACAGCAGCAGTGATTGGTAATAAGCCTCCTTTTCTCATTTACATTGATAGCAAGCATTAGTGAAGATATATGCATTTCATTTCATGGTTCAGAAAGAACAAAGTATATGTATATGTGATAGCAGTGGGTGGTTAATGAAATGGTCTGACAAACATAAGCTAATACATAATCATACCAGAATGTGGACTGGAACACCTGTTCCTGCTTCACAGGCTTACAATTCTTAAAGAAAAGTTACTATTCGCAAGAAGTGAAATCACTACTATTTAGACATCAATATGCTCCGAGGAAATTTTAGTCATTTTTTGCAAACACTAAAGGGGGGGGATTTTAATGATACCAAATCTCTTTTGCTCGTGTCCTAAGAGTAATGAAAACTTCACACATGCATGAAGCTCCAGTAATTATTTTAAACTGCCTTCTGTTGTCCCCCTGAGGAACACGGTGGTATTTGTTTGATGCAGTTTAATTAGTGTCAGGGTAATTAATGCTATGCTATCTACATGAGATCAAAACCCTTTCTTTGTAACACTCTGGTAACTAAGAACTAAGAAAAGGAAGTGGTTTGAAAATGTGGGAGCTTGGCAGGCTAGGTTCAGAAACGAACCGAATAGCTCAAATCTGCATTTATGCACCCGAAATACCGCACACCAGCCAAGTCAGCACCTTCGAGTGTGAGATTGGGATCGTAATGCATTAGAACGGCGCCGTAAGACAGGAGACCCACGGCCTCCCATGTAAGTGAAATGCTTTTTCTATGGATGTAATCAAATTAAGTGAAACATTCATGGACACCATGCACCTTGTAAGGAGTTTAAATCCTTTAATAATGAAATTATATACTTTTGCACAACCGGATCACCATAGTTATTTATAAGCAGCATGTGGTGCTACCATGTGCTGATATATTTTTCTAAATAAAAGCATCATTTGAGTTTAATGAATGAATGTGATTCTGCTTTAATGCCTGAATAAAATTTGCATTTAATTGAATGTTCAGTCTCCACTTCAAAATACTGCTCTCTACTAAAAGGACCAAGGAGATACCGGAGCACAGAAGTTGGGAACACACAGAGAAATTCCAGACACACACACTGCACACACTACATAAATCCTTTGTAACTGTTTCTTTGGTAATAAGGAGCTGCGGTATAAATCTCACAACACACAAACTCGGGCTGATTACAGGCTTAAGGAAATAGCTACAGTTATCTTGACTGGATAAATTATTATATCCTAGAGGTTATTCTGTTTTTTCTAATAAAGCTGCAGCAGCAAACAGAAAAGAAAGAAGGAAAGGAGGAAAGGAAGGAAGGAGGGAAGGAAGGAGGGAAGGAAGGAAGGAAGGAGGGAAGGAAGGAGGGAAGGAGGGAAGGAGGGAAGGAAGGAAGGAAGGAAGGAAGGAAGGAAGGAAGGAAGGAAGGAGGGAAGGAGGGAAGGAGGGAAGGAGGGAAGGAGGGAAGGAGGGAAGGAGGGAAGGAGGGAAGGAGGGAAGGAAGGAGAGAGGGGGAGAAAAGAGAAAAAAAAAGAAGAGAAAAAGAGAAAAAGAGAAAAAGAGAAGAGAAAAAGAGAAAAAGAGAAGAGAAAAAGAGAAAAAGAGAAAAAGAGAAGGGAAAAAGAGAAAAAGAGAAGATAAAAAGAGAAAAAGAGAAAAAGGGAAAAAGAGAAAAAGAAAAAGCTTGTGATTATTTTCTTGGTAACCAAAGAAATCACGGGCTTGCCAGAATGCTTATGACACTATTACTTTGAAGAACAGAAAAATTCGAATTTTAGAGCCACACACGTAGCCTGGAAAACATATTTTATGCAATACTACAGAGTTTCTGTGAGGCTTCTTGCAGAAGGCACCCAAAGTGGCTTAGTCCATGGTGTGCATGTCCTGAGGGTGCAAACAATAAGAGCCCTGTTCAGAAATGGCAAATATTCTGCCAAAAAAGCCCAAGCAGCAGCTCTACAGCAGCCTGCAGACTGGTATATCCATGGCCATTAAATTCATGTTTATCTTCCCCGTGAGAGGTTTCGCCGGCTCACGCTGGTGGCCGCGGCAGGGGCTGAGGGTTTCGGCAAAATGTTGCTTTTTCGAGGTCGCCCGTGACCGAGCCCCCCGTGGATGAGTTGACCAGAGAAATATGCTCCTTCCTCCCTCCCTCCAGTTCTGCCTCCTGCAGCAGCCTGGGCTGTTTATCAACCGAAGTGATAAACACAAACGACTTTGATAAGAGGCGGGCGCCGGCGTAAGGCGACCCACCGAAAAGCCGCCGTAAGGACCGCCCGCGAAGTTCAACAACTGTGAAAGAACTATTAAAAAGGACACACAAACAAGTGACCTTGACTGACAAGCGCACTTCATCCCAGCAATAAACAGCGGCGGGGCTGATAAGTGTTCATTGGCGCAGAGAGTAATTACCTATCTGTCAGCGTTGCTGGTGTGTGCGAAATAGTATAAATGAAACATACATAATGTACAGCAATAATATCGGGCATGCAGAACCTAATGCATTATCATCATTCTCAGGGCTCAGGTTTATGTGGCTGCCACCACTGAGTAAATGCCTTCTAGCCATGATAATTTCATTCTAATCTCTGTTCCATATTATAATTTTCATAGCTAAAAGATACTGAGGAGCAATACGTTTCAATCAAGGGCTAAATAGAACACAACCTGTAACTGGGTATTTTATACACCTATATATATATTTTTTTTTTTTTTTTTGCTTTCAAAAAAAAATTTAGTCAATTTATGAATAGACTGAAATAAGCTGTAAATTTATGGATGACAAACTCTGTCTGTAGCAATGTCACAATGTCTGGAGACAGGCTTTACATATCTTGTACAAGGGATGCCAGCTTTGTCTATCATATCTCACAAAAGAATTCAACCCTCTGGAAGAATAAAGGTTTCTGCGCCCCCTCCTAGCACGTTATCAAACAAGGTTAACTTTTAAATGAACAAAAGAAAGGTGCTACTGAGTTAAAAATAATAAAAATAAGGTTTTAGACAATGTATGTTATTTTTTTTAAATGCTATTTACAATTCTATTTTATTACATAACCTCCACAGCTAGACCACCACTGTGGGGAACAAATCTGCCTGCTTCCTCATTAATATCTATTTTAAAACACAGTCTTTGTATATTCTGAATTTATTTTGGGACTCTTTACGAAGAGGAAGGACAGTGATTTAAAGGCATGCTCAGCCTTCCCTCCCCATTGTGCCAGGAGAAGGGAGAGAGAATAGTTCTCACTGCTTTATCAAAACCCATTTGACCAGACTTTAGTATGGGGTGGAAAGGGGCAGTAAAGCCTGGGCTGGAGCCCATCCACCAAATTTTTGGGCTGCTGACCTCCCTCTGGCAAGTTGAAGGGATACACAGCCCTGACACATTCGTGCCTTAAAATGGGGCTTCGACAGAGTGGGTATCTTCCACCTGATGGCACCCCCTGTTGGGCTGCTGGCCTCCCTCTGGCAAGTTGAAGGGATACAGCCCTGACACATTCGTGCCTTAAAATGGGGCTTCGACAGAGTGGGTATCTTCCACCTGATGGCACCCCAGGGGGGCACAATGGGAGCACTTTGGGGCCAGGGTGACTCTCTGGTGCAGAGCAGAGTGCTGGGAGAAACCACAGAATCATAGAATGCTTTGGGTTTGAAGGGGGAGAAACTACAGAATCATAGAATGCTTTGGGTTTGAAGGGACTTTAAAGATCATGGAGTTCCAACGCCCTTGCAGGGACACCTCCCACCAGACCAGGTTGCTCAGTGGTGGCTCAATGCTCACATGGTGGTTCTGGGAACACTTTGGGGTGAGGGTGACTTCCCGGGGCAGAGCAGAATGCCAGGAGCCACCCTGTGCTGGCCAGAGGGGAGGGAGGCAGATGGCCAGCCCAAGCCAAGGGCAGCCCATTCTGTCCCCCAACCCCACCACGAACCCCATCCCAGCTGGTTCCCACCAAACCTCCGGTGGGATTTCCACACACCTACGCTTGGCTTGGCCAGGTCTCATTACACCAACACCCTTCCTCATTAGAGAAGCGACGCACGTCTGGGGAGATAGGCAAATGTGAAAGCTCAGTGATTAGGATGAGCAGGGGTGGGAGGTTTACGCAAACCTTCATTTCCATTTCCATCAGCAGCCCGTCTCATCAATTGCTTTTTTTTTGACCTTCCATCTACAAGAAACTCAACTCTCTCCCAAGGCTCACCTGGCCCCAGCCCTGGTTTGTCCAAACCTCCCTGGTAGGGTCCGTAGCAGCCGACAGAGCCTCCCCCAACTGCCTTTGGGAAGCAGCCGGTGTTCACCAACAGATTTCACCAGCAACCCCTCCAACAAACCCAGATGATGCTTCAAGTGGTTACAGAAACCTGAAAGCCGGCATGTTTTGCCTGGCTGGGAGTTGCACTAGAGAAATTTCGCCTGGCTCTAAATATAACTCAACAGCAATATTTATTTTATTTAAATGTCTCAGAACATTGCATTTGACAGAAGACAACAGACTGGAAAATTGCTTATACAAAATGCAAGAGGTAGCTGCAGTATTTTCTGGCACGTGGTGTTGCTCTTCCCTTTGCTGACACCCCTATGGCTGCAGCCACCCCTCGCTCCCCGTCCCAGCACCCTCCTGCCTGACACGAGTCCTTAAGTGATTGCATTTCAAATAATTATCCCCCGGGACCCAGGGGATCGGCAGCATTTTGGCTGCTGGAAGTTGTATTTTTACCATATGCCGACGGCTTAAAAGTCAGATGGGCAAAGAAGCTTCCTACTTGAAGTCAGAGTCGGGTCCAAGGATGGACATGTCAAAAATGTATCATGAACTCAGCCCATAAAGAGAACGCCGGTGATCTGCCTTGTAAATTTAACAAAATGTTACCAATATGGAAATATTGTGAGGGTAAAAACAGAACAAAAATTGCCCAAGGCAGGTTTTCGTGTCCAACTCCCAGGATTAAAAGCGTGGGCCAAAACCTATTAAGCCACTGCTCCCAGATTTACAGAGTTTTAGAGAAACAAGAGTTTAGAAACAAAGGGCTTTTTCTGCCTGTTTTCAACAAAACCGAAACAGCCTCTTGGACAGGGGGAGAGAATAATAACGGGAGGGCTTTTTTTCTCTGAGAAATGAAGTGAAAACGTTTTTTTAGCCCAGCTCAGCGCACTGGAGTGAGCGAAACAAACCTGGAGCTATTCCGTCCCCCTTGCACCAGTTTGCTAAGCCAAACCAGCATCCTAACTGGAAACACAACCCCCCTCGTCGCCATGCTCGCTGACACCCAGCCGGCACACACAATTTAATGCCTGGCTCCCGAGTACCGCTTGCAGGTGCAATAAAAAAGGAAATACAGCGTGCTCAAAGGCAGCAAAGGGGCAGGGTCCCCAGGAGGAGAACCCTCCTCTTTGCTGCCTGTGCATCAACCTCATGAAAAGCCAAATCATTCACAAAGTAAAAACTACCAGGGCTCAATAAACCCCGTCCCAGGCTGCTGGGGACTGTCCCCCCAAGTGTCCTCCTTTGTTTCCTTTTCAACGCCGCTACAGGGCACTGTTCAAACGTGATGTGCATACCCCTGTAATAGCTGGTGCCTAAAGGATAAAAGGCTTATTACGCTTTCAGCTAAAGTTGTTAATCCCCTAAGAAGCTGAAACAGCATGTGTCACAGTCCTCGGAAGCCCGGGGTTGGACGAGCGATCATCACCCACGTAGGAAGTTGTTGCTACAACAGCCAACAGCATGGTTCCTTTTGGCTTTCTGAGAATCATAGAGTGGTTTGGGTTGGAAAGGACATTAAAGATCATCAAGTTCCAAACCCTTTGCTATGGGCAGGGACACCTCCCACCAGACCAGGTTGCTCCAAGCCCCATCCAGCCTGGCCTTGAACCCCTCCAGGGATGGGGCAGCCACAGCTTCTCTGGGCAACCTGTTCCAATGTCTCACCACCCTCAGAGAAAAAAATTCCTTCCTAGTATCTAATCTAAATCTCCCCTCTTCCATCTTAAAATTGTTCCCTCTCATCCTATCACTCCACTCCCTGATAGAGAGTCCCATTGAACATTACGACCTGTTCATCAGCTGCAGGCTTGCATATTCTTTCTTCTTCCATGGCCTCAGTGTACCATAAGGACAGTTTTCAGGGAGCAAATTAAGACCAAGCAGTAAACGAGGCTATTTTCAGCAAGGCTCCTGCCTCTAAATGGCTCTCAGGGTCAGAGATTTTCCAGCAATTGAAATGGAAATGAAATTCATAGAATCATAGAATGGTTTGGGTTGGAAGGGACCTTAAAGATCATGGAATCCCAACCCCCTGCCCTGGGCAGGGACACCTCCCACCAGACCAGGTTGCTCCAAGCCCCATCCAGCCTGGCCTTGAACCCCTCCAGGGATGGGGCAGCCACAGCTTCTCTGGGCAACCTGTTCCAGTGTCTCACCACCCTCACAGCAAAGAATTTCCTCCTGAGATCTCATCTAAATCTCTCCTCTTCCAATTTAAAACCGTTACCCCTTGTCCTGTCACTACACTTCCGGACAAAGAGTCAGAACGTTACCCCAGCTCTCCTGTAGCTCCCTTCAGATGTTGGAAGGAAACTGTGTTGGGGAACTGGCGAGAAGCATCTGTGGGGTCAAGGGAAACGATCAGCACCCGAAAACCAGCCCTGGGCCCTGCACTATCCCAGATTTCCTGTCTCATGTGTGGCAAGGCTTTTAAATCAACATTTTGAAATTTGTGTTGGGGAACTGGCAAGAACCTCGATGGGGTCAAGGGAAATGAACAGCACCTCAAAACCCGCCCTGGGCCCTGCGCTCTCCCAGATTTCCCGTCTCACGTGTGGCAAGGCTTTTAAATCAACATTTTGACAGATGTCATTCTTCAGATGGAAAACTTGTGCTACCTGAGCTTAAGCAGGCTTGAAGCACTTAGAACTGGCTTAGGTTTGGAGCTGTAGGACGTCTGGCAGCCAAACACCATGGCTTGAAGAAGAGGCAGAGGGCTAGGAGTTAGTTAGGAGGTTTTTTGCTATCATCTTTGAGTTGCCTGCAACTATCTCAGTTGCCCCATTTGTAAAACAAGACTAATAACTATCTTATAACTCCCACAGGAACTGTAAGGATTAATTAAGTTCACATTTAACGGTCTCTAAAATACTATACTGAAAAGTATGACACCTCCCTTCCCTTCCCAGCTGGCTCTGGGCTGGTGAGGCATGTTTCCAACAAGTTCTTGAGTCACCCTCATCCCCTCTATCACAAACCAATCCATTACCTGAAGAATAAGAAAGAAGAGGACACTTCTTCGGATAGAAAACTTGTGCTACCTGAACTTAAGCAGGCTCAAAGAAATTAGAACTGGTGTAGGCTTGGAGCCATAGGATGTCTGGCAGTCAAACACCACGGCTTGGACAAGAGGCTAGGAGTTAGTTAGGAGGTTTTTTACTATCACTTTTGCTCCATCAGAGGTTCACCACATAGAAATGAGTTGCCTGCAACTATCTCAGTTGCCCCATTTGTAAAACAAGACTAATAACAAACTTATAACTCCCACAGGAACTGTAAGGATTAATTAAGTTCACATTTAACGGTCTCTAAAATACTATACTGAAAAGTATGACACCTCCCTTCCCTTCCCAGCTGGCTCTGGGCTGGTGAGGCATGTTTCCAACAAGTTCTTGAGTCACCCTCATCCCCTCTATCACAAACCAATCCATTACCTGAAGAATAAGAAAGAAGAGGACAATCACGTGGCAATAAAAAACTCATTATTGCCTACTGCATTGTGTCTCGAATTGAAGAGAGCCAGAAGAACCTTGGGAGGCTCCAAATGCCCTTGTAAGCCCTGCCAAGCCTCACATGTCCTCAGAGTGATGTGAGAGGGGAGGCACCACGTGGAAGCCAATGGTGTATTTTAGAGATGACAACTTGAAAGCCCAGAGAGGGAAAGCTGTAAAGGTGCTCTGCCCTGTATCCTTCTTGGAAAGGGATGGCAGGAGTTAGGCTGTGCTGGTTCTTTAGATTTAAGATAGAAATTCAAACTGTTCTTTTTTTACCTCGTAAAAATAAATATTCTTAGCCTGTCATTGTCCCCTCACTCCAAAGTGAAAAAAGAAATTGCAGTGGAGAAGGAGCCTGCTGTCCTCTGATGTTCCTCTGCCCAAATTCAGGCTCCCCCCAGTCCACAGCCCAAGCAGCAGAAGAGGACAATCACGTGGCAATAAAAAACTCATTATTGCCTACTGCATTGTGTCTCGAATTGAAGAGAGCCAGAAGAACCTTGGGAGGCTCCAAATGCCCTTGTAAGCCCTGCCAAGCCTCACATGTCCTCAGAGTGATGTGAGAGGGGAGGCACCACGTGGAAGCCAATGGTGTATTTTAGAGATGACAACTTGAAAGCCCAGAGAGGGAAAGCTGTAAAGGTGCTCTGCCCTGTATCCTTCTTGGAAAGGGATGGCAGGAGTTAGGCTGTGCTGGTTCTTTAGATTTAAGATAGAAATTCAAACTGTTCTTTTTTTACCTCGTAAAAATAAATATTCTTAGCCTGTCACTGTCCCCTCACTCCAAAGTGTGAAAAAAAACAAGAAATTGCAGTGGAGAAGAAGGAGCCTGCTATCCTCTGATGTTCCTCTGCCCAAATTCAGGCTCCCCCCAGTCCACAGCCCAAGCAGCAAATAGACTCTTTGTTAAAGTAATGCAGTACATTAGTAGCTTCCTCCAAGCCTAATGATGCCAGAAGGATCTTACCATTTGATTTACTTAAAATAAAGAATAATAAATTCTCCAACTCTCTTCTCTTAAAATAAATTCTCCAACTGTTTGTATTGCAGAAGCAAATAAAAGTCCAATTAAAATTTGGAATCTCTTGTAGTAGGTGCCTTCATACCTGCCTCTAATGTCCTTTTGTGTTACTGTCAAACACTGAATTTCCCCCAGAATAAATTTTCCTGTTGGAAACCACTGGCATCCTCCCTCCTAAACAGCCTTGTCAGAGAGTGGACTAAGGCAAATTACATTGAAGCCAAGAATATGCCTATTCTGGCTATACACTTATTTAAAGTCAAGGACATTTTAAAGAGCAGCTCCGAGCTACTGTAGAGATGCCAGCCTATGATATTTTGTGAAGTGTGTCTGTGAAGTAAATAAAAATAAGCATAAAAAACCCAACATGTAAATAATCTTTATTCAGAGACATTACCCATTACACAAAAACCCCCAAAACTGCTCTACAGCCTAGCTGTTACTCTGAAAAGAAAAGAAAACACACTACAATTAAAATGCTCTAATATGTATTACCCATCCCCAGAGATTAATTATTTAAGAAATTACAAATTGGTACTTTTTCACTAGGCGCTTCGTACTGACACATGAATAGTCCCTTCTCCTGGAGTAAACTGAATTACTCCAAAGAGCAAGAGTGAAACATTTGGGCTTTTATTAACAAACATCTATGTTTTTCCAATTCTCTAAAAGGTCCTTTTCTTGTCTTATGCAGGTTTCAGAACTGGAAGAATTCCTGACTGACTATTTTTCTTTCAGGAGGGAGCGATTAATAAAATATTGCCTCAGCAATGAGAGATGATAATACATTTCTAAAATGAAATAAATACATAAAATAATATTTATTTTGCGCAGTTAGAGATACCTACTGAAAGTTGTATCTCATCTTGTCTAGGATATAGGCGCTCTGTCACCTATACCATGCACCGGATCGTAATCGCAACAATGAAAAATACCAGAGCTTTTCTCCCAATTTTTATGTAACATTATTCAGATCTTTCTAACTTTCTGATAGAAGAAGAGCGTATGCCACAACCCAACATCCACGCAAAAGCCCTGAGTTATGGAGCGTGAGAGAAACATAAACACGGAGCTGTTTCACTTTTATGAATTTATGACTTGGTATCATTTGAGTGTATGTTTTATGGTCGGAATGTTGAAAAAAAATAAAAATCCCCACGTGATCTCCCATTTCGCATCCACAGCTTAACAGTGTTACATTCAAATCTGCCCCCATAGCACACGGAGAGGTAGGGTTATCCTGTCTATATAGCTGGCTCTGCTTCCAGAGCATATGTTGTACTGAACATCCAAATGACATTAGCTACCTCTGAGTCTAGCTATTATGTAAAAAGGGAAGATTAAGGGTTTAAGGTTTTTAAAAACAGTCAATTCCCTTCCTTAGTAATTTTATTATAAATAAAGACTATGTGTACACACATGCATGCATGAACTCTTCTTATATAAATAGGAGAATAAAGAGCTGCCATATTTCTGTAAGAATGCCCATACTAGAACAGTTGCTTTAATTCTAATAGCTGTGTTTTGAAATATATTAATTCAATTAGGACAAAGTTATTCTTATAAAAAACGAATTAATGCTGAAAATATATAAATTTGGTAAAATTGCAAAGCAAAAACCCCACAGATAAGTCTTTCCAACTGAAAAGAGACACACACAAGAAATCATGGCCGTGCCTTAGTAAGGATATAGTTTAAATCACTCGGTTTTTATCAGCCTGCAGCTTGGCATGAGTTTGAACCCGGTGGCCGGAGGTGAAAGATCTCTGTACTAATTTACTGCACCACTGAAATGCCTCCTAATCCCTTCTGTGACTCCAAATTAGTTTAAATCTGTCTTTGTAATTTTTTTTTTTTTTTTTCTCTTGCATCTTAACACACTCAACAACAACTTTTACAAACACTGAAGATTTCTGGTTTTTCCTTTTCTTCTCTGTGAGCGAAATGAACCCGAACGGATGTGAACACCAGCTGTGTTCCTGGGATAACAACAGATTTCATCCTCCTCTGAACCTAACGTGGCGCAGCAGTTGACACCCACAGCCACACAGGTTACCCGGAGCACCTTGCCTCCAAGTCTTTATATATAGTTTGCATTTCCTCCCTGTTTTCAGAACCTTTGAGAGGCTTGCACAGCATTCACAGAAGACAGCGGCCTCTTCTCCTTTAAATGTCAACCACTCCTGACAGCTCTGCCCCTCAGGAACTCTGAATCCTGAAGGATGAATCTTGTGCTCTCAGAACAGGGCTCCTCCAGTACCAGCTTCCAACAAAACAAGCTTAATATACAACCTGGGAGCATTCACAATAAGGGGAAACAATAAAGACTGGATTATAATCCTTTAGGGAAAACTATAAGGGTAATTTTTCCTTAAGATGCAAACAATCTTATGTTTTTTCTTTTATTTAAAAAAGTACATATATCTATCTATAAATATAAATGTGTATATATCTATCAATATATATGTCTACACAATATATGTATGTACACAATGGGTTTTAACACCATTATCTTGGACACTGACTGGAAATGTGGAGGAGTACTTTGATTTGTGTTTCTTCCTGAGCTTTATGATGATTTCTGATGGCAACCCACCTTGTGCTCACTTCTAAGAAGTCCTTTTACCACTTGAAAAAGTTCCTAACTTTGTCGTTAGAAAAAACATCCTGCAGCCTGCCATGGATCATTAGAAGTAGCAGAAAAAACATCCTGCAGCCTGCCATGGATCTGGGACAAACATTTCATCTGGTTTACCTTCAGTACACCTTAAATCCCTAAATCTCTACCTGTGACCTGTTTTGATGTCACTTTTTATTTCCTTGTTCTGTGAGAAGACAACTGAACGTTGACCATGATGAAGTCAAAAGGAACACCCTCAAGAAGCATGTAAGTTCTTGGGTTCCAGGCCATCTTGAAGACAAGTGGCACTGGAAACAGCTTATGAGATGTTATTGCACAAATGCCAGAGGCACCTGAGATGAAAGTCTCCTGGATCTTTGGTTTAATCCAGGGCACCCACTCTTCTGAGCACTGAACGTTGACCATGATGAAGTCAAAAGGAACACCCTCAAGAAGCATGTAAGTTCTTGGGTTCCAGGCCATCTTGAAGACAAGTGGCACTGGAAACAGCTTATGAGATGTTATTGCACAAATGCCAGAGGCACCTGAGATGAAAGTCTCCTGGATCTTTGGTTTAATCCAGGGCACCCACTCTTCTGAGCAAGCAAACCCTCACAGTGCTGCAGAAGGGCAGATTCAGTCCAGAGGGTTGTTGCTGAAGAGCTGGCCCTGGAGAGAAGCTGGGACTCCCAGACGCTGCCTGGGACTAACCCTCTTCTGCAAGAAGGAAGGAGATTTTTTATTCACTGGGCCACCCCATGAGTTAGCAGAAATAAAAAGAGTAGTATTTGCAAGCAAAGGCAGGATGGGCTGGGTCGCCATGATGCTCTGCTCATCAGCGATGCTCTTTTTATGTAAAATCAGTGATTTTAACTGATGTAAATCATCTGTAATTACGGATGCCAAAGGAGCTCTGCTAACTTTCAGCAAAAGAGGCCCTGTCCTTTTTATCTAAAAGCTTTCTGCATCTGAATTTAGTGCACACTTATTTCAATTGCACATCCATGCAACTGTGTTAATGGGTCTAAACCAACCTCTTTACACGTACATTTACTCAATGTGTGAGCCTTATGCAAAACACACATGGCAGCAGAGAGGTGATGGACACGTTAAAGCTCCTCCTCTTATTATGTCTCCCCAAAAAGTGATCAGGCCATTAGTGGTTTCAAGAAACATAGCACATTCATCAGATTTAGGAAATTTAACAGCTCTGCAGATAATATGCAGCTTCTCTTTTTTCTTACTGTGTCTTGAAAATTCCCCTCACCCCCAGATTTCATTACTTGAACACAAAATTATGATGACACAGTGAAGACCACCATCATCACCATCTTGACTTAGGTAAAAACCACATTTATCATATCCAACAGCACGTTGCTGAGGTCCTTCTGATAAAGAAAGAAATCAGGCCCTCGCAAAGGGAATACAGCGCCTGTCTAATCTTTCTTCCTCTGTTGCTGTGTCAAGAGGCAGATCTTCCAAACATACAGATCCTCATTGGACTCAAAGCTATTGCAGGAAGCTTTAAAACGAGATATATGGGCCATTCTGCTCAGCTCCTCTGAAGTCTTTAGGGCCTTGTGTGCCTGCCAGATTACAATTTGCCTCTGGCAAAGAGGCCACTATTTTTTCAGAGTCAAAATATAAAACCTGTGTAATAAGAAACTAAGAACTCATTTTCTAGGTAACTACTCTGGTGACGCCTGTCTTGTCACACAAAGTCTGGAGGATCAATTAGAAGTAAAATTAGGAAAAAAACTCCACCCACCCATCAATTAATGAATTTAGGATTCCTCTTTGCTATCCATATGAGGTTGTTTAAAGAGAAGTCAACTTTAAATTCAGCCAATTAAGAACATGATTTAAAAGCAGCTTCAGGGGCCAGAGCTGCCCCCAAGCCAGTTTACCAATTTTGTGGCTTTGCAATCAGATTTATGCATCTTTGTTAAAAAAAAAAAACACCACCCAACCTTCCTTCTGTATCAAAGGCACAAACAAACAAATGGCAAATCTGACTAACGCTCCACTGGCTTCAACAGGCTTTGGATTCATTCTCACCATTTCCTTCAGGGAAACAGCGTCACAGTTTACAAACAAAGTACTGTAAAACATAAGCAATTGGAGAAAAAATTTTTTCCCTTTTTTTTTTTTTTTTCCCAAGACAGTAAGCTGCCTTGGAAAAATAACAGAAATGCAGCTTAAATTGCTGGTGTCCTTTATTTTTGTGTTCAGTAGTCCCAAATGTTTATGAAAGTTTTTAGCTGGAGATGCTCTTACTTTATAATCTCAGAATGAACTGGTTTGACTTTAACGTTTACAGGAATTTAAAAGTTACTGCTTGCAAGTAAAACTATAAAAAAGACAAGCCATAAACAATGTCTGCAGCCTGCCATGGATCTGGGACAAACATTTCATCTGGTTTACCTTCAGTACACCTTAAATCCCTAAATCTCTACCTGTGACCTGTTTTGATGTCACTTTTTATTTCCTTGTTCTGTGAGAAGACAACTGAACGTTGGCCATGATGAAGTCAAAAGGAACACCCTCAAGAAGCATGTAAGTTCTTGGGTTCCAGGCCATCTTGAGGACAAGTGGCACTGGAAACAGCTTATGAGATGTTATTGCACAAATGCCAGAGGCACCTGAGATGAAAGTCTCCTGGATCTTTGGTTTAATCCAGGGCACCCACTCTTCTGAGCAAGCAAACCCCCACAGTGCTGCAGAAGGGCAATTTCAGTCCAGAGGGTTGTTGCTGAAGAGCTGGCCCTGGAGAGAAGCTGGGACTCCCAGATGCTGTTTGGGACTAACCCTCTTCTGCAAGAAGGAAGGAGATTTCTTATTCACCGGGCCACCCCGTGAGTTAGCAGAAATAAAAAGAGTAGTATTTGCAAGCAAAGGCAGGATGGGCTGGGTCACCATGATGCTCTGCTCATCAGCGATGCTCTTTTTATGTAAAATCAGTGATTTTAACTGATGTAAATCATCTGTAATTACGGATGCCAAAGGAGCTCTGCTAACTTTCAGCAAAAGAGGCCCTGTCCTTTTTATCTAAAAGCTTTCTGCATCTGAATTTTGTGCACACTTATTTCAATTGCACATCCACGCGACTGTGTAAAATGGGTCTAAGACAACCTCTTCACACATATATTTACTCAATGTGAGAGCCTTATGCAAAACACACACAGCAGCAGAGAGGTGATGGACACGTTAAAGCTCCTCCTCTTATTATGTCTCCCCAAAAAGTAGTGAGGCCATTAGTGGTTTCAAGAAACATAGCACATTCATCAGATTTAGGAAATTTAACAGCTCTGCAGATAATATGCAGCTTCTCTTTTTTCTTACTGTGTCTTGAAAATTCCCCTCACCCCCAGATTTCATTACTTGAACACAAAATTATGATGACACAGTGAAGACCACCATCATCACCATCTTGACTTAGGTAAAAACCACATTTATCATATCCAACAGCACGTTGCTGAGGTCCTTCTGATAAAGAAAGAAATCAGGCCCTCGCAAAGGGAATACAGCTCCTGTCTAATCTTTCTTCCTCTGTTGCTGTGTCAAGAGGCAGATCTTCCAAACATACAGATCCTCATTGGACTCAAAGCTATTGCAGGAAGCTTTAAAACGAGATATATGGGCCATTCTGCTCAGCTCCTCTGAAGTCTTTAGGGCCTTGTGTGCCTGCCAGATTACAATTTGCCTCTGGCAAAGAGGCCACTATTTTTTCAGAGTCAAAATATAAAACCTGTGTAATAAGAAACTAAGAACTCATTTTCTAGGTAACTACTCTGGTGACGCCTGTCTTGTCACACAAAGTCTGGAGGATCAATTAGAAGTAAAATTAGGAAAAAAACTCCACCCACCCATCAATTAATGAATTTAGGATTCCTCTTTGCTATCCATATGAGGTTGTTTAAAGAGAAGTCAACTTTAAATTCAGCCAATTAAGAACATGATTTAAAAGCAGCTTCAGGGGCCAGAGCTGCCCCCAAGCCAGTTTACCAATTTTGTGGCTTTGCAATCAGATTTATGCATCTTTGTTAAAAAAAAAAAACACCACCCAACCTTCCTTCTGTATCAAAGGCACAAACAAACAAATGGCAAATCTGACTAACGCTCCACTGGCTTCAACAGGCTTTGGATTCATTCTCACCATTTCCTTCAGGGAAACAGCGTCACAGTTTACAAACAAAGTACTGTAAAACATAAGCAATTGGAGAAAAAATATTTTCCCTTTTTTTTTTTCCCAAGACAGTAAACTGCCTTGGAATAATAACAGAAATGCAGTTTAAATTGCCGGTGTCCTTTATTTTTGTGTTCAGTAGTCCCAAATGTTTATGCAAGTTTTTAGCTGGGGATGCTCTTACTTTATAATCTCAGAATGAACTGGTTTGACTTTAACATTTACAGGAATTTAAAAGTTACTGCTTGCAAGTAAAACTATAAAAAAGACAAGCCATAAACAATGTTATTAGAGGTAATCACTAGAACAAACTAGTTGTACTTTATTATTTTTGGAACTATGTCTGCAACCTAAGTCATGGATCAGAAACCCCCTGCAATAGGCGCTGCACAAAGCCAAAGCAAATGAAGAAGGCATTTTGTTCCTCAAAGATCTTACTTTAGACAATAGGCAACAGCTGCTTAAAGATGGAAGGAAATGGCATGGGAAAAGCATTCCGTTAACGTCAATTAGCAGTCATCTTGGCACATAAGCAGATAAACCATTTTTCGTGTCCTCACAAGGAAATGGAGGCTCTGAAAGTCATTTCTTGAGGGCAGTATCCTCAATATCAAGGATGAACTGATTTGGGGCTGATAAGGAAGAGTGTGTAAATACTTGGAAACTATGAAAGATTAGTGGAATGAGTGAGAAGAGAGACCATGAGAGACTGCAAGAATGAGACTAAGCACGTTGCATTTGATGGATTCATCTCTGGTGGTCGTATGCTGAGGTGCAATCACAGAGACATAACAGAGCAGGGAACTGAACAAGCGGACGGGCAAGAAAGGTGGTGTCTTAAGGATGTTATGCAAAATAATCTGTAAGATTTGGCATATTCTGGGTAGGAAGAGGTGAGCAGATGATAATGACATCTGCATCACATGCCTGATTCACAGGAAGAATGGTGGCAGGGGCTACAGCAACTGAGAAAAGGGCAACAAGAGCAGGAGGGGTTGGAAGGAAGGTTGGGAGAATGTAAAACTGTGTCTTATAACAAGGGCAGAAACGAGAAAATGAGGCATGCCAATTAAAGCAAGTATGTGCATATTTACATCTTTAAATAAACCAGTTCAATTCTATTAGCCGTGTTGGGAGCTAGATTTGCTTACACTGAGATGATTAACTGCTGCAAGTTTCTTTAAAAGATCAACTATCAAAAAGACACTGGTTGCTCCTTGTAAGACCAATAATAAATCTTGAAGCACTAAGTACTTGTTCCATGGCACGGAGCCTTGCAGTGAACTTAGAAAACCAAACCCAAGCTTTTCCTCATCAAGGATAGCAACTATGAGTCAGAGATTGATCAACACTCTCCAGAAGCCAGTGTTATCTGGGAAATAATGAAAGTGCTATTTGAAACATTCATTTACAGGCAGGCTGGACACGCAAAGCTGAGTGACTAGAGGTCAGGAATTAAGCCATAGTTTCTTCAAGTGCTGAGGAGAAATTCTTATAGACATAGATATAAAAGAAAGAAAAGCTTCTTTCATCCTTCTCAGATCACTGCTCAAGCTGTAACTGAACACCAACTAATACCTGAGTGGTTCGTTCTCCAGGCAAAGGGGATCTCCAAGTTAAAAAATTCAAAAAGGTGAAACAGATACCACATTGCTCAATGGTCAAAAATCTGTAGGCAGACAGGCTGAGCATATACATGTCTTGATTTCATTAATTTCATGGAAAAACCGCACAAGTCAGTCCACCCTGAAAAGTGAGCCTCAAGGTTACAAATTAACCCTTTCAGTGGCTGTTCCACCACTCACCATTTCTTCCTCACCTTAACTGAGCTGACCTGGCTTTGCAGGTTAGGAGGAACTGCTGGATTCCATCTTTGTTTCTTGCTCTTAGTAGATTAATTTTTTTTTTCCCCAAGGTTTTTTCCCCAAACATTAAACAGATTTGGACCCCAAGACAGTAAACTGCCTTGGAATAATAACAGAAATGCAGTTTAAATTGCCGGTGTCCTTTATTTTTGTGTTCAGTAGTCCCAAATGTTTATGCAAGTTTTTAGCTGGGGATGCTCTTACTTTATAATCTCAGAATGAACTGGTTTGACTTTAACATTTACAGGAATTTAAAAGTTACTGCTTGCAAGTAAAACTATAAAAAAGACAAGCCATAAACAATGTTATTAGAGGTAATCACTAGAACAAACTAGTTGTACTTTATTATTTTTGGAACTATGTCTGCAACCTAAGTCATGGATCAGAAACCCCCTACAACAGGCGCTGCACAAAGCCAAAGCAAATGAAGAAGGCATTTTGTTCCTCAAAGATCTTACTTTAGACAATAGGCAACAGTCGCTTAAAGATGGAAGGAAATGGCATGGGAAAAGCATTCCATCAACGTCAATTAGCAGTCATCTTGGCACATAAGCAGATAAACCATTTTTCGTGTCCTCACAAGGAAATGGAGGCTCTGAAAGTCATTTCTTGAGGACAGTATCCTCAATATCCTCAAGGATGGACTGCCATTTGGGGCTGATAAGGAAGAGTGTGTAAATACTTGGAAACTATGAAAGATTAGTGGAATGAGTGAGAAGAGAGACCATGAGAGACTGCAAGAATGAGACTAAGCACGTTGCATTTGATGGATTCATCTCTGGTGGTCGTATGCTGAGGTGCAATCACAGAGACATAACAGAGCAGGGAACTGAACAAGCGGACGGGCAAGAAAGGTGGTGTCTTAAGGATGTTATGCAAAATAATCTGTAAGATTTGGCATATTCTGGGTAGGAAGAGGTGAGCAGATGATAATGACATCTGCATCACATGCCTGATTCACAGGAAGAATGGTGGCAGGGGCTACAGCAACTGAGAAAAGGGCAACAAGAGCAGGAGGGGTTGGAAGGAAGGTTGGGAGAATGTAAAACTGTGTCTTATAACAAGGGCAGAAACGAGAAAATGAGGCATGCCAATTAAAGCAAGTATGTGCATATTTACATCTTTAAATAAACCAGTTCAATTCTATTAGTCGTGTTGGGAGCTAGATTTGCTTACACTGAGATGATTAACTGCTGCAAGTTTCTTTAAAAGATCAACTATCAAAAAGACACTGGTTGCTCCTTGTAAGACCAATAATAAATCTTGAAGCACTAAGTACTTGTTCCATGGCACGGAGCCTTGCAGTGAACTTAGAAAACCAAACCCAAGCTTTTCCTCATCAAGGATAGCAACTATGAGTCAGAGATTGATCAACACTCTCCAGAAGCCAGTGTTATCTGGGAAATAATGAAAGTGCTATTTGAAACATTCATTTACAGGCAGGCTGGACACGCAAAGCTGAGTGACTAGAGGTCAGGAATTAAGCCATAGTTTCTTCAAGTGCTGAGGAGAAATTCTTATAGACATAGATATAAAAGAAAGAAAAGCTTCTTTCATCCTTCTCAGATCACTGCTCAAGCTGTAACTGAACACCAACTAATACCTGAGTGGTTCGTTCTCCAGGCAAAGGGGATCTCCAAGTTAAAAAATTCAAAAAGGTGAAACAGATACCACATTGCTCAATGGTCAAAAATCTGTAGGCAGGCAGGCTGAGCATATGCATGTCTTGATTTCATTAATTTCATGGAAAAACCGCACAAGTCAGTCCACCCTGAAAAGTGAGCCTCAAGGTTACAAATTAACCCTTTCAGTGGCTGTTCCACCACTCACCATTTCTTCCTCACCTTAACTGAGCTGACCTGGCTTTGCAGGTTAGGAGGAACTGCTGGATTCCATCTTTGTTTCTTGCTCTTAGTAGATTAATTTTTTTTTTCCCCAAACATTAAACAGATTTGGACACATTCTACATAAAACCCACAAATTTTTGCAAGATACTTCCTAACGTACATAATGCCACATCCATGTTTTGTGTCCGAGAGATCAGGTAAGGGACAGTTTCTCACCCAAGACAACAGCATTTATCTCAACTGGGACTGGTATATCTGGGCCCAGTTTCTGAACCACCCCTATGATGGCCTTTCTTTCCCAGCTATAAAACCATGTCAGAGAATAGAAGGGATAATATACACCCAAGCGGTTACAACGACCATGTGGGGTGTGCTCTGACTTATTTGAGGATGGAATATATCAGATAAAGGGAAATGATTGCAATTATAGCAGCAGAAACAACCTACGTATTTATACTAACAGCGCCCATTTTAATTCTGCTTTCAGTTCCTCCCAATTATCACTTTCCTTCAGAAATATCCTGATCTTGATTTCTGTCTGAGCATATTTTTTAAGGAAAGCTTGAGCATCAACAGCTCAGCCATTCATGAGAAGTGAAATAAAGTCTTGCCATAATGAAAAAAAGTCACTGCATCCTTGCTTTAAATAGCTCCCTAGTCAAGATGGCCACAGTTGGAGAGCCAGCATTTGGCAAGAAAATTTCTCTCAGTGGGAAGATATCTTGGCTTCTTTGAAGGAAAACTTGCTTTGATCTGGTACCTTCTTTTCAGTACATACTGAAAGTTCACGATACAAGGTCTGCTGGAAAGAAATCTTGTCACTGACTTGTTTGGTTTTGTACCAAGTCCCAGTAACTAAGGAGCTATTTGGTGCATGAGCCCACTTGAGTACTCTCAAGTGTGCAGTGAAAAATGCGGGGAAGTCAGCGTTGTGAGAGGCAGGGAGACCAAAGCTACAAAATTACCAAAAGCAGAAGTACACCAGTATGCCAGGGGAACATACAGTTTGATTAGTTAATGTGTTGGGTGTGAGAAATGACAGTGAGTGCCCCTTTTTAAAAATTTTTTCCCTTTTTTTTTTTTTTTTCCCAAGACAGTAAGCTGCCTTGGAAAAATAACAGAAATGCAGCTTAAATTGCTGGTGTCCTTTATTTTTGTGTTCAGTAGTCCCAAATGTTTATGAAAGTTTTTAGCTGGAGATGCTCTTACTTTATAATCTCAGAATGAACTGGTTTGACTTTAACATTTACAGGAATTTAAAAGTTACTGCTTGCAAGTAAAACTATAAAAAAGACAAGCCATAAACAATGTTATTAGAGGTAATCACTAGAACAAACTAGTTGTACTTTATTATTTTTGGAACTATGTCTGCAACCTAAGTCATGGATCAGAAACCCCCTACAACAGGCGCTGCACAAAGCCAAAGCAAATGAAGAAGGCATTTTGTTCCTCAAAGATCTTACTTTAGACAATAGGCAACAGTCGCTTAAAGATGGAAGGAAATGGCATGGGAAAAGCATTCCATCAACGTCAATTAGCAGTCATCTTGGCACATAAGCAGATAAACCATTTTTCGTGTCCTCACAAGGAAATGGAGGCTCTGAAAGTCATTTCTTGAGGACAGTATCCTCAATATCCTCAAGGATGGACTGCCATTTGGGGCTGATAAGGAAGAGTGTGTAAATACTTGGAAACTATGAAAGATTAGTGGAATGAGTGAGAAGAGAGACCATGAGAGACTGCAAGAATGAGACTAAGCACGTTGCATTTGATGGATTCATCTCTGGTGGTCGTATGCTGAGGTGCAATCACAGAGACATAACAGAGCAGGGAACTGAACAAGCGGACGGGCAAGAAAGGTGGTGTCTTAAGGATGTTATGCAAAATAATCTGTAAGATTTGGCATATTCTGGGTAGGAAGAGGTGAGCAGATGATAATGACATCTGCATCACGTGCCTGATTCACAGGAAGACTGGTGGCAGGGGCTACAGCAATTGAGAAAAGGGCAACAGGACCAGGAGGGGTTGGAAGGAAGGTTGGAAGAATGTAAAACTGTGTCTTATAACAAGGGCAGAAACGAGAAAATGAGGCATGCCAATTAAAATCAAGCATGTGCATATTTACTTCTTTAAATAAACCAGTTCAATTCTATTACCCGTGTTGGGAGCTAGATTTGCTTACACTGAGATGATTAACTGCTGCAAGTTTCTTTAAAAGATCAACTATCAAAAAGACACTGGTTGCTCCTTGTAAGACCAATAATAAATCTTGAAGCACTAAGTACTTGTTCCATGGCACGGAGCCTTGCAGTGAACTTAGAAAACCAAACCCAAGCTTTTCCTCATCAAGGATAGCAACTATGAGTCAGAGATTGATCAACACTCTCCAGAAGCCAGTGTTATCTGGGAAATAATGAAAGTGCTATTTGAAACATTCATTTACAGGCAGGCTGGACACGCAAAGCTGAGTGACTAGAGGTCAGGAATTAAGCCATAGTTTCTTCAAGTGCTGAGGAGAAATTCTTATAGACATAGATATAAAAGAAAGAAAAGCTTCTTTCATCCTTCTCAGATCACTGCTCAAGCTGTAACTGAACACCAACTAATACCTGAGTGGTTCGTTCTCCAGGCAAAGGGGATCTCCAAGTTAAAAAATTCAAAAAGGTGAAACAGATACCACATTGCTCAATGGTCAAAAATCTGTAGGCAGACAGGCTGAGCATATACATGTCTTGATTTCATTAATTTCATGGAAAAACCGCACAAGTCAGTCCACCCTGAAAAGTGAGCCTCAAGGTTACAAATTAACCCTTTCAGTGGCTGTTCCACCACTCACCATTTCTTCCTCACCTTAACTGAGCTGACCTGGCTTTGCAGGTTAGGAGGAACTGCTGGATTCCATCTTTGTTTCTTGCTCTTAGTAGATTAATTTTTTTTTTCCCCAAGGTTTTTTCCCCAAACATTAAACAGATTTGGACACATTCTACATAAAACCCACAAATTTTTGCAAGATACTTCCTAACGTACATAATGCCACATCCATGTTTTGTGTCCGAGAGATCAGATAAGGGACAGTTTCTCACCCAAGACAACAGCATTTATCTCAACTGGGACTGGTATATCTGGGCCCAGTTTCTGAACCACCCCTATGATGGCCTTTCTTTCCCAGCTATAAAACCATGTCAGAGAATAGAAGGGATAATATACACCCAAGCGGTTACAACGACCATGTGGGGTGTGCTCTGACTTATTTGAGGATGGAATATATCAGATAAAGGGAAATGATTGCAATTATAGCAGCAGAAACAACCTACGTATTTATACTAACAGCGCCCATTTTAATTCTGCTTTCAGTTCCTCCCAATTATCACTTTCCTTCAGAAATATCCTGATCTTGATTTCTGTCTGAGCATATTTTTTAAGGAAAGCTTGAGCATCAACAGCTCAGCCATTCATGAGAAGTGAAATAAAGTCTTGCCATAATGAAAAAAAGTCACTGCATCCTTGCTTTAAATAGCTCCCTAGTCAAGATGGCCACAGTTGGAGAGCCAGCATTTGGCAAGAAAATTTCTCTCAGTGGGAAGATATCTTGGCTTCTTTGAAGGAAAACTTGCTTTGATCTGGTACCTTCTTTTCAGTACATACTGAAAGTTCACGATACAAGGTCTGCTGGAAAGAAATCTTGTCACTGACTTGTTTGGTTTTGTACCAAGTCCCAGTAACTAAGGAGCTATTTGGTGCATGAGCCCACTTGAGTACTCTCAAGTGTGCAGTGAAAAATGCGGGGAAGTCAGCGTTGTGAGAGGCAGGGAGACCAAAGCTTGGAGAAAGAGATCCTACAGCTCTCAGAAGCTATTCAGAAATACTCCTGTCACCTTCCATGATCTAAAGGAAGTTCAATCAAGCATGTGCATATTTACTTCTTTAAATAAACCAGTTCAATTCTATTACCCGTGTTGGGAGCTAGATTTGCTTACACTGAGATGATTAACTGCTGCAAGTTTCTTTAAAAGATCAACTATCAAAAAGACACTGGTTGCTCCTTGTAAGACCAATAATAAATCTTGAAGCACTAAGTACTTGTTCCATGGCACGGAGCCTTGCAGTGAACTTAGAAAACCAAACCCAAGCTTTTCCTCATCAAGGATAGCAACTATGAGTCAGAGATTGATCAACACTCTCCAGAAGCCAGTGTTATCTGGGAAATAATGAAAGTGCTATTTGAAACATTCATTTACAGGCAGGCTGGACACGCAAAGCTGAGTGACTAGAGGTCAGGAATTAAGCCATAGTTTCTTCAAGTGCTGAGGAGAAATTCTTATAGACATAGATATAAAAGAAAGAAAAGCTTCTTTCATCCTTCTCAGATCACTGCTCAAGCTGTAACTGAACACCAACTAATACCTGAGTGGTTCGTTCTCCAGGCAAAGGGGATCTCCAAGTTAAAAAATTCAAAAAGGTGAAACAGATACCACATTGCTCAATGGTCAAAAATCTGTAGGCAGGCAGGCTGAGCATATGCATGTCTTGATTTCATTAATTTCATGGAAAAACCGCACAAGTCAGTCCACCCTGAAAAGTGAGCCTCAAGGTTACAAATTAACCCTTTCAGTGGCTGTTCCACCACTCACCATTTCTTCCTCACCTTAACTGAGCTGACCTGGCTTTGCAGGTTAGGAGGAACTGCTGGATTCCATCTTTGTTTCTTGCTCTTAGTAGATTAATTTTTTTTTTCCCCAAACATTAAACAGATTTGGACACATTCTACATAAAACCCACAAATTTTTGCAAGATACTTCCTAACGTACATAATGCCACATCCATGTTTTGTGTCCGAGAGATCAGGTAAGGGACAGTTTCTCACCCAAGACAACAGCATTTATCTCAACTGGGACTGGTATATCTGGGCCCAGTTTCTGAACCACCCCTATGATGGCCTTTCTTTCCCAGCTATAAAACCATGTCAGAGAATAGAAGGGATAATATACACCCAAGCGGTTACAACGACCATGTGGGGTGTGCTCTGACTTATTTGAGGATGGAATATATCAGATAAAGGGAAATGATTGCAATTATAGCAGCAGAAACAACCTACGTATTTATACTAACAGCGCCCATTTTAATTCTGCTTTCAGTTCCTCCCAATTATCACTTTCCTTCAGAAATATCCTGATCTTGATTTCTGTCTGAGCATATTTTTTAAGGAAAGCTTGAGCATCAACAGCTCAGCCATTCATGAGAAGTGAAATAAAGTCTTGCCATAATGAAAAAAAGTCACTGCATCCTTGCTTTAAATAGCTCCCTAGTCAAGATGGCCACAGTTGGAGAGCCAGCATTTGGCAAGAAAATTTCTCTCAGTGGGAAGATATCTTGGCTTCTTTGAAGGAAAACTTGCTTTGATCTGGTACCTTCTTTTCAGTACATACTGAAAGTTCACGATACAAGGTCTGCTGGAAAGAAATCTTGTCACTGACTTGTTTGGTTTTGTACCAAGTCCCAGTAACTAAGGAGCTATTTGGTGCATGAGCCCACTTGAGTACTCTCAAGTGTGCAGTGAAAAATGCGGGGAAGTCAGCGTTGTGAGAGGCAGGGAGACCAAAGCTTGGAGAAAGAGATCCTACAGCTCTCAGAAGCTATTCAGAAATACTCCTGTCACCTTCCATGATCTAAAGGAAGTTCAATTACACGGAGTGCTTGCATTTTAAGTATTATCTTACCTACTACTGATTTATTTCAGCCCCTCAGAAAACATCTGCCCAATAATGAGCAAAGACCTCCCAATCCCCCCTCCTCTATTTTTACATGTGTGGTTTTGCTGCTATTGAAACAAGTAAAAAAAAAAACTTAATCATGTAGTAATTTTCAGCTGAGTCAGATCTTTTACACTAAATTTTGGAAACTCACTCCCTTTTAAAACCAAATTGGATGTATCTGCCTATTCTAATCTCATACCCTTTTTTTGTCTTTAGTTTCCTTATAGGACATCCTACCTTTTCCTCCCCTAGACCTGTTAGACTGCCAAAGAATTGCTTTGACACAAGAATTCATCAAACTATTCTTCCTGGGAAAATATTTTTCTCTTTTTCCCCAGCAGGTTAATAGAACTAACTATAATTTGCATCTTAACAAGCATTCCAAGTAAAAGGTTTACTTGTGAATCTTTTAATAGCATAAAAACATTTTGATCCAATGGGGTATAAATGAGCAAGTTTTCTGTAATCTGGATCTCGGGCCAGAAACTAAGCTGCCGTGCCCAGGAGCACTTTCTTTACAATTAACTTAATGCTGGAGCGGTGCTGCCACACTCAACCAGCATGACGAATGTATTCTAATGGGTTTTAAATGTTACAATGTATTAGTATTTATTTCTGCAGTAGCTTGAAATGAGGTCCAGACCAGAGAAAAATTGTTATTTTTAAAAGAACACAGATTATAGCTGGGTGGGAAGGGAAAGAGCAGAACGTACTGCTTCCCTTCCAGCAGTATACTAGAACCAGTAACAGGCAAGCACTGGAGTTAAGTTCCATCTTACCAGACTATCCATCAAGCCAATATCAACAGTTTGAATGGAATACACAAATGTGAAGTTCAGGATGTAAACACACATTCATCTCATAAACAGACACTACACAAATTCAAACACAATCATACAAATCAGAAATTACCACCATAAAAGGCAATTTGAAATACACACCGTAGATTTCCAGTTTCAGAGTAATGAGATGCCCAGAAACTACACTGATAAAAGTGGCCAAAGCACAAGACCTACAACCACCGGATTAAATTCAGACTTTGCTGGTGGCAAAACCAAGTTAGAAACCCATCTACGTCTTTACATTGAAGAACTCAAAAATGTACTTTTCCTGCAAAGGTCAATGGTAACAGCCTCTGGGTCACTGGATGGGGGAGTGGGGCCAGTCTTTTTTCAGTGGTGCCCAGTGACAGGACAAGAGGTAATGGGCACAAACTTGAATATAAGAAGTTCCATCTAAACATGAGGAGGAACTCCTTAACTTTGAGGGCAGCAGAACACTGGAATAGGTTGCCAAGAGAGGTGGTGGAGTCTCCGTCTCTGGAGACATTCAAAACCCACCTGGACACGTTCCTGTGCAACCTGCTTTAGGTGGACCTTCTCTGGCAGGATGGTTAGACTAGATGATCTCCAGAGGTTCCTTCCAGTCCCTATCATTCTGTAATTCTGTGGGTGTCCAGTGTAGCAGCTGATACCCTCAGTGCACTGGGTGCCACTGTTAGATGTCCTCTGTGGGGATAAACCAGGGAATGGGAGGAGACTGGAGTGGGTGAGGAGGACCTGGAGTGGCTCCAGCATTGCTCAGCATGGTTCCCTGTTTCTCTTGCATATGCACACACAAACAGGGACAACAACCAACCTTGTCTGGTGGGAAAACAAGGCCCATCGAGAATGTTTACATCACAGGTTCAGACAAAGCCTGCAGACACAGTCTGCCACGGGAAAGGTTTACTGGCCATACCACAGCCTGTCACTGTAAGTGACTGTATAGATGCTGCATAGCCATAAATTAGCTAAAAGACAATCAGCCACGCTGTTAGGATGCTTAATTTCAGAGACACATTATCACGGCTGTAAAATGCTTCCTGAGCACAAAGCTCAGAATTGGTCTGCGCCTTAAGGCACTTCTGCTCTGCTTGAGGCCTACCTACCTCAGACACCAAAATGTACTTTGTGACAGCCCAGATCAGCTAATATTGCTGTGCCGGTCACTCCCTGGTTTTAAGGCTGATGGCACTGCATTTTCAATTATTTTTACTGAAGAGTCAGGGCTGTGATGAACTGAGAAACTGTTGGCGTTATCTTTTATAAATATGATGAGAGCAGCTGTTTGCCTGCCCAGGTTTGCTCTGATGGCCTCTTATCGGTGTGACTGTGCTCAGTAGCAAAGGAACTATATAAAAGCAAATATGTAAAGGAAAGGTTAAGAAAAGTAACGACAGCTACAGGCACACAACTTCTGAGGAGGTGAAAATAACCATAGCTGATTTTCTTCAAACTACAATCCTCCCAAGATCAAGCGTGCGATGGACAGAAACCCATCTTCAAAGGCTTGAGAAGTGATAAGGATTTCTCTAGGAGTGATGGAAAAATCAGAGGGTATGTTAGTGAAATAGGAACAATTTGGAAAGACTGAAAGCCAGAGTAAGTTGAGCTGAACAAGCTCCTCCTCCCAACTCAAACACGAGGATTAAACTGGACCCGTCTGAATTACACCAGAGAAATCACATTTAGGTAAGGGAATATATGTATTTTTATATACATCAGTTTTTTGCCATGGTGAACCTTTGGTCCAGTGTTTTGGAAATGAATATCTTTTGTTCGAAACAATAGTTTTGAGTCACTTTAACCATCTGCTTCCAAAGCAAATCTCTGGATGGTCCCATTGCATTGGATCTGCTGACATTGTCAGGAGTCTGCAAGAAGGATAATGTAATATAGGTCCTAATTTCAGGAATGGCATTGCAGCTAGCAATTGTACCTAATAATTAATATCTACAGCACGCCCTCACATATGAGGAGGCTAAAATATTAACACAGACTTAAAAAAAAAAAGTATTCTATGTTACACTCACAGATTAAATTTGTACTGGAAGCTATCTTGATGGGCAGTTTGGACATCTCTGAAGAATATAAATTGATAAGTCTATGCCACAGACTAAACTATTAAAAGACTGCCATTTGCTAAAATAATTCCTTAAGTGTACACTAACTCCAGACTGCACCAGGAGAAAGTTACACACTTAAAAGAATGGAGTTTTCCACGATTCCTGCCTAACAAAATTTTGATTGAAATCAAAGTGGCAGCACTGAGAACACAGGGTTGACATAACAAATGCCATAGCCAATTTGAACAATTATGAGCCCAAATCTGCCATCATTTACATATACATGTGATTCCAGCTGGTGAGCTCAAATTATGTATGCACAACCAACAGAGAATACTTTTTTATATATCTCCAAGTTTCACCACAAAAAATACAATGGAAATTCAAGTCAATAGCATTTAAGCAAAGCAAAAGATGCTTTAAGGAATATGCTGAAAACCACAGAATCACATAATGATACGGGGTTGGAAGGGACCTCTGGAGATCATCCAGTCCAACCCCCTGCCAGGCAAAGCCCACCCAGAGCAGGTTGCACAGGAACGTGTCCAGGTGGGTTTTGAATGTCTCCACAGATGGAGACTCCACCCTGTCTCTGGCCAACCTATTCCAGGGCTCTGCCACCTTCAAAGTGAAGAAGTTCCTCCTCATGTTTAGATGGAACTTCTTATATTCAAGTTTGTGCCCATTTCCTCTTGTGCTGTTCAAAATCACCTTGTTTCATGTATTTGCCCTAAATGCTCCCAGAGCTTGATAATAATGCATGGTTTTCATATAAACTTGCACTGTAAATATAAAAAGAATGCAAAAGGATGCACTAAGGATGTCAAACGCAGCAACCAGTCAACATTTTTTTGTATCTCAGCTGCTGTATTGCTGTTTGTGGTGCTCCCCTCTGTGGATATGCAGCTCTAACTGGTGAGAGCGACGCTTCCCAAACTCGTGTAAGCCTCTCCGGTGCCCAAAACAGAGCAAAATCATTCTTGAATATCACTGATTCAGCCTGGAAGCTGAAACAATCAAAAAATGAAGATGATCGCACTGTGCATCTCCTGCCAAGTGGGAGATAGAGGAAGTTGTGTTCACACACTTGGCCAGGCCAGCTTTGCCCGTATGAGGTCTGACGGTCCAACAACAGAAGCAAGGCAGCTTCTGATGATGCCTGTAGCACCACAGCTCTCTACTGCCACAGAAGTTGCAAATACACCTTTAATGGCCACCACAACCACTGCTTGATCAGTGCATAATTTTAGCAGCCCAGAGAGCATGTAAAATGAGATGATCCCTCCAAATGCCAGGAGCTTCCAAAGGGTAATCCCTGAATTTCGGAGAGTCAATGAGTTGGATCTCAGTTGTCCGCAAAGGTTAACTGAGAAAAGCAAGTGTCTTGCAACCTGGGGAGGTCTCCGTCTCCATAGGAAAAAGAAAACAGGTGACCACAGACCAAATACTTTGAAAACATCTAACTTGCTCCATTCCACAAGCCCAGCAGGGTGAAGGTACTAAAACAAATTGGTCTCCTGGAATTTACATGACAGTAAGGTGAGGAAGGTTGTTGCTTTGCTTCATACATTGTTTCTTTCACACATTCCTCTTTCTGGGAAGAGTTGATAATGGTGTCTATGGTTCATCTATAAGTGCCTTGCACTAACTTAACGGAGATCACAAACTTTTAAAAATCAAAGTTCTAAGCTCATGAAAAAGCCAGATCTGAACAACTTTCATATAATCTGTGGTTTAACACTTGGATACTACTTTAAGACTCTATAATTAATTATATTTTTCCTTAATTATTAATTTTTTTCCTATCTATTCTTCTTCAATACTATGACAATACTTTTTCGTAAAAAGACCTGTTCTTAATTAAAAAAACCTCGTGAAAGAGGAGTTTGCTTTTACTAATAAGAACATATGTCTTGAAACTATCTTTTCATTAAAAATGTAAATGCCACCTTCAGTATTTCACCTCAAATGGATCATTTCATTTCTGTGTTTCTTTATGAAAAAGTATAAATCAGGCAAAGGAGTGTAACACACAACTATCTGCAAACCCAAGACGTACAAGATCTGAATCTTTCTGAGATAGTCAAGCAAGATAAACCAGGTGCTATACAGCATTCTTCCATTGATTTTACATCTTTCTTTTATTACTTTTAGTGAACATTGAGTGTTCCATCTGCGAATATTTGCAACGCACCCAGCCTGCATCTGCCCATCAGCTTTTTTCTCAAGAAATGGGCAAAACCAAGTCAAGGCCAAAAAATGACCATCCATCTCATAGGGAAAAGCTGGCACAAGTAAGTCATGGCCAAAAAATGACCATCCATCTCATAGGGAAAAGCTGGAGCAGAAGAGGGCGTGTAAAATGGTAAAATAAAATGCTACCCCAGCTTGCTATGCTACAGCACACCACTTGCTCTTTTGTTAGCATACCTAGAAACGTATATTGAGAACAAATGGTGCATTTGACCTTACTGACAGCAGCACCGGGGGGAATCCTGTGTTGTTTCAGAGCTGGTAAACCTCTGTCTGTCCTCACTGGAGTGCCATTTGTCCTTATTTTTCTTCAAAAACAACCACCCCGAACCTCACCCAAACCCCTACAACATTAAAAAAACCCGCCCTCTATTATTTTCATAGCACTGATATTTTAAAACACTATGTGTTAGTACATATACGTTGACACTTTCTTGAAAGGAAATAAGGACTTGACACCGTGAGGGTAAATTAAGTTTATGCATGTGTAAATACAAACCACAAAATACTATGTTTATGGTGTGATACGATAAATGAAATCAACCTTTCATGATTCATGGTGAATAAATTTACTGAACTACTTTTTTTTTTTTTTTTTACCTTATGGGCACACGCATTAACCCAGGAAAAGAAAATGATTCCTTGGCAGCACACTTCTTTGAAGAGAAAACTCAAAAGGACCAGCTTCTGTAACCAAATAATGTCTAAAGTGGCGCACACCGGGGCAAGGGTGGGGAGGTTTAACAGCAGCGAGGGGCAGATAGAGGCAAGACTGAAAGATTTTCACCCCTTCGAGTCAACAAGGGAGTGTTCCAGCTGACATATGCAGCCTCTGCTTGCCCTTTGTCATGTCTGTGTTTCACCTCAAAAACTGTCAGTGACTTGTCAGAATCAATCAGAAAAGCTAATGCAATTCTGCCATGATGTACAAGTTTGGACAGCATGACATCAAATTTCTGGTAGTGTGTGTCAAGTACCATATGAAAACAGATGTCCTCATTACTCCGCTGCTTTGGTACAAAAGAGTACATCCTACCTTTTTGACCCGAATCTGGCAATTGGGGGATTATAATAAAGGACAGCGAGCGATGCAGCCCCCAGCCTGTGCTTTTATCATATAAATTGAATCCTAACACTCCTTATGTTCCAGAAAAAGAACTTTGCTCTATCAAGTACAGTTTTCCTACTGGATACTGCTTTATATTCCAGAGACTCAGAAGTCAGTGTGTTGGTGCTCCACGGACATGAGACTACCCACCATCTTGCTTAACGCAACAGGGTTTTCCTGGAGTAACTAACTGCTACAGCTGGACCAAAAAACACCAAGCCCATTACTGAACAGTTGTGCAGCTCCTCTGTGGAGCCCAAGCTCTGAGCATGGCCAGGGACCTGTGATGCAGCCTCACCAGAGGGTTACATACATCCCTGTCCTTTCCCACAGCCAAAGTGTTTGCTCCTATGTCCCCACGGTGCCACAGCTGCAGGTGATGCATGGAAAAGGACCTATGGCTGCAAATTTGCCCAAAATAGAGCCAGTATTTTAATTAAACATTTTATTTCATTACTTTAAGTGATGTACAGCACTCTTCCAACAACCTTCTCTTTCATTAAACCAGGACATACAAAACAAACTGGAGTCTTCTCTAGCTACACTTCTCATTTTGATAGTCACCAAGGATCTAGAATCATAGCACCATAGAATGGCTTAGGTTAGAAGTGACCTTAAAGATCATGGAGTCCCAACCCCCTGCCCTGGGCAGGGACACCTTCCACCACACCAGGTTGCTCCAAGCCCCATCCAGCCTGGCCTTGAACCCCTCCAGGGATGGGGCAGCCACAGCTTCTCTGGGCAACCTGTTCCAGTGTCTCACCACCCTCACAGCAAAGAAGTTCTTCCTGAGATCTCATCTAAACCTCCCCTCTTTCAGTTTAAAACCATTCCCCTTCGTCCTATGGCTCCACTCCCTGATGAAGAGTCCCTCCCCTCTACTGATGCTATGTAAGAGAAGAGAGAATGTTTTTTTAAGAAGGCGGTAAGTCAGGGTGCCAGCAGATCCTAGCTGCCCAGGAGTCTTTTGCCCAACATATGACTGCTGAAACTGGTCCCCATGTGAACCAGTATATCCAAGGCAAAGCACGGATAACCAGCATTCAGGGTATCCTTGCCAGAACAACAAGCAGATTCTCTAATTCCATTAGTAGAGGAATTAAGGGAACTCCATAACCTGAGGCGTATTAACAAGTAAAAGAAGCTTTATATAAAACCTATTCAAATGTAAAAAGAATAAATTCCTACCACATGTAATTAGAAGGAGAGGAATAATTTTATCTTGTGAGGAAAATGCAAGCACACCTCCCTGTGCCAGGTAATACCCAGGAACAGACTCATAAATAGATGCCTCAGGATGGAGCAGAGCTCTCCCTGCTCGGAAAGAGCTCGGAATCTGAATCCTCCCAGAGAATTCCCCTCGTGCTAACAGGGAATGGAGAAGTGTGTCTCCAAATGGGTTTGTTTGCTGGTTGTGCCTCTCCCTCTCTCACTGGGCACTTTGGGGTGTACAGCCTGCTGCTGTTTAGGATGGCTGTACGACCACGAGCCCTCTCTGGGGAAGAGCTGGCAGTAAAGCTTGGAAGTAAGGATAGGCACCAGCAAGGGAATTAATCTCATTTTGCAAGAGCTCACATCACCTTTTCCCCATCAAGGAGATTTGTTTGCACAAAGCCACTCAACATAACACAATACAATGACACCCAGAGTTCTGTGTCACCGATTCTGTCCAAATCTCTAAGCATGTTATGAAAGAGAGGGAATAATCAGTAAGAAGAACTGGTTCATGGAAATCTATGATCTCTGCTTTAATAACAGGTCTTCCTAGCTATCACCAGTCCCTAGAACACAGTATTCTTCAGCAGCAATTGACATATAAATGTAGTAAGGATAGAAGCGTCATCAGTTAGAGTAAGATGGAATCAAAGCTTTGAATCCTTTCAGGTAGTGGCTTACCTACTGAGAGAGCTAAAAGAGGTCCCACAGGGTACAAACAATGATCCTTTGGTCAACACTAAATTAGCCCAACCATTAATTTGCCTTGGAATTGGCTTCCTCTGTGTCCACTCCTCACAGAGGAGGCTTTTCTCCAAGTATTTCAACGCTTCTTACTCTAAGTTCAGCCCTTCCAGTTATCCACACCCCAACAGAGTCACACACACAACATTTTATTCTATTACCATCCCTAACACGCTTAGAGCTAAAGCAAGGTTTGCACAAGTATGGCAACATCAGCACGTTTAGCACATGGAAGGTATGAGATCTTTATGGCTACAAAGCTGGCATATTGCATTGCATAAAGGCCTTCCATACATCATTCAGATTCACTCCTCAAACACATCCTGCTGCACAGTTAGAGGCACCATAGCTTCCGTCCAGAATTCTTTGGAATACACTAAATGCATCCATTTGACCACCCACGCCTTGTACATTCGTTCCTCTTTCTGGGCCACCTCTTCTCACAAGCTCAACTTGTTCTAGAAGATGGACAAAACACAGGTCTTCGAATAAAGAAAATAGAAAGTATTTTCATCTCCATGAAATGCACAACTGAAGAATGATTAACAGTGCTCAGTGCAGTGCCACATAATAAAGCAACTGTATCAAATATTAAGGCTAAATAGAGATTTTTTTCAGGCATAATAGGCATGCATCAAAAGGATTTGCCCACCCTCCCCACGTACTGTACATAAGCCGATGTTGCTTCAATTACCACTGCAGATTAAAAGCTCATCATTACAAAAGAAGAGGTTTTTTGGCAGCCAGTCTGAGAATGATCTCCTACTGCACACGCAACCTGCACCTTATTCTCTTCTCTTTCCTGAAACACTTCAATGACATGGAACATTGAAAGAACCCAAGCGACATGCCTACCATAATGAAATACTGGGGAAGACAATCACAGAGTGGTTTAGGTTGGGAGGGACTTTCTGAGATGGTATAATCCAACCCACCTGCTCAAGCAGGGTGATTTAACAGCAGGTTATCTGGGACTGGTTATCAATAGATCATAGAATCACAGAATGGTTAGAGCTGGAAGGGACTTTAATGATCATCAAGTTCCAACCCCCCTGCCATGGGCAGGGACACCTCCCACTAGAGATGGGAGACTCCATAACCTGTCTGAGCAACCTGTTCCAGTGTTTGAACACTCTCATAGTAAAAAATGGTTTTTTGTGTTCAGATTTAAGGAATAACAGAGAACAAACCCCATGTGACAAATATTAGCCATGTCATTTCAGGTGCCACTGAAAAGATGCTCTGATACAGAGATGTTGAGGAAGAGTATGAATCTGAAAAGAATAGAAGAGCCAGATCTCAAGTGACCTTCCTGCAAACAGACAACGGACATTCCCACAGAAATCTCTCCTGTTTCCCTGCAACCTCACCCTCTCCCTCCTGCCATCTCCCTCGAGGATACCCACGCCTACACTCCCTGCATTTTCCCAGCAGGTCAGGGTTCTTCATTCCTTCTCTATTCCTCTCTCACCCCCAAAACTGGGAAACTCCTGGGTACGTGATGCATCCCTAAGGCCAAATATCTTCACTGTATCTGCATGACACCTCCAAAGTCAGGCAGCCACACTCTAAGTACCGCTGCTCAGCGAAAACTGGTTATAACACAAATATTTAACAGATTTTCTCCTTAAAATTGAAATGAATGACATTTTTTTCAGTAAATATGAAGAATATTTTAATTGAATTTGTATTTGCTCTACTGTTCACTGAGATCTCTTTGGACCAAGAGACAAACAAATCAGCCTGGTTCTAGGACTGAAAATAAATCTAATTTCTCATTGAAAAACCTCACACCCCTAGGTTAATATTGTGATTTCTTACTATACTGAATATGAATCTTTTTATGGTTCTTTTGCACTTGTGACTCTCAGCCCTGTCGCAAAAATATTTTACTAATTTCCTCAAACATTAGCACAGGCTTGCGGTTGTTAACATTGTTCTTTCTGGTATTTGCTTTGTGAAAACACGATCAAGGACAGCACAATTTAACTTCTGCAAACATCAAATTTTTATGATAAATCAACAGGGCAGCATATACATGTATGATGAAGTTAATGGTCTGTCAAGATATTAACAATGTTGATTCCTGAAGAGAAGTCTAGAATTTAAAAGACAAAACTGGGTTTATTGGATAGGACAGATTGCTGCTTGTCTGACTGACTTAGTCTGTGTGACAGAGCTACGAGCTGCCTTTGGGTTCACAAGTCCTTCAAAACCGAAGATTCATGGTAATAGAAAGCTTTTCAGCATAAAGCACCCAACAATCAGAGTTAAAGTTTTATTTATTGGCTCTGACCATCTACTTCTGTTATCAACCATAAGGGCCCATACACTTCATCAACTCCCAACAATAGCCGCAAGCTTGGACAATCTGTCTTGTGTCTTCATTGGGTAAAACTTCAATGGAGCAGCATCGATTAAAGAACAGCCCACGCATAAAATGGAAACTCATTAAAATAAACTTTTTCAAAGGGGGAAGAAACTTCAGTTCCAATTGAATTGAACTGTTTTTATTTCGGAGATGAAAGCTCCATTACCCAGCTATACATTCATGTGCTCTTGGCTTAAGTGCTTTTTATTTGACTTAAACTTTTGGTTTCTTCCCATGTCTTTTTGGAGGCTTGAGAAACATAATAGGAATTCAGAGCTTATTGAGCTTGATTGGAACACAGTATCTGTGAACCTCATCATAATACCTCCTGGACCTTTATGTTTATCGTCTCACTGTGGCCTCTTTTGTGTGTTTTCCTGGCCTTTCCTACAAGAACAATCGTCTCTTTTCACACGTATTTGCAGAGAGGTTTTTAACGCTTTAACCGTTTTTAAATGAGCGGCCACAAAGTGATGAAGAAATAAAAATAACGCAGGTGTAGTCATTTACATTGTAGATGGAAGACTGCATAAGCTGCTGATGTCAAGATAGCTTTTCTAAAGTGTTTATATGAAAACTGACTTGCAGCTTACTGCCGGAAAACCTCACCTTGAACTTATTATGAGGGCAATAATAATATGAAAAAATACAGATGGTAACCTCTGCTATCTGGAAACTTCACTTTAAACAGAGCAAGCTTAATACGTGGTAGATTATTCATTTGTATCAAAACTAAGTAATAATATCCCAAATGCTTTGATTTTAGACGACTGAACACTAAATGAAATGAACTACATTCTCAGTTACTTACATATACTGAATGTCAAGAGAAATTTGTTTAACGCTGTGAAGCTCTGCAGAAATATTCACTGACTGTGCTGCCAAACACCCTGCACTGCAGAAAATGAGCCCACAAATGCTTTACAAAATTTCATCACACTATGTCCTTATTCTTCATATATACTTTTATGAAACATAAAGTAAACCAGCTCTATTAAAAAGACATGCAAATATTTCTTCAAGCTTTCTCCTTAAATAATAGCACACGACTTGCATAAAAATTAACATACAGAAGACCACTGTATGTTTGTGCTTCAGATTTATCACAATTTTTTTTTTTTTTGGCCAAAATTCTGGGGTTGGGGTGAAAGAAATCAAATCACTTTTGATTTCAGCTAGGCACAGAATATTTTTTTCACCTACACTCTGGTTTGGGATGAAAAAAATCAAATCACCTTTGATTTCAGCTAGGGACAGAATATTTTTTTCACCTATATTCTGGTTTGGGATGAAAAAAATCAAATCACCTTTGATTTCAGCTAGGGACAGAATATTTTTTTCACCTATATTCTGGTTTGGGATGAAAAAAATCAAATCACCTTTGATTTCAGCTAGACACAGATGCACACAACAGAACTCGGTTCCTCAAGTTTACATATGGCCACACAAAGGCTGAGAAAATACAAAGGTCTATTAACGATCATCTCCCTAGAACACAAAAAAAATGTACTTCATGCAGCACATTATTTAAAAACAAACAATGTGTGGGAATCAGACAGATTTAAGACCTGCATTATTCTAAATTTTTGCATAAAGCCTCAGTGTTGCTTATAAATTAGTTTTTCTTATCAATGTGTTCATTCTCACACATTTAATTCCTGAGGCTGATAGACATTAGTCTAACACTTAGACAAGACAAGGAGAGTCTGAATGCTCAAGAGAACGCCATGCAAATCTGGGAGTCTGGGACTCCCAAATCTGATCACAATCTCACCATTTCTATATCGTGTTTGTCCTTAGGCTATTGAATGACGTTACAGTCCGCAGACTGGCGAGCCAAGCCCTGGTTAGTTTTCATCTTGGTACTCTACAGGCATCATCGGGGAAGAATATACCCAGGCTGCCCCCCCAGGTTTCCACGTTGACCACTGGGCTGTCACAGCTTCCCTGCCCTTCGTTGCTCTCCCTCCAGCTGGATTAAAAGGGGGATGCTTATGGCAGCCTGTGTTTCATTTGCTGTGGAGAGACACCCATCACTTAAGAGATGCTTAAGCACATCAGAAAGTCCTTTTCTTTTTTCCTTCTCTGCCTCAGTTTCACCAGCTGGAAATCCAGCCTGCTCCATGGAGATGCTGCACTAACCCTTTAGTGCTTGTACCTAATAAAGATTACTTTTCAAAACCATTTCTTTTCAGGGATTCGATAGCTTTTGTCCCTATTAAAAGCATTTTTAAATTGTCTCAGCATTAGCAAAACTTATCTCCCGTATTTCTTATTTAAAAATCTCAACCTAAAAACTCATTTGAGATAACAACCCCACATTGCTCAGGGCACCGGCGTCTGCAGAAAGGGATTTTCTGCACAGAAAGTCACCCCAGAGCAGAGCGGGATTTTGGGTACACAACAAATGTGGGATCAAGCAGAGACACACAGGATTGCTCTGCTACTTCACATTTTTTTCATGCCAAATGCAAAAGGCAATTTCAAACAAAAAAGGTGCACGTCAAATATGGGAAAGTGTGATTGGCATCGAGAGCAATTATAAAATAGGTAAATTAAACATATGTGAAAAACGCAGAATTATTACAAGCGCGATGAATATTTTCACAGTATTTCTTGATGGACTTCACAGTTCAAACACACTTATGTCCAAAGTTAAACAGACAAACCCAAGCAAAAGGCTGTAAAACGGAGCAATGCTTCTACATTGCTGTTCCAAGCCTTTATGTTCACTATAACCCATGGGGACTGTTACTCCCCAGCAGACATTCTCCAGCCAACTGGAGAGCCTCTAAGAATTAAGCAGAATAAAGATAAAGTAGGACACAGAATTCTTGCTTACGCTGTTTTTACAGGCCATTTCAGTATTTTACAGGTGGTTGCAACCTGCTTATATTTTACCAAGCTAATATTAGATACGGTCATATTCAGGTTCAAATGTGCCTTTTACAGCCCCAAACGGAGTGCTGTAGCTTAAAAAAAAAAAGAAGAATACATCAAATTATTATAGTTTAACTTGAGATTATTCTTTTTTTTTTTTCCTATTCTCACAAAATACTAACTTGCGCTATACACTCATAAAAAATTTAGGAAAACTTTGCTTATACTTCTTTTGTGACTGCTGGCATGGAGCTCTATCCCAATTAGACCTTAAAGAAACGTACCGTCCTATTATCTTAGTGTGTTTTTGGAAATGGCAATCAAAGAAATATTCTAACATGAACAAGTGTTTCTAAGTGCTAATTATTCATGGTATCACTTGCTGATTGGTGCCTGCGGCCATGAAAATTTATTTCTAGGCTGTATTTACAGTAAAACCAAAAGTGCTTAGTGGCAAGTAGCTTAATCAAATTTAAGAACAGCAGACAGATAACATAGGAGATTTTTTTTTTTTTTTGTTGCTTTAATCCTCTCATTTGGTTTTGAAACATAAGGCCCTGTTCACTTCATTTAAGTCTCACAATGACTGGAAGCCTGATCAATCTGTCTTGTGTCTTCTTAGGGTGAAACTGCAATTGAGTGGAAGCAACAGATGAACAAAGCCCACATTCAAATCTGTAGCTCATTAAAATAACGTTAAAATAGGGTAAAATCGCAATTGTAAGTGAATTGTAGTTGGCTTCTTTCAGCTACATACATTTGATTAATAAACCATACATTCATTAGCCATGAACCGCTGGTCTTTAAAGTAAATTTAAATGAATGACCCTGCTTTTTTGATCTTCAGACAGTTTTGAAAACATTTATGAAATAACGCTTAAAAAATAGGTCAAGGGCTGCTTCCTACAAGCCAAAGAGCTAATGGGATACAATCCGTCAAATCCCATAATCAATTCACATTCTGATACAGAAACTTAGAAAGCTGCAAGTTTACAAGAGACATATTGTAAAACAGCTTTTACAGAGGGAAAAAAAAAAAAGAAGTATTGTTAATTTGCTTTAAACTCACAAGCAGCCCAACATTTCCAAGAACATATTTAAAAAAAAATACTATAAGACAGCAACCTTAATTAAGGTTATGGCAACTCAAACAAAAATGGGAGATCACAGGGCTGGAAGAAACACCCCAGGTCATGAAGTTGAGTAGCCTCCAGGTATTCATAGAATCATAGAATAGTTCAGGTTAGAAGGGACCTTAAAGATCATTGAGTTCCACCCCCCCTGCCCTGGGCAGGGACACCTCCCACCAGACCAGGTTGCCCCATTCAGCTTGGCCTTGAACCCCTCCAAGGATGGGGCAGCCACAGCTTCTCTGGGCAACCTGTTCCAGTGTCCCACCACCCTCACAGGAAGGAATTTCTTCCTGAGATCTCATCTAAATCTCCCCTCTTTCAGTTTAAAACCACTAACCCTCATCCTACGGCTCCCCTCCCTGATCCAGAGTCCCTCCCCATCTCTCCTGGAGCCCCTTTAGGGACTGGAAGGGGCTCTAAGGTCTCCCCGGAGCCTTCTCTTCTCCAGGCTGAACACCCCCAACTCTCTCAGCCTGTCTTCATGGAAGAAGTGCTCCAGCCCTCTGACCATTCATTCTGATCATCCTGTTCAGAAACCTAAACAAGGTTGTTTCCACCTTGAAACGTGGGTAGAAGTTAATCTAGCTCAGAGTGGCATTTTTACATTGACTTTCCCTCAAGGTCATCACTGGTATTAACCAAAGCTGGTGAGACAGGAGGTTGCTACCTCTCTGCCACCACCAGCAGAGCCTCAGGCCCTGTAATGACCCCTCATGGAGAGATGCAGGGTAGTTCAGGTGCCAGTATTCTGTATTTGGAGAATCCACACAGCCCCCTATACCTTTCAGCTTTGATTCTTAATCTTGAAAAACACTCATCACTATTATAATTAAGTGGGCAACTCGCTGAGACAGGGTTGGAAACAGAGTGGAAGAAAGTCCCTTCAGCCTGAAGCTTACCATCTAGGAGCAGAGCCACATCTCTGCAAATTATTCCTTCTTGTGCAGCTCTTCTGCAGATCCAAGTGAGTGTGGTCCCCACTAGCTGGACAGAACTTTGGGGCAGGGGTCTCTGCACTGCAGGGATGCTCTTGAGGTGGAACGGGACATCAAGGCTTCTCTCTTTTTGGCCACCTTGTTTTATTTCCCCGAAGAGATCTTCTTTCCCCTCTCCAGAGAGAAGATAACTAAGTGAAGAATAGGGCTTTGTCCCGTGAACAGAAACCATTGTTGGAGGACAAAAAGAACTACCAGGAATTGCTCCTACAGAACATTCATTAATTCTAGAGACACTTCAGTATTCCTGGGAATTAATCAGTGGTTTCCCCCTTCCTTCACACTGGAATAATCCCAACTGTCTGCCATTGTTCTTTTATAAATTCACCGTGAAGACACAGACTGGTGGTCATGGTGACAGTTGGAATAAACCATGGCTAATCCCATTCCTGACACAAAATCACCAGGCCACGCTGTCAAAGAAAATGAGTAAGAAAGTAATTCCTAACCCAAATTTAACACTCAGCCCTACACCTGAGTCAGCAAACCACCAAATGTGTTTGCTATTTGCCTGTCTCCCCAACATCACTGGGGTATTATTCCATCCACGCTCCTTGCAGACTGCTGATTATAGTTCTTTTACATTTTGGGGGCTCTCCTTGAAGATGTAACATGAAAAAAAATTAAGTCAAGATTAATTTCTGTTAAAGTAAGAATCCTAATCATCCTGCTTATCCTGTACAGCTGAGGGACAGCATCATTCTCAAGACCAATTCAGATGTTGAACTCCTCTGTAGAGACGTCTGTTTTACCTCCCTTGACTGCAGAGTGACAACTACAGACAACTACTAAACAGCTCAGGTGCATGAATTTAGGATGGGCAAATGCACCTTACACTTCAGAATTTCACAGTTTATTTAAAGATGAGTAGTCACCATGATGGCTTTAGGTTGGTAGAGTGGCATGACAAAAGTTTCCAGCCTGCATCCCACGAGAAGACAGTAAGTACCTTGCTTTTGGCTGCACACATGGGATTTGGCTGCAGATTAAATCTAGGTACCTAAGTGTAGGTATCTGAAAATGCTCTGTATTTGTTCCACCCCTGCCCCCAGCAGCTACCAGTACAATCAGTGGAGCTCAGACTGATTTATTTCACCTGAAGTAAACAAGAAGGGCTCAGTTCAGCTGCCTCAAGACAGAGGTCGGTCTAGTACTGTGAGATGCTCCACAGTATTTATGCCACGTTCACGCAGAGCTGGCTGGTCTGACACTGCCACGGAGGGAGAATTACATCCTTCTGGACTCACAGCTGGAGGCCACGTAGGACAGAGATCTCTGTTTAAGAGAGTGAATGGTGTCCTTTATGTCTTCATTACAGCATCGGTATAAATAATTTCCACAAAACCATGAGCAGCATCTCAGGAGAGGTGACCAGGGAGAGAACAAAACCAGACTGGAACTACTCAAAATGCCCATTCACACTCCCCAGAGGTTCAAAAGGTCCCACTTCCTCACATGGCAGCACTGAATTTGTCCTTTAATAAAGCATACACTTTGACTCATTTTCTGACAATATCTAAACGACATCACCACCAATTTTAGCAAAAGTTACTGCAACTGTGGCAACCATTTTTACCTCTCCCCTATTATATGCCATGACAAGGTGAATTATCCAGTCTGATCAAAAAGTATATCTCAGTTCAGTTGGTCATGGGGAGTCTTACATTAAACTCTTTTACCCTCTTTCCCATAGTGGCAATATAAAGCAACCAGATGAACCCTCCGTGAAATTTCTCATAAAATTAAAAAAAAAAAAAAAGTAAATCTTACTGCTAAGCCTTTTCAAAAGAGACTAAACAACATTCTGTTTTGTTTTGTTTTGAATTATGCAAAATATTTACTTTACTATAAACACCATCCATTGGTCAGCACTGCACTTGAACCATCACCATGCTACGCCACCACATGGCATTTTTCATCAATATTTAACATAATGTTTCTTGTGAGTTCAGTGCAGGAGAAAAATTGGCTTTAAAACAGAAAGAAGTGGAGGTAAAATATCCATCAGTTAACAACAAAAGGATGGTAGCAGAAGGTTTTTGACTTACAATGTTGAAGATTTTAGAACTAAATTGATATTTATAACCTTTCATATTTATTTCATGCATAAACTCTGTTAATTTAGCCTCATTACTATCATTTTAATTCACTCATTGCTGGAATGACAGAGTTAATGTGTCGTTTAAGAATAAAGTCTTTACTTCAAGTTGAAGGCTGAGTACACATTCCTCATTTGATACTGATTACTACTATGAATGCATATTGAGGACTGGAAGTGCTGTATTTGTCTGCAGTGAGTATTGAATATCAAATTTGTTCCACAAATATATACACAAAAAATTTCTGTGTCTTTAAAAATGCCACATCACCCACTTTCCCAAATACAAAATTCACATAGGAACTGAAAGCTCAGCCACTAATCCTAATAAAACATGAGAAAGCTACTCGAGAGCCACCTTCACTTGAGGAAAACACAAATAACTTCTATTTTTGCTGGCGACCAGCTCTGTTTTAAGGGCTGACGCCCCTCAGATACACGAGAGCTACGGCAGAGCAGCCACTCATTAAATGGTTTCACCAGTTTGGAATTAAACCATGGACAGCTGAAGATATAAAATAAAAAATGCCTTATTAAATCAATCCTAAAGCAAATATTAGTAGGGGGAAAGAAAATGATTAGAAGGCTGGACATCTCTGCTAAAATGACAGGCTGAGAGAGTTGGGGTTGTTCAGCCTGGAGAAGAGAAGGCTCCAGGGAGACCTTAGAGCCCCTTCCAGTCCCTAAAGGGGCTCCAGGAGAGATGGGGAGGGACTCTGGATCAGGGAGGGGAGCCATAGGATGAGGGGTAATGGTTTTAAACTGAAAGAGGGGAGATTTAGATGAGATCTCAGGAAGAAATTCTTTGCTGTGAGGGTGGTGAGACACTGGAAGAGGTTGCCCAGAGAAGCTGTGGCTGCCCCATCCCTGGAGGGGTTCAAGGCCAGGCTGGATGGGGCTTGGAGCAACCTGATTTAGTGGGAGGTGTCCCTGTCCAGGGCAGAGGGTTGGAACTGGATGATGAGGAGTTGCACGGGACAATTATGGCCATTTCTTTCTAATGGCAACACTGTAGAAAAAGCAGCCCTCGGTCACTACACACCTTTAGCAAGACTGAGGTTCTGAAACCATTTTTGAAAGGAGCCAGCTAGGCACTAAGTCTTTCTTTTCTAGGGAAAGCACTATTTTAGGTTAAAAACTACAACAACAAACTCAATAATTCTTAATCTATCTGGAACTCAGCAGAGCATCTCCGGTTGTCACAACCATTTCAAATGGAGAACTGGAACCAGGCACAGAAGCCAGTGAGGACGATTAATGTGGGACGGAGCTTACCAGTGAAGTAATTTAGGGATTGGCTTCAAGGCTAGTTCACTTTAATACTTTCACCAACAATTTTTCATATGAAATATATTTTCACCTTATTAAATATAAGGACATATAATATCCTTAATATAGATAATATATTTAATATTAAGTATTTAATACAAAATATTAAATAGAAGTATTTAATACAGAATATTACATATAATGGTAATGAGAACACGAAGTCGGGACTCACTAGCAACAAAAAGAAGGACTACAAAATACAAAGAAGAAATGTGGGACTGCAGTACTGGAAGATCTGTCAGCCTCAGCTGAGAGGTCGTGCGCTTCAGGACAGGGACAAGAATTCCCGCTGGGTGCTGGGCTTCCACAACTGAAAACACAGAGGAGGCCAAGGACCAAGAGCTATTCATTTCTTCTAGTAATGAGATGCAGAAACACAATAGTACTGTCAATCCACATATTGTCAAGAGAAATATTTGTATCATCTCCAAAAAAATCTCCGATGAAACCTCAATGGGAATTTAAAGAAAAATTTAGTGGACAATTAAAAAAAAAAAAATTAAAAATATGAATTTATAAGGTGCAGTGAGACCAGTTCTTTGGACAGGGAGGTATGTTATTTAACATAGTAAAATTAAGACTTCATGAAACTACACTAGGAAGAAGCAAGAGATGAAAGCAGCAGATTTATTCAAGTTCCTACAAAAGTGTGTGCACCAAAGTCTGGGTGCAAATTATCTATAAACTCATTTGGGGTTGAGATGAGAAGTCTAGGGGTTTTTCTTCTAGCTTTTTCCATCTTTCTCCCTCTGTTCTGTCAAACAGAAGAACGATGCTTGGGACCGCAAGTCACAAAACTTGTTTGTGTCCTACTAAAGATGAAATTTCTCTTCAAGCACTTAACTTCCCAAGTCGAATCCTTTAGAGAAAGACAAAAGGCAACAAACCCAATCTTCCCCATTTTCTGAAACTTGCAGTAAAATGACTGCAAGTTTGTCACAGGAAGACTGGAAATCAAATCTCCGCAAGAGAAGTCCTTCCACATTACAAATCAGGCCTGATAAAGTAGGTGCCTTGACACACAAGTCTCGAATTCATGAGCCAAACTGGGGGTAGCAGCCAGACCTGCCTTCCCACCGCGGTGAAAACCTGTCTCTGCCTGAAGTCCATGGGTGACGTGAGGATTCTTAGCAATCTGACAGCTAAAAACGTAACCCACCTTCAAAAAAGAAGCATATGGCTTCCAGCACCCAATTCTGACAACATTTTGTCCTTATTCCAATTTTGTGCCAAATTCTCTAACTCTACTACATGTTCGCCTAACATATTATTCACCTTGTGAAAGGATGCTGTTAATCAGTATCGTTGTCAAAATGCTTCTTTGGGAAGCAAATTTTCAACAGGAAAAGGAGACTGCTTCAAGAAAAAAAATCTTTGTTGGGGGATTATAACACATGTTAAAACAATAAAATAATGAAAGAAAAAAGGTGGGTTCAGATGTATGATTTTTTATACTGAGAAATTTAAAATCCTAAAGGAAACAAAGCAAAACAGGCTTTATTTCTATGTGTCCACCCCAAAGAAACATTATTTATGCTAGACTTTGGTTTCCCTGTCTCCATTAGGATTTAAAAATCTGACTCATCCTTCACTCTAAAAAAGACACTCCCATTTTTTTCCTAACAAAACCCAGCTAAATAATGTTAATACATAGACAGACACTACTAATAGTTCCACGTTAGGCTTTGCATTTACTTCTTTTATAACCCATGTCCAGATTGGGAAACACAGGGCAGATATTAGGACATTGGGTTGACCAAACCAGAGTCTAATTCAAGCTGAGACCACAAAGAAACAATTCCCTCCAGAGACACAGGACAGATATTAGGACATTGGGTTGAACCAAACTAGAGTCTAATTCAACCTGAGACCACAAAGAAACAATTCCCTCCAGAACTAGACTGCGGTTTCCCTGTCTCCATTAGGACTTAAAGATCTGACTCATCCTTCACTCTAAAAAAGACACTCCCATTTTTTTCCTAACAAAAGCCAGCTAAATAATGTTAATACATAGACAGACACTACTAACAGTTCCACGTTATGCTTTGCATTTACTTCTTTTATAACCCATGTCCAGATTGGGAGACACAGGACAGATATGAGGACATTGGGTTGAACCAAACTAGAGTCTAATTCAACCTGAGACCACAAAGAAACAATTCCCTCCAGAAAACCACAGCGTAAAACCACAACCCTACACCTATAGCCAAGGGCATCTCCAGGAATTTTCTGAGGAGGACTCATCATGGGAAAAGGTAAAAGTGATGTATCACTTTTTTATCATGCTAGTGATGTGTTACTTTTCCAAGGCACTGATTTCTGTCTACCTACATATTTATACTGCTCTTCATCAGAAGGACTATAATCAAACACTGACTCCCGTTTGTGAAATGCCATTTGAAGTAAAGCAGATCCAGGAATTGAGCTTGGTAAAATCTCCAGACTTAACCAAATGATAATTTCATGCTGCCAGTATTTGGCCAAACTCAGTACCATTGGAAGTAGGCACTGGAATCAATCACTGAAGGTGTATAAAAAAGCTGCTTAATAAAAGCCTATGTCCAGACCGTTGTGTGAGAGCAAAGAAAAGATCAAAAGAAGGGCCAAATTCAGTAGCATTAAGTAGGCACAGGAATCAATCACTGAAGGTGTATAAAAAGGCTGCTTAATAAAAGCCTATGTCCAGAACATTGTGTGAGAGCAAAGAAAAGATCAAAAGAAGAAGTAAGGTGCTAATGCTTGAGGGAGGCTGGAGCTCTTTCAGGATGGGGACGTGTCTCATCAGTATTATTTTGTGTAGTGCACTGCTCACAGCTGAAAGCATCCTGGAGCAGATGGCTTTGGCCTCCACCACAACACGAGATGAGACAAACACGACCCCGAGTCTGACGTGTAGGGTGAACGTTTGAGCAGACTTTCACGGACGTCAGAGAGAAATAGCCAAGAGTGAAGAAAGATTTCTAGGATTCCTCCACCCCACCCTTTCCTGAAGGGGAAGATAGCAGGTGTCTTGGCTCCTCATCCTCCCTGAACTTCCCTGGTGGTGCAGCATCTCCCTCTGTCTCTCTCCTGCTCAGAGGTTTGGTCTTCTGGCAACCAGCGAGTAGGTGTCTGATACATTTTTTCCAACTCTATGGCAAGGATTGCACTTTGTTAATACTGCCAGACATACATGATAGCTGTCAAGCTGGTGAGTTATTTTAACACTTGGAGAACTGGCTCTGAAACAGTCAGGTAGCAAACTGCTAATGAAAGAGATACGCAAATGAGTCCAATCAAGCATGCTATACTGTCTGTCTTAATGTTGCATGGTACGTCTGGAAAGAAAAACAAGTCTTTCTACTGGCCAAATTCATTTTTATAACACCCAAGTGCCTTCCTGTAGATTCATTAACTGACCTGACTCTCATCTCTCCCCTGGGGTTCACTCTTATCCACAGGTAGGGCGTTTTGTAAGCACTTGGGGCTTTATTCCTCCCACCCACCTCCAATTCTCCTTTGTGGAATTTTCATGCCGACTGCCCAGAGTTTTTCATAGAGATGGACCTACCTGCACTCAAAAAAGGGTAACGTTTCTGAGGAATATTATTCTTGATTATTTAGTAGAAGGAAATGCTTAGAATTGTTGTAGACATTGCATGTACTTGAAAAATAACTATTTAATTCCGAATTTAGTCCTCGCTCAGGGAAGTAGCCAGTGCCTGAAATTTTTATGATTTATTGCTCATCTGCTTTACCATAGTCTTTTTTCTCCAAAAAACTGCATGACCCAAGTGAAATCTTCATTTAAAAACCAAAAAAGCAGCTCAAATCAGAGGGCAACTTGTGCCAGACCACCACCTTATTTAAGGAAATCAAGTAGCTTCTTTTTTTTTTTTAAATTTTATTTAAAGAGTTGTCAGTTAATTGACAATTCATTCTGCTGCAGCAATTGGACATTTATACATCAGATGGAGCATTCTGAAGAGTAAAGTAATTCAGAAAAGAAGGAAGCCCAAGAAGGAAGCATTCACATATATACGACTAAGAAAATCACTCCCAAACAAGATAATAATGGTGCCAGGGCAAAATCACCATTTTTACATATGTTTTCCAGTTTTTACACAGAGACTGACACCGGTTTACTAATAGTTTAAGTTAGGCTGGGGTATCCCTGAATAAAATTAGGCAAGCAGCCTGAAAAGAGAATACGTTTGAAAAAGCTGCTCCAAAGCTGTGAAAGGAAACGTGTTGCAGCTGGTGTAGGTGATCAGCTTTTCATCCAGGCTTCCATCCTCTTCTTGTTTGCTTCCCTCCCACACGCACATATACGTCATTGTTAATTTTAAAAAGACATATCCTTGAATGTATTCCCTCTGCAGATTCTTTACTACCTTATCATTTCCGTCCATGAATCATGAAGAGACAGGAAAAGAGATTCTTACACAAAGAAATAGATACTAAGCTTTATGTGACTGGGATGATTTTGAAAGACAGTAGCCCCCCAACCACTGGTTGTTGACAATTACAATATATTTTCTAAAGCATGATTGCAACTTGATTGTAATTTAGAGTTTGTAATAACAAAAATAAACAAAAAAAAAAGAGGTATCTATGTATTGTAATTGGCTGATCATACAAATACTTATTAAATATAAACACATATGCTTTTGTAGATTTGTTAGAAAGATTCGTTAATTGCTTAATGAAAGATGTCTTTCAGATACTAATTCCTTCATTTAGTTCGACAGATTAAATTTTATATGAGGAGATATTAGCATGCATGCAATGAAGTGACAAGGACAACTAAAAAGCTTAAAATGTTAATGGATGAAGTGCAGCTATCTCAGTTACTCTAAACTAAAAGCTATAATCTTCATTACATGCACTAAAGATCATCTTTTCCCCTGCTTTCTGCAGAGATAAGACAGCTATATTTAACACAGAAACGAACGCCACAATATGTTTCGATTCAGCTGCTATATTTTCATCATCATAAATAAATTATGAAAACTTTAAACAGGGCATGAATGATTCCGCATAGAAAACAACAACAAAACTGCAATTAATTTTTATAGAAGAGAAAAATTGATAGTTGACATCCAAGCCATCCAATCGCTCCTGTATTTCATTGCAGAAGCTTTAGGTAATTATCTTCTTGATAAACTCTCTTTGCGGCGTGCTTGCAGGTGAAAAAAAAACCACAAAACCCCAAAAAATTGACTTTAATTGCTACGGCACTACAGGGTTAATGTCAACCATTGCTGTAAAAAAAGCAAATTACTAGCAATACCAACAGTCCAGAGCCTTGTTTTTTGCTGTAGACTGGAGTTCAATCTGGCATCATCTTTTCTCTTTCCCCAGTAGGGTGCAGGGAGCCCTCTAGCTTCCATGTGGGTTTCCTACTGTGGTACATATTGGCCCGCATACAGCTGCTCTAAACAACTATTTGCATCCACAATGCGGTCAATCCCACCACCTCCTTTTCAGATCAATATGATCGGGACAAACAATAGTTTGATTTTGATTGCTCTATCGTACGCTTGGGTAGAGCGGCTGAATGCGGGCGAATCGCGCCGACAACAATGGGGCTGGTTCATCATCCAAAGCGTCCCTTTTCAAACAGCTGCCTCTGCCACACTCACCCTGACAAACGTCCAGAAAAACAGATGGTTTCAGCATTCATGGGCAGTTTAGTGAAAGCCCTAGAGTCAACTATTCAAGACATTTTATCATCTCGCCGATAATGGAGCATGGCTCGGAGAGAAAAAATTAAAAATACATTTAAAAACTCCATTCATTCGCCCCCACGTGCAGCGTCTCCTCGCACACACCCGCAAAACAACTTCCCTGTGACACGGCAAAGTGGGAGCATTAAAGGGGGCTCCACTCCCTGTCCTTTCTGTGGGACAACAGCAGCATGGGGAAAAATGACAATCCGGGGGTAATGGCACAGAGCACAGACACCGCATCGCCCACAAACAAAAGCAATGAATTACAGAATCACAGAATCACAGAATCACAGAATCGTAGTGGTTGGAAGGGACCTCAGAGATCATCGAGTCCAACCAACACAAAAAAAAAAAAAAAAACCAAAAAAAAAAAAAAAAAAAAAAGAAAAAACCAACCCCACCACCACACAACCCTTCTTCTTCCAAATCTCCAGCTCTGCCTACACGCCGCAAAATGGGACCCGGGCGAGATGCAGGCGATCCAACCTGAACTTCCCCTGGCGCAACTTGAAGCCATTACCCCTTGTCCTATCATCTGTAACTTGGAAGAAGAGACTGACCCCCATCTCTCTACACCCTCCTTTCAGGTACTTGTACAGAGCGATAAGGTCTCCCCTCAGTCTCCTCTTCCCCAGACTGAACAACCCCAGTTCCCTCAGCCTCTCAGGAAGTTGAACTTTGGGTTTCCTGGGGTTTGCTGGGATTAAACCACGTCTTTTTTTCTTTTTTTTTTTTTTAATTGGTATGTGTGTATCTAAGAGAAAGAGAGATTTTTTTGCCTGTTTTTTTTTTTTTTTAGGTGAACAGGAATGCTGTGGAAGCATTGTATTGAGAAAAGAACAGGACGAATCACGATACAGATTCAGCTCATACCTATGGACAATTGCATCATTTCCACCCAAGTCACAGCTATTAGCAGCCTCCAAGGCAGAGAAGCTGCAGTACTACAAAGCCAAGGGTCTAAGCTCCCTTGAAAAGAAGGAGGCCACACCTTGATCTGGAAGGACGTGAAGGACAGGCTAAACATGAGGAGGAACTTTCCTGTGAGGGTGGCAGAGCCCTGGAAGAGGCTGCCCAAGGAGGTGGTGGAGTTTTCTTCTCTGGAGACATTCCAAACCCACCTAGACATGTTCCTGTGCAACCTGCTTTGGGTGGTCCTGCTGTGGCAGGGGGTTGGACTAGATGATCTCCAGAGGTCACTTCCAACCCCATAGCATTCTGTGATTCTGTAAAGAGCAGTTGTGAAGGTGGCTCCTCAGCTCCACCAGCCACCAAGCCTGACCTCAGGATGACAAATGGACAGCATTATCCTTCTGGGATGTCCAGGCAGTATTATCCTTCAACGGATGCAAAACTACTTCCACTTGCTCCTCTACAACTTTGGGGAAGCTTAAACTTCTTCAAACCACATTATGAAGTCTAACTGTTCTTGAGGTAGGGTAGGAGGATTTGGCTTCTAGGAAAAAAAGGAGCTATATTAATTATTCCTCACTTAACAGCTTGCAAAGATTCATTATCTACTGACCTGTTAATATTTTGGTGGTGACCATATGAATTTTCTGCAGCAAAGATAATGCCATCCCTGGCACTGCATTAGTCTACTGAGCTGCTCCACAGTTAATCTCGATATCCCAACTCTACCTCTCGGCGCAGCACATGGGACTGAACCCTGGGAATGCTGGGAACTTTTTGGTAGGTATATGTAAGCACGTGCCATACAGCTCTAAAGAAAAGCAGAGAAACAGAAAGCAAGGGCTAGCAATCATTTTCACCAATACCTCAATGTCTAAATAAATACAATTCAGCAGATTTACCTTGGAATTGAAAAATAAACATAAAAAAGGAAAAAGAAAGGAAAATCTGACCATTTACATAAATATGGACTTATTTCCTTCTTAAAATGTTTTACTTTCTAAAACCACTGTTCTAACTGTATTGCATTTCAATTCAGGAAAAAAAAATCCTCTGGATCCAATCAGAAACCTCCAGTGAAGAAAACTTTACAGAAGGAAACTTCAGAGTGTTGAAGGTTGGTACCAACTTGTCAAAACTATGATACTTAAATCTGCGTGGCCATAACCAAAACATTCATTATGTTTAAAATAGTTTTTCTCCACACTACTGATGATGTCAGTTTTGATCATGGGCTTCTCTATTTGGCCAATAAACTCCTCTCCCTTAGTGCTGTTCTTGCACAGAGAGACTCTCCGAAGCCACTGCAAGTATCTCCTTCCTCTGTCAGGTCTTTTCTGATGCCTCTGCTACGACGTCTCTAAAGATGCCTCTGCTACGACACCAACTAATGGTGCCTGAGATGGGTATGTTATTCAGAGAGCCAACATGACAGTAAGGACTACAAAAATACAGGACTCTCAGAGACCTCAGGAGACCATCTAGACCCTCCCGCTGCATAAAAAGAGTGAGGGGAATAAATATTCCAGGCAAACCGAACTCCTTCAACCTTTCCTTTTAAATCATGCTTTTAAAATTCTTCATTTCCTCATGATTTCTGTTGGAAACTCTCCAATTTATCTACATCTTTCTTTATATGCAGTCCCCAAAACTGGTTTCAATACTCCAGCTGAGGCCTCACCAGCACCATATGGTGCAAAATAATTACTTCCCATGTCTTACACATGACACTCCTGTTAAAGAATCCCGAAAAAAGAGGTGCTTTATTTGCAATAGCATGTCCTTTGTGAGTTATATTTCACTTGTGCTCTCCTAAAACCCCAGACACTTTTCTGCCTTCCCGTTACTCCCACCTTTTATCTTTGTGCATTTACCGTATCTTTTCCAAGGGCAGTATTTTTTGCACTTCTTGACCGAATTTCACTCAGTAGATTTTTACATGGATCCTTCTGAACCCGTTCATCCCTCCAAAGTGTTGCAAACCTCCCTCCCCCCCAACCCCTCGTCCCTGTAAAAAATAATAATATATATATATATAAAAAGGGTGTATTTTCTCATTAGCATTTTGAATGATGGATTAGAGAGCAGAACTTTCCGGGGAAGAGCCCAGAGAGTGATGCTGGGTGATGCTGCCCCTGCTGCAGCTGGAAAGAGCACCACCCAGAACTTCTCTTGGAGGACACTTTTTTTTTCAACTGCTTTGCAGCCACTTATGGCGATTTCATCTAGGCCATATTTTTCAAGCTTGCTTCTAAGAATGTCACGTTGGACAGTGTCAAAAGCCTCACTTGAGTCAAGATACATCACATCTCCTACTTCTCTGTTATCCACTAGGCCAGTTACCCTGTCAAAGAAGGAAATGAGATTGGTTTGACACAATTTGTTCTTGACAAATTCATGCTGGCTGGTTTTTTATCACCTGACTATTGTCTAGGTGCTTATGGATCGTTCTAACATCTCTCTGGAGTATCAAACCAGGGCCAAAATGGACGTGGCAACTGGAAAAAGGAGTACCTAGGGAATTAATGACAAGTCCTAAGCCTGACTTTCTTCAGCCCTGCCAGGCTGCTTCTCTTTATTTGAAACATAGATTATGCTTTAAGATCAAACCAACAAACCCTGACCACCTTCTACAGTAGGACCATCTTGCCACAGTGCAAGAACCACTTAGAAACACACAAGATAATCACCATGGGGCTAAACCGTGGGGCTAAAATCCTACTCCCACTTTCTCCAGTGAAGCCAGAACTTTGGTCCTGCATTTTGGGATGAATTACCTCAGACACTCGGAGCTGTTCAGACGTTCAGAGCTGGCTTTACATCTCCTAACGACACGTTATTGCAGTATGGAGGCACATATTTAGTTTTTTACCACATTTAAAATGTTAACCGCTCATTTACATTAATGGAAGTCTTCACACTGCTTGTAACAGCTTTTGCACCAGGCTCCAGGACACAAAATTTATCATCTTTGTTTACTTTCATAGCCTCTCTCCCAGAAAGGTCCTGACCTTGTTTGAGACTTTGGCTGGAACTGCAATAGCAATAATAAATATGATGGGAAAGCAATAAATCCCACCTCAGTTTACAGAATGAGAAATTGGGAAATCATGAGATTTTTAGCCAGAATAAAAAAAAAAAAAAAAAAAAAAAAAGCAGCAATCTGGGAGCATTATGTTGCCAAAAATAAAAAAAAAAAAGAAAGCCCTTTCCCTCTCTGTTTTGCTTCCAGTTTAGTGTTTCCCTGGTCAGCCTTCCTGGTTCTTTTTATTTTGCTAATGTTCAAGTGAACTCTTCCTCAGGCACAAGCTTTTATGCCAGACACAAACAAGAGATTCTTTTCTTCCTCCTTTCTATCACTTCTTCCCAGGCTTCCCCTTACTTCTTTTCCTTTTTACCCCTCTCAGTCTCCAGCAAATTCATCCTCCCCCACAGACTCATCTCTTCTCCCCGCCAGGCATTTTTTTTCCATCCTACTATTTCTTAGTTCACTTCCAAGGCTTCTTAGCCATACAAGCTTTCATACAGGTATTGACCTAAGTGCTAAACATCAAGAAGCCCTGGTGAGGCCCCATCTGGAGCACTGTGTTCAGTTCTGGGCTCCCCAGTTCAAGGACAGGGAACTGCTGGAGAGGGGACAGCAGAGGCTACAAAGATGATGAGGGAACTAGAACATCTCTGTGACGAGGAAAGGCTGAGGGACTTGGTCTTTTCAGTCTGGAGAAGAAGACACTGAGGGGGGATCTCATCAACACCTATAAATACTTGAAGGGTGGGTGTCAGGAGGATGGGGCCAGACTTTTTTCAGTGGTGCCCAGTGACAGGACAAGAGGTAACAGGCACAAACTTGAACACAGGAAGTTCCACCTAAACATGAGGAGGAACTTCTTTCCTGTGAGGGTGGCAGAGCCCTGGCAGAGGCTGCCCAGGGAGGTGGTGGAGTCTCCTTCTCTGGAGACATTCAAACCCCCCTGGACACGTTCCTGTGCAACCTGCTCTGGGTGACCCTGCTCTGGTAGGGGGTTGGACTAGACGATCTCCAGAGGTCCCTTCCAACCCCTATTATTCTGTGTTTCTGTGATTCTGTGAATGAAATAGTCCTGAAGGACCACTCATGGCTGTTCCTTACCTTTATTTAGATGAGTGGTTTTGCAACTGCTGGAGACCCTAGGTGGTCTGCTAAGGAGGCCATGGTGGACAGCAAACATATGCTACACAGCAGTGTACATGCACCAGGGTCCTAACTCTTAAACAGATAAACCAAAACAGCAGTCAGGATTTTTTAAGGTGGTATTGAAGACATTCAGCAAGACCTTGTTCCAGTACTCCTCAATGAAAATCTCTGACCTACCATCCAGCAGGCCATCCCAGTTCATCTCTGTTTCCTCTACGGCCATCTGTTTGTCTTGTTTTCAAGATGCAACTTCTTGAAGGAGAAATTATTTCCAGCTTTTACCACGCTTAGCACTAACGTAATAATTAACATGTCTGCATTTATAAGCGTAACATAATCAGATAACATAGTTAGATTCTCTAATCTCTGTTTACTTTGTGAAAATAGAATTTGCGTAAAAAATTCATATAAGAATTGTGTTTTAAAGTATCATTTTGTTTAAAGTCTATTTAATTGTTAGTCTGCATAAATGGATTTCCCCTGCTTTTGTGACAGCCTTGCAGTTCAACACAGGAGATAGAAGTCATTACAGAGGAAAATATAACAGCAGAATTACAGAAACTGGCAAGATAACATAGAAATAGAAACATTTCCTGAAACCACTAGCTCTTTTTTTATGAAATGACTAGGTTTCAAGTTGATGTTGTCAGTGCAGGTAATCTTGAAATTTACACTACAGTAGTTTCACTATCTCAAGTCAAAGGCAGAGATTTTAAAGGAAAAAATCCTTTTTTAAAGCTCTTGCGTTAAAACTCTGAAAGTTGTTTGTTGGCTTGATGAAGGTTATTGCATTATCGACAGAAATAACATTTTTTTTTATTAAGAACCATATGGCTACAAATATTTTACCGCAGTGTCATCATTGTAACAGAACAATACTCAATAAAGTTTTAGGTTTTCTCTCCAGTCTAAGTGCTGTGCATTCACCTAAAAGCATTAAGCAGTAAGTTCAGGTTTTCTACTTAGCATTTCATAGGAAACATAACATTAGATCATTCAGGGGTTAAGCACAGGATTAGAATAAAGTATATCCTGTAAGTTTTGTGTATGATATAGACTGCATATGGACAGTTCTTCCATCTGCCTAGATGACTACAACAAAGATACAAGTAGATAAAATTGCAGTTAATTTAGTAACATGTACCCACATGATAGCAAGTCCAATTTTGATTGAAATCATTTGAAGGTTCTAACATTTGCCTCTCTTCAATCAGCTTTCATTTCTTACAGAGATTCATCATCTCAGTATCGAGCTGGATTGCATGAAAATATAGACCTCCATTAATTTCTAGAACAAAAAAATTGAAACTAATCCTGGAGACCATCTGGAAGGCATGAGCAGCATAAAAACTCAGCTCCTTGCCTGTAAGGCCACAGCACTTCTTTAAAAAAAACTAAAGTAATCGGACAAACTTGGTTCCATTTTCGGTTACAAGGGTAATTCCTTGACCTCTGTGGCTGAGCCATGGTTGTAATGATGGCAACACAGCACCCAAACTAAGAAGTCCAAAACCTATGAGGTTGAAGCTGATGGCCAACATCTTTCAGAGCATTCACCTCTTCTAGCTGGATGAGTTCTGAAATATAATGAAGGCTTTGTCTTGATGGATACAAACGGGACAAAGTGAATGCGAACTGCGTATTTTGGGGCAATTCTTCAAACCGTTTTTGATCCTAATTAAAGGTGTCTATGTGAGCATCAACCTTGCCAGGAAAAAATGGAACTGTCAAGCCACGGAAAGAAATGGTAGATGACATAACCCTTGTCTCATGTTACTGCTACTTACCTGTGTAGCTTCACTGCAGCAAGTTTGATCACACACATAAATAAGAGTTCATACACACGTATGTACACTTACACAGGTTAACAAATATTTCTAGTCTTTTACAGCATCAATATGTATTTTTTTTATTATTCACTCTCTTTGGGAATAATTCTCATTACAAAACTTTAAAAGTTGTATGCCGTCACAGTATTAGAGATGTGTTTCTATTAATGCATTTCCTGAAAAGATTCTGTCTGCATTTTGTTTCAAGGCAAAAATGTATTTGGGGAAGAATAGGCTCATTCAGAATAAATGCTTCTTTAAATCCGCTTTAATTTTTTCTGTTGAGTTAATCAGATATGACACTGATTTTATCCTGTATTCAGAACCTGTTAGGTATTCTGTCCAGCTGAAATGCAAACACTGTTTCAATTACAGGGGAAGGCAGGTAGAAATTAAAAGAGGCATTGCTCCTTTAGGTTTAAAGTCGCTTGGCTAGTCAGATCTTCAAGAAGAATCTCTGTTACCGAGCTGAAGATTTAAACAATCGTGACTTTCAAAGAGTGTGTTTCCACCCCATTAGTGATATAGTAGTTCACATCAGAAAGAACTACTGCATTTTACAAAATTCAGCAGAGAAATGACTCTTCTGCTCGGTAGCGGCAGTATTTCAGGTTTTTTATTTCTTCTGCACTACTCGGTAGCGGCAGTATTTCAGGTTTTTTATGCCATGGCTTTTACAATCTAAACACAGAAATTAAATGCCTGTAGTCATAACTCATATCCTCCAATTGCTTTAAAATGGACATTTAGCTCCTCAAAGGGGTTGACAATGTCTTTTTAAATTATAACTGCTGATTTATATCCCTGTAATATGACAAAGTAGACTTACACTCCTTGAATCTGAAGATAGAACAAATATTCTTTGCACACAGTAGCGGGCAAAGGTTCTTCAGAAATAAAATATGCCTGCCCTCTACTGACCATCTAAGAAACTCTTCTTTTTTTTTTAAACAATATTTGCACCAGTAAAATTTATAATCAAATTTTAAATTTAATTTCTTTCCTCTTTTGAACTGTCTCATAACGTCACGTCTCCTAATTAGATTTCCACTCTTCATGTACTTGTTGCATCCCTCCAGAAAGCTCAAAGCCTGTCGGTTTGCACAACATGTTATATGTATCCAAATCTTTCATGTATTTATTTATTTATTTTTTGATTCACTGGTCTCCTGAGAAAACCAGGGAGAGCGAATGGAGTAGTCCAGAGTTTAAAATCTGACTGTCTGCCCAGAATTGTTAATGTAAAAGACTCCTTTTTTTGCAGCAGCTGTTACACATCAAGAAGCAATTGTACTTTGGACATTCACACAGAATGAGTTTTATCCTCAGGAGAGCTTAGAAAAATAGAAAAGTGTTTGCAAAATTCATTGGATACCAAATTTCCAGGATATTTTAAATCCAGTTTGAAACGCTGTACACATGTGTTACCAGAATGATCAGTTTTTAGGAGTAACAAGAAAAACAAAGTCCTGGCTAGATGTATGTGGCCAGTCTGGCAGAGACACACAAGGACACATCTGGGTTAGCTATATCTCCTTTCGAGCTGCAATTTGTCTAATCTGTTTTTAACTTACTCAAAATGAGATGAACCATGCTTCAGAAGCGCTCCCTTCCTCCAAACGTTATGTGCAATCAGATGAACCTCCAGAAAGGTACTCTGCATTCATATTTCTGCTAACCACAAGCAAACGTAACCCACCATGATGAATATAAAGAACAAAGGAAATACTCCTCTCCTAGCAAATCCAAGGACACTAGCTCTTCAAAGCAGAAGAAGGAAGAGTTTAGTTCAGTGAGGATTTTACCCTTGGACTCTGGGATGAATGGCATTCCAGATAATGATCTTACCACCATTTCTTTTGGGCTAGGTAGGATCAGCACTGCCTCCAGCACAAGCCAGTGCTAACTGTTTTCAAAAGCTTTCAGAACTTACCTATGCAGAGTCTCTATAAACAAGTTAGGCTATGAACTCCAAAGAGACCAATTATTCCTGACCAGTTCTCCACGTTGGGCACTCAAGGATAAGCAAGCATCCAGAGGGAAAGCTCACCACTTGTTCAAACAGGACCTCAACGCTGGGCTCTCCAGCCCTGACACTGATTTTAGCAATGATTTCAGTAAGAATTGAACCAGACCAACTCATAAGTGCTACTAAAAGCCAAAGACATAACATAATTAATCCATTGTTCTTGCCATTGAAAACCCACAGTTATTCACTATGTCTAGTCCTTTACTAATTCAGGACTCATACACTATGCTTTATGTTCTATATTAATGTTGACTTCCTATATTCAGCAGCAAGTGGATCCATTCCAGTCCACGTTTTCATCAGGCTTTGGACGTGAGTCGGTATCTTCAGAAACTGTGGGATGGATACAGGTGCAAAACCCTGAACAAGCGTATGAATAGCACTGGGGTAGATTAGTGGAGAATTTGAACAAAAAAAAAAATACATTGAGGAAATAATTTTCTTTTTCTATACCAAACTGTGTTATGTAAATAACCTGAGAAGAAGAAAAGCAACAGAAATCGTATATTTTGATAGCACATGTGGACAGGTTGCCCTTTTCTGAATCTCTCTCTCCATGGTACATGAAGATCTAGATAAAATATAGTGATATTTATTTTCTCCCAATAAGAAAAATAAATAACTACATCTTTGTGGAGATGTACAATAATGGTGTGTCTGCTATTGCTGCTAGATAGCTTTCTATTGCTTGTCTGCTATGGGGAACCAAAAACGGGTTGCAAACAACTGAGGATGAATAAAAAGAAAAATCTCTGGGCTGGAGTATTTTTTAAATGGAATCACCTGTTCATGAGTGAAGTTTGAAGAGCAATATCTTTTACTATCAACTCTGCACCTATCCGGGCATTTGAATGCTCTCCCATCACTGCAATTTATAGAGCCCTTTATCAAAAAAATTCTCTACTGGGAAGCTGAGGCTCTGCTCTGGAAGTCCACATGGCACAGGGGGCAACACCAGCACCATGTGGTCACTGGAAATCAATCCCTGTAGAAATGAAGACAGAAAGGAGAAGATGCACCAACCATGCTTATATCAGCTATTTAAAGACGAACTTTCAGTATAAAAACCCATAATGACAGTAGTGACATAGTGGAATTACTAAATAGAAACAATAAGGATTATATTGATATTTATTACCTCTGGTTCTTATGATGAGACCAATAGTTCATGACTGAATATAAGTTTCAAATAATAAAAGAAGTTTCGTTGACCAAACACTGGTAATTAATAAAGCACACGCGATCCTTCTCACACAAGCCCAAAAGGATTACTTATCCATGTGGAGACAACAGGCAGTAATTAATCCTTACAGTATTTACAGCAAAAATTCCCTCTGGGAACTTTTCATCACTCTTTCCTTAAGAAAAACCACGGGCAAAAAAAGGCTAGGATTTTAGCATAGGCTAAAATTAATCACGGCCTTTTGGAAAAACCTAACTACGGCAACGCTGAAAAACGGAGTCCAGAGACATTTTCGCTATCTATTTCTTCCCTATCAACTTTGCTATAGATACCATAACAGAGACAGATGCACAGTATCAAGAAAAGCAGCTCTGAGCGCTGCCGCTGCCAGACTATTGAGCCTCACAATGTACATAAAAAAGTGTTACCCCTGAGGCAAATAAACACAGCAAACACAGTCCTCCAAGAAATACTACAGAGCAGGGGAAGTTTTATGCTATATTTAAAACTTGTCCTCCAGTTTTAACAAGGAAATATTGGTACTGCAAGAGGAAATTGCTCTTCCTGCTAATTTAAAACAGGCTGTTGATTTTCGCAGTAGGGCTGTTCCGTGCCCTTCAGAGGTTCCCCTGATCTGCAGAGCCTTGGAGAGGGAGGGACTGTCTCTGGAGACAAAAGGCTGAGCAAAAAGACACAGGTCTCTTGCTGACACTGGAGAAGTTTGCATTCCCTCGTCTGGGAGATGATGTCCTCTTTCACCTTAGCACTTAGACAAGAGTCCCCAGGGTCTTGCACAGGGAGGAAACATGGGTTTTTACAAGTGGAGGTCCTAGAAAAGAGTTGGGCATTGCCACCAGATACCACCTCCTATCCAAATAAATTATTAAAGAAGGGATGCTAACCTGTGTGGTGCAATTTATCACTGAACGCTCCCCAGATTTAAAAAAAAAAAAAAAATAAAATTACTCCCCAGATTTAAAAAAAAATAAAAATAAAATTATCTCTTTAAAAACATCTTTAGCACTTCCTTTTTTTCCCCATATGCCAACACACAAGACTAATTGTTGTAATCTCCTGTCTTTAAAAAAGAAAAATCTATCATGGTAGCTTTCACTTAACGTTACACGTTTTAGTTCTGATCTTCAGTTTCTTCCTTTTCCTTCTTCACTTCAGCTTCCTGAAACCATCTGCTTTCTGTTAAGATGAATTCTTAAAATCCTGTGAGCTGCTCATACGGAGCGAGTAAAAGTTGGATTTCCTAAAAGAGGCAGAGATTTGCAACGTAAACAACCTATATGCAGCTTATATCTTCATTCAGGTTTAGAGCCAGTGGGTGGGTGCATTGCGTAACGACACTTCCGAAGGGGTAATTAGGTGCTGAAATATGCATTTGCTTGTGTAGCGAACCAACTGCACTAAGCCACACAAGCACACTTATTTTTGTGCTCATAACTGTGTTTCTCTGCCTTCTTAGGACATGGTCTCTTATGAGAAAGACTATTCAAGGTTGTAAGAGCCTACAAAATAGTCTCTTATGAGGAAGACTATTCAAGGTTGTAAGAGCCTACAAATCCCTTTCACTGCTGCCTACAACTTCTAAGCTTCTTTGATTCCTCTTCACTACTCAGGAGAGCGTAGAGCCCCAGTGAAAATCTTTACAGTGTGGCTAGCTAAGGGTGGTAAGGTTTATGATATGATATGGGGTTGGAAGGGACCTCTGGAGATCATCTAGTCCAACCCTCCTGCCAAAGCAGGTCCACCCAGAGCAGGTCCCACAGGAACGTGTCCAGGTGGGTTTGAATGTCTCCAGAGAAGGAGACTCCACCACCTCTCTGGGCAGCCTCTTCCAGGGCTCTGCCACCCTCACAGGAAAGGAGTTCCTCCTCATGTTTAGGTGGAACTTCTTACATTCAAGTTTGTGCCTGTTACCTCTTGTCCTGTCCCTGGGAACCACTGAAAAAAGACTGGCCCCATCCTCTTGACACCCACCCTTTAAGTATTTATAAGCATTGATCAGATCCCCCCTCAAATATTAAAATAATGATAATAACACAGCAAACTGTCTCTGATTTGCTTTCTTTAAATACCTTATATCACCAAGAAGCAAGCTGCAGCCTTGCTGAGGCTACAGAAGAGGAGTGTGAGCTGTGAGGCACCTGCTGAGATGCTCCACAGGCAGGTTCAGGGCCACGGAGCCACGCCAAGCATCTCCTGGCCTCGTTAGCTCCTTCTTGTTCAGGCAGTGTTTCTGTTCCTACTGTGTTGTTTCTTCTTGATTGCAAATTAATTGATATGGTCTGCAGGTTATGCTATTAAGATGGCAAATTAATAAACATTCAGTTGCGGTGGCCGGTGCCCATTTTTCCAACCCAATGCATGGGACATGCCCTTGCCACAGGATCAGACACAATTTCCCTGTGCAGCCCAGCCCCACGCCAGACCAAGACCCAGTAATTCTCTCTAACAGCACCTTTAAAGTCTGTTTCTGTGCCTCAGCCCCCTCATCACTAAGGTATGGATGATAATGCTCTGTATCACCAAGTTACTGTAATGGCAAAATCCTCAGAAAGAAGGTGAAAGATGATTGTGTAACATTACTACCTACTGCTTTGTTCTTTTTGGAAGGAAAGAACTGGCCACTTCAGCCTTTAATCACATCCACGTCTTTTGCTCTGGCATATTGGCCTCGTTCAGCCTAAAGTTAGCGAGGATGAATCATTTTAGGTACCAGAACCCCACTGAGAAATCATTTTAGGGCTCATAACTGTATTTGAACCACAGGGTTAGACAAGACTTGTAGGTCTGATCTTGGTTTGGGAAAGAAAAAGTAGAAGAAGGATGGCTGCCTTTTCAAAATTTGATTTAGTAGATTATTACATTATCAAATACACACATGGAAAAAAACATGTCCTGTTTGACCAACGATGAGCACAAGCAAGTCTGATTCTGGGAAGAGCCCAGCCCTGAAGGGCAGCTGTGAGGGGACAACGCAGGGATGGTAAATGCAGTTCTCCAGAAGAGAACCCCAAATCCGAGAAGGTGATATAATCTGAGGGGTTCTTGGTCTTGACCCCAACATTGTTTAGCATTAAACAACACAACAGAACATTGTTTAGCATTAAACATACAAACCCAAATGAACATACAGTGCTGAGTCATTAAAATGCCTGTGGTGAGATGCTACTCTGGAGACTCTCAAGAGGTTAAGGGTTCAGTCACAAGGCTCCTCACCAAACTAGTCGGTCAGTAAAAGCACTAAATTAGGTACACAGTTGAGTTTCAAAGAAAAAATTGGGGGCCAGGGAGGAAGGATTGTTCATAAATCTGCCCTCTGATGAGGATATTCTGCTACAAAATCATTTGTAAGTATATTAACCTGTAAAAAGAAATTGTTGATGGGTTCATGGGTTGAAAGAGATTGTTATGGAGGACCATTAAATAAGAAAGAGAATACACACAAGGAAAGGGTGGAAAGTATAACCTGAAGTTAGAACAGTATTTATTCATCACATTAATATACTAGCATTCATGCTAGTGTACAGACACTAATTTATGACTGTATTTATGCCTTGTTCACTGTTGTTTTATAAATTTTACTTTGTATCTATATTTTCCTCTTACATTGTGCAGAGAAAAAAATTTTGGTTTCTTTTTTTTGCTCACATATACTTTTTTGGGGGATGTTTTTAGTTAGAAATACACATTTTCTATCTATTTGGGAAGTCAATGGCTGCCTGGAGAGTTAGTGGGACTGTAACATCAGAGGTCTGAGCCTGAGCGATGTGCAAAGCATTAACCACACTTCTGAATGGTACTTTTCATTCAGCCCCAGTTAATTCATTCATTCTGTAAATCAGATTATAATGATCAGACCAGAGTCTCTTAAGCCATGTTTTGTGTAACAGAGGTCTCTATCCTGGGATATTCAAGAATTCTTGTAAGTCCATTTTAGACCACAAATGAATAAATCAAAGCCCTGACAGACATTTGATGGGTGGGGGAGAGAGGATGACTTAGGGCCTGGAAATCTGGAAATGGTGAATACAGGTAAACAGTGAATACAGAACCAGAATGCACTTGAGTTTTAAGGTGAGTCTGAAAAACACTGGCCCAGGAAGGCCCGACCTGACGCTAAGGAGACTCTCGGGTAAAACATGAACACTGTAAGGAAATACAAGAAGGAAGATGAGCGGGAAGAAAGAGACATGAAGATGATCCTCTTGAATCAATTAGCACGATTTTTAGGTCCCAACTCAAAATCTAGGCTTTGCTCCTTACTACCCCTCCCATGACACAGACACAGAGAACTGTCAGGCAGCTAAAGACACTGGCTGTTTAGGCACTTCACAGAATCACAGAACCTTCATGGTTGGAAGAGACCTTTGAAATCATCGAGTCCAACCACACAGCATGGAAATTTGTTATTTACAGTGCATATTGCTAAAGCCATCACAAAGGCCACTTCTCCTGCAGCATTGTCCCTCCAGCTTACAATGTCTCTCTTCTATTTGCTTTGCAGCATCCATGGGATATTTTCTGAAACACACAGTTTGCTGGGAGCAGGCCACTTGACCGCCAGTCACCCTGCCAGCAGAAAACACTTCATATTCTGATATTTTGGTGGTCAGTGCAAACAGAAAGAAACAAGAAATGAGCTCAAGCTGAAGTAAGAAAAACACAGCGTTACTGAAGTTACTCTGGTGGAAACCATAATACTTAATACTGTCTTTTTTTTTTTTTCTTTCTTTCTTTTTTCTGGGCACACACGGTCTTTTCCCAAGCATGTACAGATAGCTGTCTGCACTGAACATGAACATCCTCTGACCAAGCACTTTATTCCAACTTCTCTGCCAGTGGAGAGGAGAGATGGAGAGATGCCATTCCTCATGGCATGGTTCCAACCCCAGAGCAGCTATCAGCGATATATATTGAAAGGAAGAAGTTGAATCATTTCTTGCTATGAAAAGAACTGCTACTTTGCTATGAATTCCTTTGTTAAAACACAATTTCTTTAGTTTCAACCTTTTTTAACAAGCAAAATGTTCTAAGCTGGTATTTCAGAATTTGCATAAAAGGAGACCTCTTGGACACACTTCATCATTTCAAAATATACACTTTACACCTAGGAAAATGTATCAAAGCCACAAATGCTTTGGTCAAGAAGTTTCACCCCTCTTGAATTGACTGATGATATCATATGTTCTAGGAATATTTTTATCATCTGGCATGTTGCTCGGCACCATATGGCACAGCACACTGACAAGAGAGAAAGGACTAGTTTTAAATATTATATATATAGGTAGATAAAAATAAATGTTACACTTCTATAGAAGTATAAAGACACTATTGCACATTTCTGTAATTCTTATTACAGTAGGGGCTCATTGTGGAAGGTATGTTTTTTGGCCTCACACTTAAATACAGAAGTAGGAATGACACAAGTAAAGCACAGAATAGTTTCAAAAAAAAAAAAAAAAAAGAAACTCAACCCCTCAAAGAGAGCTTGAACTGAATGCAACACTTATTTTCTCACTTAGTAGTGCTTCTTTTTCCAAGACTTGTAATTATTGTAATAATGACATATTAACCCTTTCTCTTGGAATTAATTTCCTGCAGTTAATTCAGATAGACATATTTTATAGTCACTCATATTTTTTATATAGAGCAATAGCTCCAGTTCTGTCACTACTGGAAGGGGAGAAGTCTAAAAAGTTTTTTGGGAAAAACCAGTAAAGGGAAGCTCATGTCTTTTGGCATTAATATAAATAGATATTATTTCTTTGTTTTTCATCATTATTTGAGGTAAAATGACATTATGAATTGTAAAAAATACTACACTGAATATTTATTTAGGTAGAGATAATAATTTTTTCCATTTGGCAAAGCAAATGTGAACATTCAGGTTCTTTCAGGATTTTTTTCAGGTGAGGCCACTAACTAGGTAAGATAGAACATTTAGCCCAGAAAAGTGTTTGGCATTTTATTGAAAAACCTCTTTTCCTCTGTGAAATCTTCTTGATAGTTCTTGGTTCACCCTCAAATACAGGAAGATCTCATCTTATTCTCTGACAGGGTGATAAACCTGGATGTGAAAACAGGTCTAGAGAAACAGAAAGTTTAAACATATTCTATACTAATACAAAAGCACCCAAACCTTCATGACCTCCTTTTAGTCACCTCCTGCTGCACTTTTCCTTCATAATTCACCATTTTAAGAACAGGATACTAAATCAAACACAAATCTTCTCAAGCCTTTGAGGACACTCCCTGTGCCTTTACCACGCAAACATTTGTCTGTGTCAGGTTTTTTCCAATGTATGTTTGGACAACCCAAGCCTGTAGAAAGCTGGACCCCAATGACCGAAGTATATATTTTCCTCCAACCCTCAGATCCTCCTCCTTCTCCCAGGCCCACACACAAAAGTCTACCACACCTCCATGACATGCTTGTGCACGTGGAACAGTATTTTTCATCTTTGCTGCTGTTCAAGTCTTTATTAACTTGTCCATGGCCACACAGAACTGGTGCTAGCCCATTCCATAAGCTGCACTACGTTCTCCTCTGCCTCCCTGTCTTGGCACTGGCAGGGTCCTCATCCTTCCACCCAGTCTTGCTGTTCTCTGTAGGAAAAGCTTTTCCCAGTTCCAGATCTTGAAAATAGATAGAACAAATCTCCTGGTCATTTAAGATCCTACATGAAATTACTGAGTTTGCCTTATAATTGTTCTTATTGTAGTGTATCTGGTGTTAGCATACTACAGGATGAAGACAGCACAGAACAAAACAAACCTGTAAGTGATCTATTTTGAGTATTTTTACAATGTCACCTACTCTTTAGAGATGAAAGTTCAAAAGAGCTTGAAATAAATGGTTAAATGACATACATTAAACCCGTATCAATAGTAAAGCAGTCTCATTTCCAAGAACTCCAGCTGCCGTTTAATCATAGAATGACTGGAAGGGACCTCAAAGACCATCAAGTTCCCTACATACATTAAACCCCTATCAACAGTAAAGCAGTCTCATTTCCAAGATCTACAGCTGCCATTTAATCATAGAATGATTGGAAGGGACCTCAAAGACCATCAAGTTCCAAATCCCCTGCCATGGGCAGGGACACCTCCAGCTAGACCAGGTGGCTAAAAGCCCCATCCAGCCTGGCCTTGAACCCCTCCAGGGATGGGGCAGCCACAGCTTCTCTGGACAACTTGTTCCAGTGTCCCAGATGAATTTAAGATGAATGAGGCTGCAGGGCAGGGCAAAGCACAGGAGCTGCTGGGCTCACAACGGGCTCCGGCAACCAGCAGGGCAGATGCTCACCTGTCTGAGAGCTCCTGAAGGCTGTCTCTGTGCTTGCTTCATGCCCTGGCCACCCAGCCAGGTTCCCAAGCCTCAGGTCTTCATGCTGGACTCTGCATCAGAAGCATGGAGGAGGTGGAGATTCGTGGCTGTGTATGGTTTGCAGACTCTGTGGCCCAAAAAATCTACAGTATTACCCAGTTTTCTTGTAGTTTTATAGCTACAGCGCTGCACCGAGGGTTTTGGGGATGAAGTGGTGATAAGAAGGAAACTGCATCGTTATTAAAGCTCTTCTCACCCTTTAGCCATGCACTCATGCACCTATCCAGTCCATGAAATAAAATTATTTTGCTCTCTTTGGGCTCCAGGCAGACAGACAGAAAACCTCGTCAACTCTAACAGTAGCCCGTTCAAGACAAGAATAACTATGCGGACATACACGGGTGAAATAAAATCTTTGGGCTAGAAGCTGCTATTGCAGTAATCAGTAATCACATCCTGGATCATGTCCAACGTGGACAGTTCCAAAGTCCACAGCTTTAAAGAACAGTTTCCAAATGCTACTGGAAAGCCTAGCAATTGTAAGTCAGGAGGGCAAAATTAGAAAGAAAAAATGCAAATGAAATTTAGAATTCTTCAAGAGGACTTAGATTTCTATTAACCAAAGGTTGAAAAACTATACAACTTGGGTCGGTAAAGAACTGAAAACAATGTTTACTAATAAAAACTAAGGACAGAAAGGGATATCTTATGGATATAATGGAAAATATACAATCTTACCTTAATGATTATACTTTCCACCCTTTACTTCTAATGGGTATTCTCTTTCATACTTAATAATCCTCCGTAACAACCTCTCTGAATCCCCGAGTCAGTCAGTTTGTTAGAAATGAGTCAGGGCAATTGGAGCCCTTATGGGGAAAAATTCAAAACCAATATGATAATGTGGCTGGTAGGACAAAAAAGCGAGATGAGAGAACACACATATTAGAAACAGTGGAAATTATGAAAAGAAGGAAAACTGAACTCTGTAAGAAAGCATATTGGCTTGGAAATATGGGCAAGGATATTAGCAATCAGCCAAAATCAGCTTGAATTCCAGTTGTCAGATATATAGGGTTTTAGCCCAGAAAATCTCTTATGAAGACACTGTCTCTAAAGAGGGATGGGAATCAACCACGGCACAGGTAAATGAAGAACCTTGCAAAAACTCAGTTAAGTGAAAAAATTGTGCCTTAGCAGGCTTTCATCTGAGAGGAGAAACACATAGCAACCACCAGTGTCGAGGAAATGACAAACCCCAGTTATAAACGTGGTATTTTAAACACCAGGGTGAGGAACAAAAGGGGCTGGGCTGGAAGTCATGTACTTTCCAAAGATGAGCTGGCATGGCCATGGTACCACGAAGTGAAACACTAAAGCCTGCTTCATGCAAAGGGTCTTGGATTTATAATCAAAGAGATGATAAAATCAAACAGATCATGCTCAGAACAGGCCTAAGCATAACGAGGCAGCACAGATACATCTTCTCAAAAGCAGTAACTTGGAAACAACAGCCCTCTACTACCATTAATTCTCAAATGACTTTGCCCTGAGTCCCTCTCCCTGCCACAGAGCCCACTATTTGTTCAATTCTCCCTCACTGTGACTAAAAAAATCCCATTACCTTCCAAATGTTTGCTCCTGATCGCTTTTTCACCCAGCTCCAGGGACCTCCAAGTCCCTGCACTTGGTTAAGTAAGGAGGAGAGGAGGTTTCACAGCCAGTTACGATGCTGAAACCTCTGCACGGGTTCTAGCCACCCTCCAGGGCTTGCATGAAAGGACACCAGGCATTTCAATATACAGCTTAGCACCACAATATCAAAGCTGACTCCCAAACCAAAGTCTCAAGGGTGCATTTACAAAGCAGTGGAAAAGAATCCAAGTTACCCACAAGACCATTTAGCTTTGGCATTTGAGGAAGGATTTGGTACACAGCAAGTGTATCTCCTTAGCAGGTTTGAAAATCTGGGCTCTAAGGATTATCTTTTCTATGAGGACCTCACTAAAATAAAAAAATGAAGACTTCTCTACTGACTGCTTTTTCTTAAACACTTTCTGTAAATATTAACATTCAGAAGTAATATCCAGAATAAAACCTTATCTCCACTTCTAGAATATTTGTAAAGCTACCAGTATAATTTTACTATGAAGCGACAATTTTATTCATCTTTGATTTTCCAACCTTGGGAAGACCCCAATCTAGACAGAATTTATCAAACCAGGTAGTGCATGAGAAGCCTGTTGCCTAATTTTTGTAACTTACCTTAGCACAGTTAAGTAATGCTGGTGTGCAAACAGCTACGTCTTCTATCAATTAGTTTCTAAAGTGGTGGGGGAAGGTTAATGAATTGCAGAGTTATACGGAAAAAGAAAGTGAGATTACTGAATTCAGTATTATGGGCGCTCAAACTTCAGTTTTGTTTCAGACCAGAAACTTCTGTGCATCTGCTATAGCCAAATGTCAGTCATATCCAGGTTGAATGGGAAGAACTGGGCCTACCAGAGCACCCAACCCATGAGAGGTGGAGCTCCATCAACTCCCCGCAGTGACCAGCAACGCAGACGGCCAGGATTTCAGTGACAATGACAGGATTTCTCCTCTTAAAATCACTGGCAAAACCTCATTTTGATAGAAAGCAGGAACACCATCAGGCTCAAGGAACTTTATTTAGACAAACTATGTTTAAAATTACATGAAAACCAGAATCAAAATTTTCAGTGGATGTAAGCCGTTGTTCAAGGGAGTGGAAAATCTAGCCGTTCACTGAAATGAAGGACAGATGCATGATAGCTAAAACTCCGTGAAATACTCTGCAAATCTATGGATATATATTAGCAACAGAATAAAACACTCCCCTCCAACTTCTGACAAAACTGAAAACATGGAAACAAAGATGTTAGTTAAACAACCCCCTTCTGGAAGAATGCTAATTAACTTTTATAGGTTACATTTTCTTGATATACCGAAATCAAAATGACACAGCCATTTGTTTTCCCTGGCAAAGTCATGCACATCACTGATTATTCAGGTTTTGAAAACTGTGTATAATACATACTACCACCTACACAACAGCACAACGCTGACATTTCAGCACAGAACATGTTGAAGCAGTATTTCTGTACTGGAAAAAAAGAACAACTAACAAAGACATTTCCTAGAAGGTATCCATCGAAGAGAAGAGAATAATGTATAAAACATGGGCCTTTTCTTGAGAGCCTGAGGTTACAGATGCCTTTTACACCACATCATGTTCCCAACATAACAAATCTGGCAGAAGCACCAGGTTGAAAAATGGAAAGCAATTTCATTTTGATTTTGTAGAGCAAAAAAGACTTATCAACTTCTTGCAGTAATTTTTGTGAAGCAGAGTACGTTTAGGAGAATTACAAACAAGTTGCCCTAACTTCTCTGTTCCATATTCTTTCTGACTTTAAAAATGTATTAATTACAATTAAGTCACCCCTTTTAATAAGCTAAGATAAAATGACTGTATTCTTAATAGTACGTCAACCATCTTCTGTTATTCCTGCTTGTGAGAGAGTCTCTACTTTTCATCCATGAGAAAATCCAAATGATCCTACCTAATTGTACATGAGTTCCACCCAGATAACATTCTAATTACTCAGGAAAAAAATGGACAGAGCCTCTTTATATAATAGGATGCTCCCTGCTGAGCAGGGGAAGTGCTCCGTGCTCTGCAGGATCCAGATTTACTGGGTATCATCCAAATCCCAGCTGTAAATGGGTGACTTGAGCGAAGCCAGCAAAGCTCATCAGTCCAAAAAATGGTGCAAAGGAGATAAAAACCAGGCTGGTCCTCACGGCACTCTTGGCAATAGCAGGTGAGGAACAAGCTATGCTTTCTAAGCACAGGTGTATGCAAAGTGCTTTCACACACAAAGCAAAGAAACATGGTAAATGACCCAGACCAGGAATGCCAAGTCTGGACTGACTTCTATCTGAGTTCTTGACCAATCAGTCTGTAAAAAGAGGTTAAAATTTCTGACAACGCTACTTGACTGTGCAAAAATAAACTGAATTTTTCCATGAACTCAACATTTTTATTTCAGTGAGATATTGTCAAAATAATAGTGATTTGAGCCCCAGTGTGGCTCCATCACTGCAGGCACGGAGTGAAGATGACCTGCTGGTACCAACCAGCAGCACAGCGAACCACAAATGACATGATTTAGGGATCATTGGTACAACACACACAGCAGGCACCCAGCACTGCCAGACCTGCAGCAGCACGGGCACCCGGGGGGTCAAACCACAAATGTAAAGAACGCCAAAGACTGGTAACAGTTTGGTTCCTTTAACACCTTTTTTTGTTTGGTTTGTTTGTTTGTTTTAAAAAAAAAAAAGGAAAGGGAAAAATGCAAGCTCAGAGGATTGTAAGTGAACTAGTGAACTCAGAAAACACTTTATCTTCAACACATTAATAAGCAACAAACTCACTTTAAGGAGATTTTTAAGGAGTTTTAAGGCTTTGTTTTCAGTTTCATCCAAAGACCTCCAAGTGCCTGAATTGATGACAAATGGTAATTGATTCTAAAGAAAATGGCAACCAGCATAAATCAGTTTGAAGCAAAAAAGAGATCTTTTCCTTTTTTTTTTTCTTTTAAAAGTTATCGATAGTCAGAAAGCTGTAGGCTGACAAGACCTATGTATTAGCATTATTGAGAAGACATGCATCATGAAACATTTATCAATTTAGCTAAGTTTAATTTTTGACACAAACAGTACAGCTAAATGACTGTAAAGCTTAAATCAAAGTAAGAAACTTGAATAGTATCTTCAGCAGTTAAACCAGAGTTAAAGTAAAGAGAGGTGTATGCAAGGTGCTTTCACACAAAGCAAAGAAACATGGTAGATGACCCAGACCAGGAATGCCAAATCTGGACTGACTTTTCACTGAACTCTTGACCAATCAGTCTGTAAAAAGAGATTAAAATTTCTGACAACGCTACATGACTGTGCAAAAATAAACTGAATTTTTCCACCCAGGCTGGTCCTCACAACACTCCTGGCAATAGCAGGTGAGGAACAAGCTATGCTTTCTAAGCACAGGTGTATGCAAAGTGCTTTCACACACAAAGCAAAGAAACATGGTAAATGACCCAGACCAGGAATGCCAAGTCTGGACTGACTTCTATCTGAGTTCTTGACCAATCAGTCTGTAAAAAGAGGTTAAAATTTCTGACAACGCTACTTGACTGTGCAAAAATAAACTGAATTTTTCCATGAACTCAACATTTTTATTTCAGTGAGATATTGTCAAAATAATAGTGATTTGAGCCCCAGTGTGGCTCCATCACTGCAGGCACGGAGTGAAGATGACCTGCTGGTACCAACCAGCAGCACAGCGAACCACAAATGACATGATTTAGGGATCATTGGTACAACACACACAGCAGGCACCCAGCACTGCCAGACCTGCAGCAGCACGGGCACCCGGGGGGTCAAACCACAAATGTAAAGAACGCCAAAGACTGGTAACAGTTTGGTTCCTTTAACACCTTTTTTTGTTTGGTTTGTTTGTTTGTTTTAAAAAAAAAAAAGGAAAGGGAAAAATGCAAGCTCAGAGGATTGTAAGTGAACTAGTGAACTCAGAAAACACTTTATCTTCAACACATTAATAAGCAACAAACTCACTTTAAGGAGATTTTTAAGGAGTTTTAAGGCTTTGTTTTCAGTTTCATCCAAAGACCTCCAAGTGCCTGAATTGATGACAAATGGTAATTGATTCTAAAGAAAATGGCAACCAGCATAAATCAGTTTGAAGCAAAAAAGAGATCTTTTCCTTTTTTTTTTTCTTTTAAAAGTTATCGATAGTCAGAAAGCTGTAGGCTGACAAGACCTATGTATTAGCATTATTGAGAAGACATGCATCATGAAACATTTATCAATTTAGCTAAGTTTAATTTTTGACACAAACAGTACAGCTAAATGACTGTAAAGCTTAAATCAAAGTAAGAAACTTGAATAGTATCTTCAGCAGTTAAACCAGAGTTAAAGTAAAATTACTTAATTATAAGCATCCATAGTGTATCAGTTGTCATTAATTAGTATACTAAGATTGCAGGAACATTTGAATCTGGTAGCAACCCAAGAATGGTTGGGATTTTCTACCATTCTCCTCTTATGAGCTCTCTTTGTTTCCTTCCCAAAGTTTTGTTACCTGTTATACCTCAATTAAACTGCCTACCCTACACCTTTTCCATCATAGACCTGGGAGTTACCTTCCCATTTGTTTACAGCCCTCATTGATTTAGGAAATACTGCCTAGCTAAAAAAAGAACTATTTTAAAGTTGAAGTAGAATCTGCCATTTCAGGATTGAACATCAGGATTAGGAGAAGTGATACTCCAGATGTTAAGGAAAAAACAGAGAAGAGGACTGACACTCTACTAGCTGCTGAGGCAAACGTCCTTTCGTTAGACTGACACTCTGCTAGCTGCTGAGGCAAATGTCCTTTCGTTTGAAAAAAATTAATAAAGCTCAGTGTGGCTTCTATGTATTAGCATTATTGAGAAGACATGCATCATGAAACATTTATCAATTTAGCTAAGTTTAATTTTTGACACAAACAGTACAGCTAAATGACTGTAAAGCTTACATCAAAACAAGAAACTTGAATAGTATCTTCAGCAGTTAAACCAGAGTTAAAGTAAAATTACTTAATTATAAGCATCCATAGTGTATCAGTTGTCATTAATTAGTATACTAAGATTGCAGGAACATTTGAATCTGGTAGCAACCCAAGAATGGTTGGGATTTTCTACCATTCTCCTCTTATGAGCTCTCTTTGTTTCCTTCCCAAAGTTTTGTTACCTGTTATACCTCAATTAAACTGCCTACCCTACACCTTTTCCATCATAGACCTGGGAGTTACCTTCCCATTTGTTTACAGCCCTCATTGATTTAGGAAATACTGCCTAGCTAAAAAAAGAACTATTTTAAAGTTGAGTAGAATCTGCCAATTCAGGATTAAACATCAGGATTAGGAGAAGTGATACTCCAGATGTTAAGGAAAAAACAGAGAAGAAGACTGACACTCTGCTAGCTGCTGAGGCAAACGTCCTTTCGTTTGAAAAAAATTAATAAAGCTCAGTGTGGCTTCTTCTGTGGGGTAGGACAAGAACCACTTCCCAGTACAGGGTCCTGTCACACACTCTGAGTGTACACTGGGATTTCCCCCAGCCTTCCTTCCTTCTCCCCCCACAGCTGGTTTCTATGGGAAGGAAGACATGCATGGGCCAACCACATCCTGGGCTGCATCAAAAGGTGCATTGCTAGCAGGTCCAGAGAGGTGATTCTTCTGCTTTACTCTGCTCTGGTGAGACCTCACCTGGAGTATTGTGTGCAGGTCTGGAGCCCTCAGTAGAGGAAGGACATGGACCTGATGGAGCAGGTCCAGAAGAGGGCCACAAGGATGATCAGGAGGTTGAAGCACCTCTGCTACAAGGACAGGCTGAGGGAGCTGGGGTTGTTCAGCCTGGAGAAGAGGAGGCTCCGGGGAGACCTAATAGCAGCCTTCCAGTACCTGAGGGGGCCTACAGGAAGGCTGGGGAGAGCCCGTTTACAAAGGCTTGCAGTGACAGGACGAGAGGAAATGGCATTAAACTGGAGATTGGAGATTAGATTAGATTTAGATTGGAGATTAGGAGAAAGTTCTTTACTGTGAGGGTGGTGGAGCACTGGAACAGGTTGCCCATGGAGGTGGTTGAGGCCCCATCCCTGGAGATATTCAAGGAGAGGCTTGACAAGGCCCTGGGCAACCTGGTCTAGTTGGGGGTGTCCCTGCTGGCTGCGGGGAGGTCGGACTAGATGGTCTTTGGAGGTCCCTTCCAGCCTGGACAATTCTATGATTTTATGTTTCACAACAGAAAAAGGCCATCATTTTTACTACACACAACACATATTTTTTTTTTGTACTAGAAGGAACTATCTTGCATTAAAGTGACCAGAAGAAATTCTTAAAAATTCAGTGATAATCAACTGCAGCCAGCTCAGTGCAGCTCAAGGCTACCAGAGGAGCTTCTCACAGGATAATTCACTCACAAACTGGCACTAAAGTGACCGGAAGAAATTCTTAAAAATTCAGTGATAACCAACTGCAGCCAGCTCTATGCAGCTCAAGGCTACCAGAGGAGCTTCTCACGGGATAATTCACTCACAAACTGATAGAATCATAGAATGGTTCAGGTTAGAAGGGACCATAAAGACCATCTAGTTCCAACCCCCCTGCTATAGGTAGGGACACCTCCCATTAGACCAGGTTTCCTCAAAGCCCCATCCAGCCTGGCCTTGAAACTCAGGGGGGGTTTTGTTAAAGTAGTACTATCTCAGTTTCCAGATGTCCAAAACAAACAAAAAAATACTACAATGTCACAAAATCTTCGTGGCTCAAAAGCCACTTTGCCACTTTTGATGACTATGTGATTAGTTTTGTCATCACAATTAAAGAAAATTCACATCCTCTCTGGTCCACAGCTGGAGGACAGAAGCCCTTCCCAAAACAAACAAAAAATACTATAATGTCACCAAATCTTTGTGGCTCAAAAGCCACTTTGCCACTTTTAATGACTATGTGATTAGTTTTGTCATAACAATTAAAGAAAATTTACATCCTATCTGGTCCACAGCTGGAGGACAGAAGCCCTTGACTGTTTTCTGCATCTTGTTGCTTACAAATGAAAATGACTCTAAAGGCTCCAGCCTCCTCAACCACTGAAACAGAATCCTTTTGCTTTGTAGAAGTCAAGAGGATTACACCTCCCCATCTTTTTTTACAGAAGGAGAATAAGCTTCAGATTGCTATTAAAGGGTTAGTATCCCAGTGGGAAACAGGGATCGGACTCGTCAGCAGATGTGGTTAAGCACAAGCGTGCCAGTTGATGGAAAGGAAAATAAGGGGTGGGTTTAGCAGAAGACAGTGAGCGTGCCAACCCTGGTTAGCCACACGCAGCTGCTAGCATTACAGCTCCAGGAAGAAGTTTGAGAGACAAGACACTCTTTCACAGTGTTAAAAATGTGGAAAAAAAAAAAGGCTTGCTTCATGATCAGGGCCATGTGGCCACTATAGTTTTATGCAATCCATACAGTTCAAATATATGTAATATTGCATAGGAAAGGAAACCTAGAATCAGCCCCAGCCTTTTAAGCTGTCAACCAACGTGTGTAATTGGATGGAAGTGAAAGTACTATTTTTAAATAATCTCAGTTACCAACAAGAAGTGGCCTCATCCTCTACAAACTTTTAGGCGATTAAAATTGCATTCCAGATACTGAATTGTAAACTCTTCACAAATCAATGAATAAAGGCATTTTAACTGTGTCAAAACTGAGCATTGACATTCTGTTCAAAGCATAAAATTAGTACCACATTTTTCTCCCCAGGAATTAGTAGCACTAAGGTGAGGAAATACAACTGTATATTCTTATCACACCATCAAACCAGAAATTCACGTTTGCCTCAGAAAGAAAGTGCTGACCTGTCAAAAAAAACTTGAACTTCTGCTCAACTTAGAAGCACAAGTCCCACTAAATTCAGAGTCTGTGCAAAGGCTTAAAATGAAGCCATTGCTTCAGTAATCCACTGAATCACAACATAAGGGAACTCTTACAAACCCCAACTGTACTTGCAGGCTGAGATTTGGGGTTGTTCAGCTTGGAGAAGGCTCCAGGGAGACCTTATTGCGACCTTTCAGTACTTAACAGGTGCCACCAGGAAATATGGGGACAAACTTTTTAGCAGGGCCTGTTGCAATAGGACAAGGGGTAATGGTTTTAAACTAAAAGAAGGTGGATTTAGACTGGATATAAGGCAGAATTCTTTTACAATGAGGGTGGGAAACACTGGAACAGGTTGCTCAGAGAGATGGTAGATGCCCCATCCCTGGTAACATTCAAGGTCAGGTTGGACGGGGCTCTGGGCACCTGATCTAGTTGAAGATGTCCTTGCTCATGGGTCAGGGGTTGGACTAGATGATCTTCAAAGGCCCCTTCCAACCCAAACTATTCTGTGATTCTAGGATCCTTTACAGGGTGAAGTAAGTCACCATGTAAAGACAGTGAGATGGTGAAGGCAAGGTCCAGCAGAAGCAAAGAACTCATGCATGGTCAGGCTGCATGTCTTTAGCATCAAGATTTCCACTCCTTCCTGTGTTGCCTCGTCTGTCCTGCTCATCAGTAAATGCCACGTGAGGAAACATGCCTCGAACAGACTCACTAAGCTATTTCCTCAACCAGAAAGAGCTACTACAGCAATCCTCTTGCCCCCCAAGTACTACTGCCCCAGGGCTTTTCCAGGCACAGCTATGTTAGTGAGAAGAGGGACAAATCACAACCCCTTCTAACCTGGCCAGGTTGGCAAAACTCTGTCAGTGTTTAAAATATCACTGAGAAATTCAGTGACTGTGACTCTCCCAAAATGATTCTTAACTACCGTGTATTTTCATCCTGCAGAGTGAAAATGCAAACCACTCGCTGTAACAAAATCCAAAGCCATTTCTTGGTGGAAGCAGGACCAGAGAACAGATCTCTTCCCTTTTCAAAAGCTCAAAGCACCAGGATTTGCTGTGATTTTGAACAGATTTTCTTATGCAAAAGTATTTCAGTTGTTACTGAATCACAAAAGTGCTAAATCTACACACACAACTTACAGAAGAGATTAATTTTTTTGGCTGTCTGATAAAGCTGAAGCCACCGCAGAAGCTCTATGGTGTGAGTAAATATCTAAGGTAAAACCCTGGGCTTGCTGAAACTAATGGAAAACCTCAACTGTCTAAAGTAAGGCCAAAAACTCATGCTGAACACTGTCTGCAATAATACAAAGTTTGATAAGGCTCTGTTATCATTCATTAACTGCTTTAATATAAGATCGAAATAATTAGAAGCCTAAAGGTTAGAAAACACCAGCTGTAGTAGATATTTTATCAGAAGGAGGATAAAAAACAGTAAAAAACAAAAGGGACTTGAGATAAAGAAAGAAAACGCTAGACTGAATGACAGAGAAACTGCCAGAAAAATCAGGGAAGACTTAAATGCACTAATTTTTTACTCTGTCTAAAACTGTTGAAAATCAGTTTGATCAGCCAGTCAAGAAGATTACGCTGGTGTCAGGGCAATGACAGAATTATATAAATGAAGAGAATAGTGACGGCTCTAATCCCTTCCCCGGGTGAAGGAAGGAGTCCTGCAGAAGGCAGGTGTTGAGGGAAAGACAAGAAGCTTTCAAGCCACTCTTGACCGAGTTGAAGATAAGAAGGGACTACAGCGTAGCTCAAGGGCAAAGTTTCAAGCTAGACAAAAAAAAAATAATAAAATCCCAGTATATCTTGATTTAACATAAGCCTACTGAAATTCATAAGCATCAATAATTCAATGGCTCAGTAAATTCCATTAGGATTCATTGTACATTTTCTCCAAAAGCCAGAGCACAGGTCTACCTGGGCTTCATGGCTGCATCCTCCTAGGTACGTTCAACTAACAGTTGCCTAGGTCTACCTGGGCCTCATGGAGGCTGTGTCCTCCTAGGTACGTTCAACTAACAGTTGCCATCTTATGCTTGGGTCTTGAAATCCATTCCATCATATTTTCTTAGGAAGTTCTTTCATTCTCCTTACTGCTGACTGGAGATGCACTCCATCACAACCTGCTTTCGGGTTCCATCCCATCAATTGAGAAATAAATCCCACCCAAGGAGAACAGAGGGGAAATAAAGGGCAATTAGAGGCACCGGTCGTTAAGGAGTCACTCACATCTGCTGACAGCTATGTTCAGGATCCAGGCAGAATTGCCAGGTGACTTACCAACAAAAGCGCTTCATTTTTTTATTGTCATTTTGTCTACGGAAAATCCCCTTACAGGTTCCAGCGTGTTAAAAGCAATTAGCAAAACCCACTCAAATGAAACAAAGAAGGGTCTCATTAGCCTAGCTTACCCCCTGAGCAGAGCAATGAGAATTCAGGAGGACAGTTCCTATACAGCGCAGGGAATTCTGTGGACAGTGAAAAAGCAAATTGAGAAATAAGAAAAAAAAAAGAAAAAAGCACTCTAATACCTCGCAGAAAAAAAAGGATGATACAAAATACAAAGCCTGCTGAAAGAGCAAAAAGTGATAAATACAGTCTTTATCCTTTACTGACAAAAATCTAGCATTACACACCAGTCAAACTCTGCAGTCAGGTTATAGTGATTATCAGCAGAATTGCAGTAGGGCCCAAGGACCATATTTATATTACAGAATTTAACTGTCCTGGTTGCTTTCCATATACACCTTTTGGTTTTGAGAAATTTAGTTTGTTTTTTTTTCATATGGTTTTGAGAAATTTAGCAAGCAAAGTCATGTTTATTGAGGCTGTTTCAACCAGCCCAGTCTTGGAAAATGAGAGGTCCATATTCTGTACCGATTTGAAGAAAAATTTATACTTTGCTAGACAATTAACTGATCTGTCCCTTCCACAATTTCAAGAAATGAACTGACTGCAGGAAAGTCTTTCTACTGCCTTGCTGTCTCTAAGGAGATGATTTGATATTTACTGCAAAAAGTAAAAAGAAGCATCTGATAGAGCAGGGCTGAATCTGTAGCTGCATCTGGTCGGTGTGCCTGGGACTAAATAGGACACCAGGGGTACAAATGGTTATGGGTGGGAACAGCAGGGATTTTGTCACCTTGGGTCCTGCCCATGAAGAACAGCTCTGGGGGACGGTGATTTCCATCTTCCTGCAGTCTTTCACTGAAAACTGAGTCCAGTGTGACATCTTCAATTCAATGGCTGAAGGATTAAAACCATATCTCTATTGGACAAAGCTAACACCATGAATTACCTACAAAGTTAAGAATATAAGCACACGTGTTTGGTTTTTTTTTTTCACTTGGTCTGATGACATTTCATGTGTTTGTTTTTTTTTTTTTTCACTTGGTCTGATGACATTTCAAATAAGCACATTATATTTCTGCTGAAAATAAGGACCAACGTCTCCAACTTTGCAGTCTTTCACTGAAAACTGAGTCCAGTGTGACATCTTCAATTCAATGGCTGAAGGATTAAAACCATATCTCTATTGGACAAAGCTAACACCATGAATTACCTACAAAGTTAAGAATATAAGCACACGTGTTTGGTTTTTTTTTTTCACTTGGTCTGATGACATTTCAAATAAGCACATTATATTTCTGCTGAAAATAATTACAAGAAAAATCTTCCTGGGCTTTCATTTTGATGAAATCAACCTTACGCTACAGTTGAAGTTGCTTCATCCCTCACATTCCTGTTGCATACAGTGCATTTGGGTCTCTGGAACTGCTGAAACTCAATTTGGAGGCATGAGATCACACACATCCCTCACTCTGAACAATAGTCTCAGATGTATTAATAATAACAAGTTACACAGAAAAAATATGAATAGTGCAAAACAAACAAGATTTTTTTAATGTCTCAGCAAAAAAAAAAAAAAGAAGCATTGGTTCAACTGGTCCCATGTGAATTATTTTTATAGCCTTGGTTAAAAAAATTGGCTGCTCTTCTCGTTTTCCCCAAAAAGAAGCAAGCAGTCATGCAGGGCAGAGACTCCAGAGCAGCAGCAAGCAGTATAGATACATTGGTCCACCCAGGTGTTCTTGGGGTGGAGAGAAAGGAAAGACGTCAAGCTGTTTCAGTCCATACTAACTTGCCATTGAGGCACAATTAAAGGTGAGTCTGACGAGCTTGCCTGCAGCTTCAAGCAGGTATTTATTTGCAACAGCAGCATTCAATACTTTGAACAGGAGGTGGCCTTGTTTGTCAGTTTTGGATGCCGTCTAAGGCCATCTTTCATCACTTTTAATTAAATCTTTTCAATGTTTAAAAGGACACACGCATCCACTTACGAGACTGAATTCACCCCACTTTCTTAAAGCAAAGACAGAATGGTAAGAACAACCAACGGGATAACACTGGATTACCCATCACTCAAATTCAAAAATAAACCAAAGGCAGGACATCTTTCTACGCACAATTTCAAGCACAATTGTGTTCAACCACAATTTAAGGTAGCTGAGGCAGGAGATGCTGCAATGGCCTAGACTATGCAGGAGGTAAGACTGGATGGGTCACAACCACTGTGATTTACTGGACATCTCTTCCTGAGGGCAAAACATGAAGAAGGTATGTCCTCCTTCTGCACGCGAGATCACAAAGCCAGAAGCCTGAACTTTCTTTTAAGCCCATCAGATCTCAGCATTGTCTATTTTTGCTTCTTACCACCGCAGAGCCAATAGTAGCGGCGTGCACAGTTTTATTTTAAAGTCTTCATAACAACAGGTTTTCAAGGCTCTAAATTTATTATAGCTGATGCAGTTCTCTCTGAGGAAGTCCACAGGTTATGAAAAAAATACCTTCTCTCGTAACATGGTAACATCAAGTAGGACCTAGCAGCATTTTCACTACATAGGAAGCAAGAAACTAAACAGCTTACAGAAAAAAAAATAATTCTGACTCATTCACATATGCAAGAGTTCTTTGAAGCTTAATTACCATTTTTGTATCTTAAAGCAGCAACGCCAGAAATTCAACTGTCTGTTCAACCACAAACCAGACATTGCACAAGCAGCTGTTTCCCAAACCACTGAACACTGACAAACATGGGGAAATTCTCCTGTCCTGCTGTGAACAATTCTGTGTTGCTCCTTAGAAGTGACAGATAATTTAACCTGGCTTTAAAGGATATTACGTGCAAGCTGCTGGGACACAAACTTCAAATTTCCCTCATTTGGTCCTCAGGAGCCCAGGCTCTGAACCTGGTTTGTTGCACATCAGGACCTGGATGTGAACCTCCATCAGCCACATATGCTCTGCTGGCAAGTGTTCCTGAGAAGCCCAAACATCTTTTGTGTACTGTCATGCACTGTAAGCTTAATTTCATTGTCAGATACACACATCTAAGTCCTACTGCTGTTGAACCAGAACATTTCAGGCATGTATTTAGGGTTAAAAAGACCACTGTCTATAAGCCTGCCCTCCCAGTACTTTCATTTTTCCTCTCTGTTTTGCCCGAATATTGATTCTGCTGGTTCATCGTGTTTTACAATTGGTTCTTGGATGACTCCTGAACTGAGAGACCATTTTCAGTTGTGGTAGAGCTACACAGCTGCTCCTTTTTCAACAGGAATCCTGCACGAGCGTTGCAATGCGGGCTCTGGCAAGATTCCTCGCCCTCAGCTGTAGGGCTTGGAAATTTGCTATTTAAGCAAAGGAGTTATTGTTCTGAAAACTAATCTAGACATCTAAAAATCTTTTAAAAGCACTGAAAAAAAAAAAAATCCCATCCAACAAAATAGCAAAAGTGTTCAAAAGGAATAAGGCAGAAACACACGGTCCACTGGAAACATTTTACAAATACTAATACTGAAACAAGAGCAAACCTTCCAGAGAGGCTTTTTCTATCTTAATGAAGTATAAGTCTGAGATGAGTAAATATCACAGATCAATTCCTGAACAACTGAAGGAAAAAATTATAACTTGTCATCAATCCACTGTTTGAGCTATTTTCAGAGAAGCTTCCCAAATGTGACTCCCAAAGCTTCTCACGCTGAAAAACCAGCTGGAGAGAATTAGCAGGGCTATGATCTACCACAGCCCAGAAGCTCTGAAGAAAAGCTATTGCAATCTAAAAACCCATGCCAGCACCGAAGAGGAAAACATGCAGCAGTACTTCCCAGCTAGGGAAGTGGTGACCAAACACTACAGCAGCATCAGTTGAGTGAACCAGCGGTGGAAGCCACTCAAATTATCTCTGAAGAGACACCAACAACTGTCTTTCCTTCAGTAAACACCCTGCTTTGGTCAACTAGATTAAATGAGAGTATTTGAAAATACTTTGATTTTCCTTGGAGCCCTATTAGAAAATTGGAGACCATCCCTTTGAAGCCCACAGAGGCTACGGTATCACACCACGACAAAGGGGCAAGTCCACCCTTCTGCTGGCAGTTGTAGAAAGGGAAAGAGTATAAAAAGACTGACATACTGACTTCTCAGGAGCTTCATTTTAATTACCAATTCTTCATCAATTCTGCCTCCTGTGCTTTAACAGCAGTAGTTGATCTTGTTAAGGAATGCACAGGTTCCTTTGGGGTTTGTTTTTTTAAAGTAATTACTGCCAGAGTTAATAATTGTGAAACTTCTCCATTCTCACACAGTGTTGAAACCATAATTTTTTAATCAATACTACATCACTTTAAGAAGTGACAAAAATGCATTCATTTTCTATGATCATTTTTCCAACATATCATCCAAAAATTTCACATTTTGTTTAATCTTTTTAGGCGAGGCAAGAGACATAAGAATTAGTAATGACCACTCAGAGAAAATCTGGGGATGGGCCGGAAGTAAGGAACTGGGGGGAGGAAAAGAGCAGGCCAGAAAGTTTTTTTGATTTTTCTGCAAATTCACAAGAAATTAGATCAGGAACCACACTCTCTCACAGGCTGCACTCTGCCTTAGCCATCATAGAATGGTTTGGGGTGGAAGGGACCTTAAAATTCATCACTTTCCCACCCCCCTGCCCTGGGCAGGGACACCTCCCACCAGACCAGGTTGCTCCAAGCCCCATCCAGCCTGGCCTTGAACCCCTCCAGGGATGGGGCAGCCACAGCTTCTCTGGGCAACCTCTTCCAGTGTCTCACCACCCCCACAGGAAAGAATTTCTTCCTTAGATCCCCTCTAAATCTCCCTTCTTTCAGTTTAAAATGGTTACCCCTCTTCCTATCACCCCACTCCCTGATCCAGAGTCCCTCCCCATCTCTCCTGGAGCCCCTTTAGGGACTGGAAGGGGCTCTAAGGTCTCATCAGAGCCTTCTCTTCTCCAGGCTGAACAACCCCAGCTCTCTCAGCCTGTCCTTACAGCAGAGGTGCTCCAGCCCTCTGAGCATCTTTGTAGCCTTTCTCTGGACCCGTTCCAACAGGTCCATGTCCTGCTTATAAGTATTTAAAGGCTGGGTTGAGGGAAGATAGAGCCAGACTCTTTTCAGTGGTTCCCAGTGACAGGACGAGGGGCAACGGGCACAAGCTGGAACATGGGAAGTTCCACTCAAATATGAGGAAAATCTTCTTTAGGGGGAGGGTGACAAAGCCCTGGAACAGGCTGCCCAGGGAGGGTGTGGAGTCCCCTTCCCTGGAGATTTTCAGGACCTGCCTTGATGCCGTCCTGAGTGATGTGCTCTGGGCAACCCTGCTTTGGCCGGGGAGTTGGACTAGATGATCTCTAGGTCCCTTCCAACTCTGACAGTTCCGTGATTCCTGTGCTGAGGACTCCAGAGCTGGACACAGTACTCCAAGTGGAGTCTCACTAGAGCAGAGTAGAGATTGATTTATACAAAGGAGAACTCCATGGGTGCAGAGTGAGGCTGTCAGCAAGCAACAAAAGTAGCTTATGACAGACACAGACTCTCTGTCACGTCTCTGGGATGCCATGGACCAGGAAGGAGATGCTTCTCCAACTTCCTGCAATGGATACGAGCCTGCAACGTTCAGCATTGCAATCTGGGTTTGCACTGCAGTGTCAGAAAGGTACAGCCGTGTGACGGAGAGGACACTCCTCTAACATCCCATTTTAGCTTAATTTTCTTTGTCTGTTCATCTTTCATGTGCCTCCACGGGGCCTGAGCTGGGCACCCTGTCAGGACAGGGTGCAATACTCTCCCAAATCAACAAGGATGCATCTGTTGCATTCAGCTAGAACCTCCTACTGTCAGGTCTGCAGTACGAGGGAGAACATTTTTTTTGGAGAACATTTTTTTTTTAAAGAACATCAGAATATTGCTTAGGAAACTGCAAGATTTAATCACGAGAAGCACAACCATAGCATTTTTCTGCCGATTTGAATTACGAATAGAAAGTACGAGCAGTTAAGAGGAAACAAGATATGTTCTATACAAGAGCCAAGATTTTTTTTTCCTGACATGTGCCAAACAAGGAGAAGAAACAGAAGAATCTGGCACCATTAAAAACAGTTTGTGGAGAAAGGAACTGAATATCTACAGCCAAGCTCCATGTGGTTTGTAAAGAGGAAACTTTTGTTTTATGGGACTCTCAGTCAGCCAAAATTCTCCCAGACGGCGTGCAAATGGATATTAGCCTAAAAGCCTACACGCATCTTGTAGAAGGATCAGTAAAATGGTGGGGAAAGAAAAGGAACACTACTGAAGTTTTAAATCAGAATTCAAAATCTGCCTCATGGTTGAAAAAGTTAGTTTACCAGACAGCTATAATGTCATATATGGTAAGCGTGTTGGAAAGGGAAAGCAGCAAGTTAAAGCACAAAACTAGAAGTCAGGAAAACGAGTTCCAATCCTGGCTCCACTACCAAGTAGCTCTATAAAACTTGGATAAAAGAGAAAAAGACTGCCAACTTCAATGTGAGATTTTCCTTAACTTCACATAGTGTATTAACATTGCACGTATGCTGTTTCTTTTAGCTTCTGTATTTCCCCCGCTGCCTGGCATTACTATGCACTAAGGCAAGGAAGTGACTAGAGGGAGTACTGAGAACAGTTGTGTTACTACACCAAAACAAGCTCTGCCCAACTTCTTAATCAACATACTTGACTAAAAAAATCCCAAAAGACTTCATACAGGACTGTAGTTCTCGTAACTGAGCAAAACATCGCAGTGGCTGACATGATCCACCAGCTTAGCCAAATATTGTGATAAAATGTAGCATTTCTGCCTTAGAACAGTAACTAGAACTTGTACTTCAGCATACAGGAGAAAGGGAATGGGCAGGCAACACATCCTTGGAACACACTGAGTGGTTGTACCATGGAAGAATTTTTTTCATCTTCTCTGACAGCTATCAGAGAGCCCCATGAGGGATTTGGCTGCGGGATCTGTAAATCAAGAGGAGACCACACTGACCTCCAATTTACAGTGGAGGAACTGAGGCAGAGTCTGCAGGCAAGACCACCACAAGCTAAGGAAGCATCCAAGTCCCTGCATCCCACTGAAGCCACTTCTCACTGGGGGAGTCAGGGGCCTGGGTAGCTTTGTGGGTAGGGACTCCGGTCCGTCCTGCCATCGCCTGACAATGTAGCTCTCCAGTTATGTCACCAACAATTAAAACACATCAGGTGGCAAATTTCACCATTATGCTTAAAGGAGAGGCAGTTCACAGCATCACACAATGATATGGGGTTGGAAGGGACCTCTGGAGATCATCCACTCCAACCCCCTGCCAGAGCAGGGTCACCCAGAGCAGGTCCCACAGGAACGTGTCCAGGTGGGTTTGAATGTCTCCAGAGAAGGAGACTCCACCACCTCTCTGGGCAGCCTCTGCCAGGGCTCTGCCACCCTCACAGGAAAGAAGTTCCTCCTCATGTTTAGATGGAACTTCTTATATTCAAGTTTGTGCCCATTTCCTCTTGTCCCTGGGCACCACTGAAAAAAGCCTGGCCCCATCCTCCTGACACCCACCCTTAATATTTCCTGGAAGAGGATACCAGGATTAAGATTTGCACCTCTGTGTCTTCCTTCACACCAGCCTTTACACATAATGTTTCAGCTCAGATTTGTCAACTAGCGTGCTTTCCTCCTCTAAATATAGTAGTAAGGATGAATCTCATTTTTGAAGCAGTCTGTATTTACTTGGATTTTCCTCAGTCGTAGCTTTAGGACTATCAGCTTGGAGGAGGAGCTGAGGGGTTAATCGTTCAGTACTTTCTGTAAGCCATGTGCATTTGTGTACAGTGCTCTAGATGGATGTTCCATGCTTCATGTTGCACTGGAATAATAAAAAGAGCTGAAAGCGATTCCCTTTAATTCTCGCCCTTTAATTTTATTTCCTCCAAAGAATAACGAATAGCAGAAAGCAAAACCAAGCACTTCAAGGAGAAAAAAATAAAAAAAAAATAAAAAGGCTTTTTTCACAAAAACACTGGAAGGAAAAAAACACTTTAAAGTAAAAACCATTGTATTTTAGTGAGAATCCTGAAGCTAGCAGTTCTTATTGCCACTAAAAATACCTCCACCCACCACACGCATACATTTACCAGGATGGCATCTACTGATGGGTTCTGGATGCTAATTGAGACCAGACCAGGTACAAACTAAAGCTGAACAACCCTCAACAAAGTAGGTCAAGAGAACTGGGAGGGAAGGGAAACTGTTGCTAGGTGGCAGTGTACCTTAAGCAAAGAATACTGTAAATCATAGATTATTGGAAAAGTTGGTTATCTGCTAAAAGAGGTGTCATCTTCAAAGACTTGGTAGGAAGCAGAACCTAAGATGTACATGATACCCAGGCTACATATCAGAAGGATGAGAAGCAGCACTGAAAAAAAAGTAGAAAAAGGAAAAACCGATCTTGAGACGTGCAAGACCTACAACATAATGGCTCTCCAGGTCTATTAGTGCCATAAGAGAACCCAAAAGCCAGTGAACTGAGTCTTGTACATCTTTAGAAGGCTATGGGTTTGCTTGCTTTGTTTTATTTGACCTTCACTAAGCTCTCACTAGAAGAAACAAGCAGAGAAATAAGCTTCCACCACATCTTGGCACAACAGTGAATAGTTGACAGAAAACCCAAGTGTGGTGGTGAGAAAGAAAGGTTTTTTAAGGCTACTTAAGAAACAGAACTGTTACTTTTCTGCCTTAAACAGTTTCAGTCTTCAGTCCTAACCTTTTCAGAATGGAGTAAGAGTGGACATTGACATTTAACAAAAGGAAGTCAGGAAAAATGCATGCACTCCCCAGGACTCCAACCAAGAGGATGGAGAAAAAGGCCTGTGTACAAAGCCAAGGTAAGAAGGGAGAGGCCAGATTTTTCTGGTATCCTTCTATCTGTCCTTCCTGATGTTCCCTCCAACAGAAAACTACCTTAACATATTGCCTAAATTAGCAGAAGTGGTAAAAAAGACAGGCTGATGACATCTTGTGAACTACAATTCGCTTGGTAAGAGAGCTGTTAGCAAGCTCACAGCTTGTCACAGAGAAGGATAAGATGTTCTTGAAGGCAAAGACGAAATCTATATTCTTTCAACATTATCTATCTGGGTTCAAGAGAGCAATTTTTTGGAAAAAGTATCTTAGATGAATGCGATTGTATAGATTGGAGGTATTTTAGAGGACAGAATTAAAGGGAAAAATGAAAGACACTTTGCTCCAACAAGGCTTTAACTAGGCCATAAAGGCCATAGCAAAATCTTTTCTGAGATATTTATCAATTCTTCCTATGTTGACTTTAATCTACAAACATACTGCTCAAGATTTTTTTTATACCATGTTCTGACACATTAGAAACTGGTCATAAATAATACATTAGAAAGTATGTGCGCTGTCTAAGCCAGCATGGGAATTCCTATACTGCTGCACAGTAAAACCCACCCAGGTTACACGTGCCGTATATTGTATCGTTCCTCACAAGCAATCTTCACTGTGAAGCCCATCACAATAATTACAATACCAACCTTACTAAACTATAGACCTGCCAAGGGAATAATTTTTGAAACCCTCTTCATCAGTGTAGCTCACAAAGGACGTGTGTTAACATTCCAAGCAGACATAAAATCTCTCATGAGTATTTCCAGGTCGGGTCTGTATCTTCTTTATCTGACAAGCCTTGAGATGCAAACCTCAGGACTGCAGGATCCAATATCAAGGGATAAATACGGATGCAACATCTTTGTTTGGCTTTTCTCCGCTGTCCCCTTCCCCAAAGCCAGTGGTTTTAATTTGTGGTCAGCCTGAGCCTCTTCCTCTTCCTCTCCACCCCACAAGGAGGTAGATAGAGAGCGTCCCAGCCTTGGCTCCAAAGTGTTGGTTACAATTTGTGGTCACTTTCAGTCATGGACACTCAATCATAGAATGGTTAGAATTGGAAGGGACCTTAAAATTCATAAAGTTCTAACCCCCCTGCCCTGGGAAGGGACACCTCCCCCCAGACCAGGTTGCTCCAAGCCCCATCCAGCCTGGCCTTGAACCCCTCCAGGGATGGGGCAGCCACAGCTTCTCTGGGCAACCTCTTCCAGTGTCTCACCACCCCCACAGGAAAGAATTTCTTCCCAAGATCTAATCTAAATCTCCCCTCTTTCAGTTTAAAATCATTACCCCTCTTCCTATCGCACCACTCCCTGATCCAAGAGTCCCTCTCCATCTCTCCTGTAGCCCCCTTTAGGTACTGCAATAAAGACCAGCAACCAAAAATAAGCATCAACTTGAGTAAGAGAAAGTGGAATAGGCTCACACCTAAAGGAGCCAATCCCTGTTGATGTCAAGGGCCCTTCCCTGACTCGGGCAGCGTTCCTGCTGGAAGATGAGCAGGAGTCAGGTTCACCTGCCATCTCCACCTCCTGCTCCATGAGACCTCACAGCTCATGGAAAAACAGTGTGAAAACAAACAAAAAAACCCTAAACATAAAAAACATAAAGCTGGGGCTGACAGTCATTTTATGAAGACAAAAGAGAGTAATCTGTACAGTCCCCAGGCTAGGAAGTGATCAGGTTTTGCCACAGCAGAAACAATCCCATGCAGTGGCACAAAGGAGAAAACACATTTCCATTCTCTCTATGGAGAAAACACATTCCCCAGCAAAAAGTCTAGAGAGGCTTTTTCTTCGTTAACCAGTAAGAGGGAGATCTTTCTGCAGCATACAGAAGGCAACGAGCCTCACTTGACATTGAAGTTTAACTCAAAATAAAATTTTCTGTGATTAAGGAAACTTTTGTTCTACTTCTGTTTCTTCGCCATCTGTGATACGAAACCTGGCAAAGACTCCAATTAGTTTCCTTTGTGTTATTACTGCCACCAGCACTCGAATGATAAACATTTATACGAAAGGAAATTCCTCTTCCTTTCCTTGCTGTCTCCTACAAGCAGATGAAAACCTGCACTGAACTCACCCTGAAACCTGGGTACACCAGATTACACCAACCACGCTACACAAAAAGGCAACAGCAGATCATAGAATTGTCTAGGTTGGAAGGGACCTTTAAGATCATCTAGTCCAACCATCAACCCAACTCTGATAAAAACAAAACCCCACATCTCTAAACCATGTCACCAAAAGCGACACACTAAAAGATTAAGTCAATCCAACACCCCTTCTGACAAATCTTTTCTCCAGTAAGGACCACTCAAGCCTGAGAGAAGGCGAAGCAGAAGCACCTCACACCAAGAAAGGAGAAATCCTGCAACATCTGCTTAAGGAACATCAGGGATGGATTTGGGGAGTTTTCTTCTCTGGGATATACAAACCCTCATTAAGGTTCTCAGAGCCACACAGGTGGCTGTGCTTCGCCTCAGCCAGGCGGGACAGAGCAAAATAAACTTACCGAAACCTGAAGAGCAAGTGTATAAATAAGCATGTAAACACACTTAATGGTGTGTATTTACTAACTTAAACTCTTCATTTATGTATACACACATTCGTCTACTGTTGCAATCCTAGATGGAACCCACGCATAGTTGTGGTTAAGATGTTAAATTTGATTATTCTGGCAAAGTTTATTTTGTTACCTTAAACACACCAATCCCCTTACACAGAGTTTGCACACTGGTACAAGCATACACCAGGATTAAGGCAATACGTTAATTTCTATAAACATAGATGCATAGGTGAAGTAGCAACATTTTTTTTCCACCTCAGGCAAGCTCTACAAAACCAGAATTGCTCGTGTTTCTGTCCAAATGGGTATGATCCATGACCAGGAGTACAACCTTGACTTTGGCATTCATTCAGGCAGTAATTTGCCAACAGCCCCTATGTCGAAAGGTTCCCAAATGGGTTTTGTGGATTCCTGAGAGGGGGCAATTAGATTCAAACAGAAGAAAGGGAAAGAAGAAATCTGACACATGGAGGACACATGGGGATGGATAAACAGATAAGTCAGATAAGGAAGGGGAGTTCACAAACTCGCACCAAACCTGAGGAGCAGGAACCAAGCCTTATCCCCATTTTTTTAATGCACTGCAGCCTCAGCATGGCTTTTCTTCCTGCTGCTATGCACCTCTCAAGACCATGCACAGGTTTTTTTTCTTCCCTTTTGCTAAATATACCAAAATAATTACACATTTTACTGGAGCAGGACAACGCTTCTACACCAGCAATTTGTGCTGAGGACTGCACTACAGAGGTCATTGGGGTTTTCCACTTTTATTTCCATTTGCTTGCATGATGGTACTTTGTACACTTCTTTGAGAAGCAACGCAGGATTTAAAGAAGTTGTTTATTAATTGAACAGCAGTTTGGCTTTTTGGGCAAGACAATATGCCTTCTTGCTGGATAATATCTTTCTGTTGGGGAACAAATATCCCTATAGACTCTAAAGAGCTGACTTAAAAAGCTCCACAGGCATGAGGGTTATGAAAACAGCTCAAAATAAGTTCTTTTGACTCTTTTTGCCTGCCACTCACATTTGGTTGAAAACTTTACAGCAAGAGCTTTGTCCGTTTCCATATTCAAAAATTCAGCCCATTAAAATTTCGCTAGAATTTCTACTAATCACAGGCACAATTTTATAATATGGCCAAACCAGTACAACAGCTTCTAGCCCTAAAATGACACACAGTCCCATTTGGCCTGACTCTTGTCCTCACTGATGCTCTCTTGTTTTCTGTGCTGACCTCCTTTAGGGAGCTAAAGTTGCAGAAAACTAAGCCCACAAAAATAATTAAATAAATAAATAGTTTTTTACTGGTTTAACTCCGAGAACCAGCTCAAAGGGGGTCAGATAAGCAGCAGGGAGGAGAAGGAACAACCAGTCCAGCACAAAACATGAAACCACATCCCAAACTACTCTGTCCAGTAGTTTGTTTTATGGGATGACCCCACTTGAACACTGGGATGGATGTCTTCCGCTTAAGCGATGGATGACTCCCACTTAAGGGATTAATTGGGCGCTGTAACTCAAATAACACTAATAATGGTTCCAAAACATACCTAATAGAAATTATCTGTCTCTGTTTACAGTCAGTGACCAGATTGCCTTTTGGGATCAAACCCAAGAATTTTCACTGTTTTTTCCTCTGTTGCTTGATTCCTTCTATATATGGTCCCAAAGTTAGGGTTAGTGCTCTAAAAGCTGCCAGACTAACTTTCTGACTCTTTTTTAGAGGCTAGTACTGCAATTTTTTTTTGCATCTAAATCATAGAATCATAGAATGGTTCAGATTGGAAGGGACCTTAAAGATCATCGACTTCCAACACCCCCCTGCCCTGGGCAGGGACATCTCCCACCGGACCAGGTTTACACCTTCCAAACAAAACTTTCCATGATTAGGAAAAGTAACTGTTTACTACTTAGAATTAAATTTCTTATTTCCTATGTGTTTCATTATGCAATTGAAAAAAAAAAAAAAAAAAGTAAAAATAAGCAAGCACATCAGTGAACACAGCTCCCTCCCCTTCTTCACTCCTCCTCCACCAATTCTTCACACAGATTTATCCATCAGCAGCCCAACAGAACATTGAAGAACACCAAGTAGTGGCCACACAAGCGAAAAATACCCAGGAAAAGGTTTAGGATGTAGAAAGGGGTGTTGTTCAGGAAGAGTAGTTCCAGACAAGTTCTTCTTTCTCCCCAAAACCCTGCAACTTAGTGTCCCAACATACATGTGTATCCACTGTGAAGCTACACGTGTATCTTCTGTGAAGATCGTTGAAAGAAACTAAAGGCAACACTGTAAGAGACGGGAACCAAAGTCACCGAAATGCCCATGACCATGACTCTGGGGGCATTGCCACCACCGCTGCCAAGTACCACCATCGCACAGCAAAGGGACAGCGGAGGGACCATGTCGCAACCCAGCCTTTGTCCCTCTCCCCGCAGCAGAGAAGGTCAGCGCACCTTGGACTCCGGGGGAAGGCTGTCAAGCGCCCCACGGGGTCCCTTCCCCTACACACCAGTAAAGCCCAGCTCTTTAAGCCAACAAAAAACCCAACACTAAACCATATTCCCGAGCACCGTGTCCACTCCTCTTTTGAATACCTCCGGGGATGGTGCCTCAACCACCTCCCTGGGCAGCCCATTCCAAGGCTTAATAACCCTTTCCGTGAAGAAATTGTCCGTAATATCCAATCTGAACCTCCCCTGGTGCAACTTGAGGCCATTTCCTCTTGTCCTATCACCTGTTCCTTGGGAGAAGAGACCGACCCCCCCGGCTACACCCTCCTTTCAGGGAGTTGGAGAGAGCGAGAAGGTCTCCCCTCAGCCTCCTTTTCTCCAGACTGAACACCCCCAGCCTCTCCTCCTTCTCTCCAGACCCCTCACCAGCTCGGTTGCCCTTCTCCAGCCCGTCCGTGTCTCTTTTTTGTGGGTCACTTCCACTCACGCACCCAAACCACTGGGTGCACCCCTTCTTTTGGAGCACCCCCCCTCCCACGCACCCACGGGAAAGGCGAGACCAGCCTCCCCGGGGAGCCCACCCGGGGTGCGGGAGCCCTCACCCGCCG